>NC_045986.1:11968860-12568860 GCF_010909765.2 Amblyraja radiata | reverse complement strand
TTTTCTCAATCCTCCTTGTATTTGGGAACTTCCAACCCCATCTCCTATCTTTGTATCTTTCACCCACAGCACCATTTTCTCGGTCATTCTCTCTGTAGTCATTTCGATCAGTGCCAAACATTCTTCCCTGCACACACCCACATTAGGTCAGCCTTTCATCTTCAACAGTGCGCCAATTGTTCAGACAACTTTTACAGCAACAAGGGTGAAACTAATTGGCAAGCTGCAATAGGTTGACAGATCACACTTTATCCCATGGTGCTGATCAAAACTGGCAGGAAGACAAGAAATGCAACTAAAAGTTTGCTGCCTGAAATTTGCCATTAGTTTAGTTTAGTTTGTGTTAGTTTAGTTTAGTTTAGCTTGGATTAGTTTAGTTTAGATTAGTTTAGTTTGGATTAGTTTAGATTAGTTTAGTTTAGTTTAGATTAGTTTAGTTTGGATTAGTTTAGTTTAGATTAGTTTAGTTTAGTTTAGATTAGTTTAGTTTAGATTAGTTTAGTTCCGTTTAGTTTAGTTTAGTTTAGTTTAGCTTGGTTTAGCAGTTTAGTTTAGTTTAGTTTAGTTTAGATTAGTTTAGTTTAGTTTAGTTTAAATTAGTTTAGTTTAGTTTAGATTAATTTAGTTTAGTTTAGATTAGTTTAGTTTGGTTTAGCAGTTTAGTTTAGTTTAGTTTAGTTTTAGTTAGTAACCCAACAAGTCAGGCAGCGTCTCTGGAGAAAAGGAGCAGGTGACGTTTCTGGTCGGGACAATTTTTCAGACTGAAAGTAGGGATGGGGGAGGGTTGAGAGAAATAAACTGGAGGCGAGGAAAGGCCAGAACAAATTGAGTTTAGTTTAGTTCAGTTTAGTTAAGTTTTGTGATACAGCATGGAGACAGGCCCTTCGGCCCACTGATGGGGTAATTTTACAGAGGGCCAGTTAACCTACAAACCCACAAGTGGGAGGAAACCGGAGCACCTAAAGAAACCCACGCGGTCGCAGGGAGAACATGTAGACTGCACACAGATGGCACCCGAGGTGAGGATCGAACCTGGGGCTCTGGGTCTCTACCAGCTGCACTGATTGTTGGTTGATTCTAGGTAAGAAGATTATGGCTATAGATCCTAGTCCAAAAAATTGAACACTATAGCACACTATTCAGTACAGTTGCTATGGACACCTGCACTACCAGAGATGTCCCATTGCTGAAACATTGCCATTTATTCCAATTACAATTAAAGCAATTGAATTGAATTTCTACACCTACCATTGTTATTTGACTCTTATTCATATGTTTAGTCCCTGGATTATTTGTCCAGTTAAAAAACACCATGCTGCTCGAGATACCAGCTGCTGGAATCTGGAGCAAAAAAAAAAGTTCTGGAGGAACTCAGCAGGTCAAGCAGCATCTGTGGAAGGAATGGACAGATGGTGCTTCAGCTCAGGACCCTTCATCAGACATTGGAATAGGAGGGATGGACACAAAATGCTGGAGAAACTCAGCTGGACAGGCAGCATCGCTGGAGAGAAGGAACGGGTGATGTTTCGGGTCGAGAGCCTTCGTCTCGACCTGAAAAGTCGCCCATTCCTTCTCTCCAGAGACGCCGCCTGGCCCGCTGAGTTTAAACCAGCATCTGCAGTTCCTTCCTACACATTTGGGATAGGGGGGAGATAACTGAAAAAGACAGGTGGGGGTGGGACAAAGCATGGTAAGTGAAAGGTGAATGCAAGTGTGGGGACTTTGAGTGGTAGATGGGGGGAGTAAGTGAAAAAGGCTAAATGTGAAAAGGAGTCAAAAGTATGTCAGGTGAGAAGAAAAGTGATATAGGCATAAGGGGAGGGGGAGGGGGAGGATAGTGGGAGAAATGGGGTGTGAGGGAGATGGGGGTCGCAGGAAAGAGAGACAGGGGGAGAATATTACTTGAAATTGAAGAATTCAATGTTTACACCATTGGGTTGGAAACTAAACCCCTTTTTCTTTCCTTTGTCTCTGCAGCGATGCTGCCTGACCCGCTGTGTTACTGTGCCCTGGTGGATCATAACATGTTAAAATACATCTCTTTGAAGAAGGAATTGGATGAGCCATTTTCCCTGCTTTGCCCCACAATCTGCAGCTCTTTTCCTGCAAATGTTCGTTCTTGCCCCTTTTTGACATTACCCGTAGCCAATCAGATGGTCTAAATCGTAACAAACCGTTACAAAGGAAAATGCTCTGATGTGATCCGCTAACGTGCACAAAACATTTGAGTCGGTTTTTTACTTGCAACCCAAGATGTAGCAGCAAAATCCATAATCAAAGTAAGCCCCGACCCAGATCTTGCAGAAGGTATTGGCATTTGCCAACATTTCTTCATGAAACGTGTTGCAACTCCCAGATTCCCGCACAAATGTATCGCTTAACACAAAAGCTGGGCGGCACAGTGACCCAGTGACCCAAGCTTACAGCACAAGAGACCAGGTTTGATCCTGACTATCGGTGCTGTCTGTAAGGAGTTTGCACGTTCTCTCTGTAATCGGTGGGTTTTCTCCGGATGCTTCGGTTCCTTCAAGTTTATTCGTCACATACACATACGAGATGTGCAGTGAAATGAAAAGTGGCAATGCTCACGGACTTTGTGCAAAAAGACAAACAAACAAACAACCAAACAAACTACAAACAGAATCACATATTATTTTACATATTAAATATTGTGGGCGGAAGGAAAAAGGTTCAGTAGAGTTAGTCCCTGGTGAGATAGGAGTTTAAAGTCCGAATGGCCTCTGGGAAGAAACTCCTTCTCAACCTCTCCGTTCTCACAGCATGGCAACGGAGGCGTTTGCCTGACCGTAGCAGCTGGAACAGTCCGTTGCAGGGGTGGAAGGGGTCTCCCATGATTTTATTGGCTCTGGAGTTGCACCTCCTGATGTATAGTTCCTGCAGGGGGGCGAGTGAAGTACCCATAGTGCGTTCGGCCGAACGCACTACTCTCTGCAGAGCCTTCTTGTCCTGGGCAGAGCAATTCCCAAACCAGATGGTAATATTTCCGGACAAGATGCTTTCCACAGCCGCATTCCAAAGATGTGCAGGTTTGTAGGTTAGTTGGTTTCTGTAAATTGTCCCTCGAGTGTAGGGTAGAACTAGTCTAAACGTGTGATCACTGGTCGGCACTGATTCAGTGGGCCGAAGGGCCTGTTTCCACGCTATATCTCCAAACTAAACTAAACTGAACTAAAAATTCTTGTATTGCCGTTCACAATTCAGTTGAACTGATTGAAGGAAGAAGGATGAGGGGTGATCTCATGAGAGAGTTAGATAGAGCTCTAAGGGCTAGTGGAATCAAGGGATATGGGGAGAAGGCAGGCACGGGTTATTGATTGGGGCCGATCAGCCATAATCACAATGAATGGCGGTGCTGGCTCAAAGGGCTGAATGGCCTCCTCCTGCACCTATTTTCTATGTTTCTATGAACAGACATGAACTTAGAAACTCACCTCCCAGTAAACTCACCTCCCTCTGGCAAAGAAAGCTGTCACCAAACAACATGGAATGGTACAGTACATGAACAGGTACTTCAGTACCATTATGTACAGGTACCATAATGTCAACCTCTGACCATAATGTCCATCTAAACTAATACCATCAGCCTACACAAGGTCAATATCCAACTACTATCTACCTCGTTAGTGACCCTCGGGCAATCCTCGACTGGACATGGCTGGCTTTACCTTGCACTAAACATTATTCCATTGTCATCTATCTATACACTGTAAAGAGCTTGATTGTAATCATATTTTGTCTTTTTGCTGACAGGATAGCATGCAGCTAAAGCTTTTCACTGTACCTCGGAACATGTGACAATAAACTAAACTAAACTAATATCCCTCCATTTCTTGCCCGTTCATCAGTCTGTCTCAATGCTTCTTAAACGCCACTATCATATCTGCTTCAACCACTTCCCCTGGCAACACGTTCCAGACACTCACTACTCCCTGTGTGAAAAAGCTTGCCTCGCAAATCCCCTTTAAACTTCCATCTTCTCACCTTAAAACCATGCCCTTTTGTATTTTACATTTTGTATTTGACCCTGGAAAATGTTTCAAACCATCTACTCTGTCTGTGCCTCTCGTAATTCTAAATACTTGTGTGTTGCAGCGTTTCAGTTCCAGAGAGTGTTGTGTTCATGTTGTGCAGGGATGCTGCCTGACCCGTTAAGTTACTCCAGCACTCTGTGTCTTTATTGGTACTTACGATATGATACGATACAATACAAACAGTCATATCACAAGATACCTGAAACATGAAATTAAAGTGAGGAGTGGCAAGGAGAGTCAATCTACCCCACCACAGAAGGGAGAGGACTTGTACAGTTTGATAGCCACAGGGAAGAAGGATCTCCACTGTTAATTTTGGTGCCAGTTCCATGGACAACATGGTCTCCTGATGAGCTTGATTAATTCTCCATAATACTTTAATGCTGTTTCCAAGTAAATGTTTATTTCTAAATGAGTTAATTAACAATGTATTAGTGGATTTTACTGATGTCTACTTACCCTGTGGAGGCGGTTGAACAGATATTTAATATGTACGAATATTTAATTTTAACACCTGAACAGTAGTCCATTAGCTCTTCAGGTTTGAACTGTAACCTAACTTTGTTTATTAATGTTTATTCCACAACTCTTTCTGCATTTATTTAACCAAAATCAAAACATTTCAAATTTAACAATTCATTGAACATAAATTATCTTATGGGTCCCAAATTTCTCCGACAGTTCATGCAGAACTGTTTGTTAACTTTCTTCTTGTGTATTTCACCCTAATAGCCCTGTCCCACGGTACGAGTTCATTCCAAGAGCTCTCCAGAGTTAAAAAAAAATCAAACTCGTGGTAAGCACGGAGAATAAACGTAGCGGGTACATCGGAGCTCGGGGATGTCTCTTAGCGCTAAGGGCAGGTACTCGGGAAGACTCGCTAACAGCAGGTAAGCACGGGAAGACTCGTGAAGATTTTTCAACATGATGAAACCGACGAGTGGCCATTACCGTAAATCTCCGAGTTCGAATCAGGGCAAACTCGGGAGAGCTCTTGGAATGAACTCGTACCGTGGGACAGGGGTTTTACTCTTTGACTCTACTTCATTGCCCTGGACATTCCCACCACTTTTCAAAGGGTGCGCCTATATTTCTTGAGAACTTGCAATCAAATCTTAACCTGCAAAATTCTAGTGAATATAATTGTAGTTTATGTAAACTCGTTGCTGCACGCTCTTCAAGTAATGCCAAGTTCTATATTTTGCTGTACTGTTATAATTTATGATAAGTCGAATGTCATTGAAACTCAGATACATACTGTGTTGGTCCCAAATTCTGAGGCTCTACTTCCAGACAACTCTGGGCAACCCTTACCTGGATGCTGTTCCTGACCCATACAATCCACAGCCCTCTCCTGCAGGAACAAGCTTTCAACATGCATGTCAGAGAGTGATTGAGTCATGCGGCACGGAAACAGGCCCATCAACCCAACTTGCCCACGCCCACCAAAATGCCCCATCTACGCAAGTCGCACCTGCCTGCCTTTGACCCATGTCCCTCTACCGGTACTATACCGGATCTGAGATTCTCCCTCCCACCCCCGATGCAGGAGCTTGATTTCCCCCACGAGGAGGCCCGTCGCCGGCAAGGGGAGTAAGATCGTCCCGTCAACGGAAGGTTCCAGGCCCCCAACCGCCTGAGGACAAAGAAGGGAGAGATTGACCTTTCTTACACCTTCCATCACAGTGAGGAATGTGGAGGAGTCACTGTGGTGGATGTTTATGTTAAAATGTATTCTGTTTGTTCCGTTGCTTTTTATTGGTATGACTGTATGGAAAATCAAATTCCTCGTATGTTGCAAAACATACTTAGCTAATAAAGAATGATTATGATTACCTCAACTACCTCCTGCGGCGGTTCGTTCCATATCCCCACCACCCTCTGAGTGAAAAAGTTGACCCTCAGGTTCCTATTAAATCTTTCCCCCCTCATCTTAAACCTATGTGCCCTGGTTCCACTCCTCTGACAGCTCGTTGCATATACCCACCACTATAACTTCAAATAGTCCTTGCTTTTCCTCTCTCTCCATCCCCTCCCCCTTCTCAGTTCTCCCACCCGTCTTAATGTCTCCAACTCCATTCTATCTCTGTCCCACTCACTCCCCTGACTGACATCAGTCTGAAGAAGGGTCTCGATCCGAAACGTCACCCATTCCTTCTCTCCAAAGATGCTGCCCGTCCCGCTGAGTTACTCCAGCTTTTTGTGTCTACCTTCGATTAAAACCAGCATCTGCAGTCCTTTCCTACACATATAGAATACAGCTCTGTGGGAATGCAAGAGGCCCTTAGTGGTCCTACCACAGCAACAGAACCTGATGGTTGTAGGAAAGAACCTGTTCCTATCCTGGTGGTATGGGAATTCAGCCTTCTCTACATCCTGCCTGAAGGTAGCAGTGAGAAGAGGGCATGGCCCGCATGGTGGGGATCCTTGATGATAGATGCCACGTTCCTGAGTCAGTGCCTCATTGAGTTGCTTTCAATGATGGGGAGCGGCTGTGCCTGTAATGGACTGGGCTGAGTCCACCACTCTCTACAGCCTCCTGTGCATTGGAGTTGCCATACCAGGCCAATAGACAATAGACGATAGGTGCAGAAGTAGGCCATTTGGCCCTTTGAATCAGCACTGCCATTCGATGTGATCATGGCTTATCATTCCCAATCAATACCCCGTTCCTGCCTTCTCCCCATATCCCCTGACTCCTCTATTTTTACGAGCCCTATCTAGCTCTCTCTTGAAAGCATCCAGAGAACCTGCCTCCAACGTCCTCTGAGGATTCCACAGACTGACCGTGATCCATCCAGTCAGGATACTTTCTACCGTGCATTTGGAGACGTTTGTTGGGTGTGTTTGGTGACGTACCCAATCTCTTCAAATTTTAATCTCTTGGTCGTCCTCCTATACGTTGAAGGTAGACACAGAATGCTGGAGTAACTCAGCGGGACAGGCCACACCTCTGGAGAGAAGGAATGGGTGACGTTTCAGGTCGAGACCCTTCTCCTCCAAACTCTTTGCTAGCTTGTCCCTCACGTCTACTTCTCAGCACATACGCATATAATTGTCTCGTCCCTAATCTCCCACTGGGAAATTGGACCGACTCAAGGTGGACACCAGAATGAAATCGTGTATCCAAGTGAAAGTGCTCTTCCCCAAAGAACACAGGGGAGATTTAAACCTCCTTCCAATTAAATGAAATGCATTTCTTCACCAACTATCGGCGGTGACTGAAGGCAATATTTTTAAGAGCTTTTTGTGCGTTATACGAGAATTTTTTTTTTATTTTGGTGCTGAGGGTGGACCTGTAAATTCCCGTCCAAAACATTATTCGTAAAGGGCATGTGGGTGTAGATTACACATGGCTCTGTTGCCATGGGTTACAAATCCTTTAAGCCCTGCTTGCCATTTTGAATTAAAATAGAGCGATTGGGAGTGAAGGAGATTTGTAGCCCATGGAACCAAATGCCATGTGACTGAGGGAGAAAGAAATAGTAGCCACGAGAGAAAGCTGGAAATGAATTTTTTAGCCCCGATGTATCCAAGCTTAACAATTTAATTACACATTTTGGCTGTTTTATTTATTTGCCCACAGGATATGGATGTTCCTGGCAAGACCAGCCACTGTGCCCAACTAATCATCCACCTTGCTCAGGGACTGGTGTCACACGTAGCCCAGATCAGGCAAGGATGGCAGATTTCCTTCGAGTCTTAGTCATGGAGCAGAGTCATTCTCTCTTCTCTCCTCTCCCGAAGGGTGGAAGATACAAAGGCTTGAAATCAAGTACCTGCAGGTTCAGGAACAGCATCCTCCCCCTCTGATATCAGTCTACTGAACTGTCCTGCCATAAGCTAGTGTGTAGACCCATTCTCACAACCCACCTTCACGAGGATGTTGCCTGGACTAGAAGGTCTGAGCTATGGGGAGAGGTTGAGTAGGTTGGGCTCTATTCCCTGGAGCGCAGGAAGGTGAGGGGCGATCTTATAGAGGTGTATAAAACCACGAGAAGAATAGATCAGGTAGATGTATAGGTGAATTGAGGACCAGAGGCCATCAGTTTAAAGTGAAATTTAAAGTCAAAATATTTAATAGGAATCTGAGGGGTGACTATTTCACACAAATGGTGGTGTGTATGGGTGCAACAAGCTGACAGAGGAGGTAGTTGAGGCTGGGACTATCCCAACGTTTAAGGAACAGTAACTATACAGCTACATGGATAGGACAGGTTTGGAGGGATATGGACCAAACACGGACAGGTGGGTCTAGTGTAGCTGGGACATGTAGGCCGGTGTGGGCTGGTCGGGCCGAAGGGCCTGTTACCACACTCTATCACTCTATAACTCTATCTCATTGAAGACCTTGTACTTTTTCTCTGTAAGAGTAACAATAAAATCCTGTAACATTATACTCTGCACTCTGCTAATCATTCACTTTGTATTACCTGTTGCATTTCTGTATCTACTATCATTCCTACTCATTGTATGATTTGACTGGATAGCACACAAAACAAAAGCTTTTCACTGTATCCCGGTACACAAAACAAAACCAACCTTTTAACTTTGAGACAAATATGGTGCCAGTTAATTGTATACGGACTTGTTATCAATCAATCAAAAGCAATTCACCTCCTACTCTTCATTCACACCTACAGATGTGAAACCATGCCTTATAGGTGATGGAAAAAAAGTTGCATTTATGCAGATCTGTGCTTCAGGAATGCCCTTAAAACAACAACAAAAAAGCACATTTTGCAATATTGGGACACATTCTTATAAAGTGTCATCCAATTTGCCTGAAGGTCTCATGTTAACAAACAGGGTATTTTTTTCACTCATGTTGGTGAATTATAAACACAAGCCATGATCTGCTGCCCATCTTCAGAGGATGACCTGGGAATTATGTTCATTAAGGGCCTGTCCCACTTTCACGACTTAATTCTTTCATCCCGCCCATTTTTTTACTCGTGGACATTTTTTAATCGGGCTGGAAAAAACATCCCGACTTACCTAATGCCACGAGTGCCTACGGCCAGCATAACGAGCCGCTACGATATATCTATGAACTCCTACGACCTCCTAGGGACTCGTTACGAACATTCTGCAAGTTTGAATCGGGGATAACTCGGGAGAATTCGTGAATTACCTCGTGAAAGTGGGACAGGCCCTTTAGGGTGTATCTCCATCTTATTATTTGAAACTGGATTTGTTCTAGCATAAAGGTGAAGGGAGACACTAAATGCTGGAGTAACTCAGCGGGTGAAGCAGCATCTATGGAGAGAAGGAATGGGCGACGTTTCGGGTCGAGACCCTTCTTCAGACTGATGTCGAGGGGGTGGGAAAAAGATACAAAGTGGGCTGAGACAATAGGACTAGTAGGAGAACTGAGAAGGGGGAGGGGAAGGAAGGAGAACGCAAGGGCTATCTGAAGTTAGAGAAGTGAATGTTCATACCGCTGGGGTGTAAACTACCCAAGCGAAATATAAGGTGCTGTTCCTCCAATTTGTGCTGGGCCTCACTCTGACAATGGAGGAGGCCCAGAACAGAATGGTCAGATTGGGAATGGGAGGGGGAGTTGAAATGCTGAGCAACCAGGAGATCAGGTTGGTTACGATGGACTGAGCGGAGGTGTTCAGCAAAACGATCGCCGAACCTGCGCTTGGTCTCGCCGATGTAGAGAAGTTGACATCTGGAACAGCAGATGCAGTAGATGAGGTTGGAGGAGGTGCAAGTGAACCTCTGCCTCACCTGCAAAGACTGATTGGGTCGGTGGATGGAGTCGAGGGGGGACAATTGTTGCATCTCCTGCGGTTGCAGTGGAAAGTACCTGGGGAGGGGGTGGTTTGTGTGGGAAGGGACGAATTCTAGCACAATTTGGCAAACCAAGCCTGATCTCTATTATAACACCTGAAAGTGGATCCTAAATAGGATAGAAATGGACAAGTTTGTTAAAAACATTTAAAAGAAAGTCTCCCTAAGTATAGATTCATAGAGTCATACGTTGTGGAAAACAGATTTTTCAGTCCAATTTGCCCACACCTACCAACACATCCTATCTACATTAGTCTCTCCTGCCTTTGTTTAACCCATATCCCGTTTAACCTAAACATAAACTATCCATAAATTTGTCAACATTTTTCGGAAACGTTGCGATGGTTCCTGCCTCGACTCCCACCTCCGGCATCTCGTTCCATACACCCACCACCCTTTGTGTAAAAAAAGCTACACCTCAAGTTCCTATTAAATCTTACCTCCCCCTCACCTTAAACCTACATTCTCTTGTTCTCGATTCCCATACTCTGGGCAGGGGACCGTATGCTTACCCAATCTCTTCCTGTCATGATTTTGTGCACCTCTATAAAAATAGATGGCAATGAAAATGATAGAGGCCTCCTTCTTGCTGAGCGATTCGCTGTACTTCCACAGCTGCTTTAGAATGCACACTCATCTCATACATATACACCTAAATTCCATCAACTCCACAGTGTGAGTCACGGAAATGAGTTCTTCTCCCTCCTTGATATTTAAATATGTCCCATCAGGTCAAAAACCATCACAGTCAACATCTAAAATAGACTCAAAATGCTGGAGTTAATCAGCAGGGCAGACACTCCTTGACGTGGAGTTATAGACCAGTGCAGCATAGGAACAGGCCCTTCAGCCGATAACGTCTGCACTGAACATGATGCCAAGTTAAACTAATCTCCTCAGCCTGCACATGATCCATATCCTTCCATTCCCTGTATATCCATGTGTCTTTCATAAAAAAAGCCTCTTATCTGCTTCCACCACCACCACTCCTGGCAGTGTGTTCCAAGCACCCACCACTCTGGTTAAAAAACTTGCCCCGCACATCACCTTTAAACGTTCCCCTTTTGACCTCAAAGCTATGCCCTTAAGTCTTTGACATTTCCACCCTCGGAAGAAGGTTATGGCCGTCTACTCCATCAATGCCTCTCATAATGTTATAAACTTCGACCAAGTCTCCCATCAACCACCAACCTCTAGAGAAAACAATCCAAGTTTGTCCAACCTCTCTTTACAGATAATACCTCCAATTGCAAAGGTGTTCAATTGAAATCTAACCTAACCCATGAGTTTAGCATTGCCTAAGTAAAGACTCCAGCCTGAAACTCTATTTTTGTTGTTGTTATTTACCATGCGTCCAGGGCTGTTTTATGGTTACGTTTACGAATGTTTTTAAAAACACAATTCATAATCGAACCTTTTGCATTTCACAAGCCATAACGAAAGCATAAGCTGCCGGATTGACAAAAGAGGATTTATTTGGCTCTTCAGTCTCCAACATCTATTCCAGAGGTTGTGCCGCTGTAGAAATCATTTTATTTAAATTACTCTTTTGGCTTTTTATCACAAAGTAAAACTATATTTTAGTCTTCCTAACAAAATAGGAATCTTGATTTAATTGAAGAAAATTGAATATTAAGCAGCAACTATTTTCATTCCCATGAGGAATAAAGGCGTAGACTATTTTCTAAATGGGGAGAGAATCCAGAAATCGGAGGTGCAAAGGGACTTGGGAGTGCTGGTGCAGGATTCCCAAAAAGTTAATCTGCAAGTCGAATTGATAGTAAAGGAAGCAAATTCAATGCTAGCATTTATTTTGAAGAGGGCTTGTAGACAAAAACAGGGATGTAATGCCGAGGCTCTATAAGGTGCTGGTAAGGCTGCATTTGGAATATTGTGAGCAATTTTGGGCACCATATCTGAGGGAGGATTTGCTGGCTCTGGAGAGGGTCCAGAGGAGGTTTACAAGAATGATCCCAGGAATGAGTGGGTTAACTTATGATGACCGTTTGTTGGCACTGGGCCTGTACTCGCTTGAGTTTAGAAGAATGAGGAGGGGGACCTCATTGAAACATACAGAATGGTGAAAGGCTTGGATAGAGTGGATGTGGAGATGATGTTTCCACTGGTGGGAGAGTCTAGGACTAGAGGTCATAGCCTCAGAATTAAAGGACGTTCTTTCAGGAAAGAGATGAGGAGGTTTCTTTAGTCAGAGGGTGGTGAATCTGTGGAATTCTTTGCCACAGAAGGCTGGTGGAGGCCAAGTCAGCGGATATTGTTAAGGCAGAGATAGATTGGTTCTTGATTAGTACAGGTGTCAGGGGTTGTGGGAAGAAGGCAGGAGAATGGGGTTAGGAAGGAGAGATAGATCAGCCAGGATTGAATGGTGGAGCAGACTTGTTGGGTCGAATGGCCTAATTCTACTCCTATCAATTATGACCTTATTTTAATCAGCTAAAATCCACCTTACGGTGTCGCGTAAGAATATTTATTAAAAATGTAATAAATGCTGTATTGGCTGAACATTGAACGGCAGGCGCGCGGTGGGACACGGTTACGTAATTGAACTGACATTTTGAGATAAAATAATTTGCGCTGTGTTTAGCGATCAATTACAGAGGCAAACACATTTCTATCTCAGTGCATGGTGAAAGGCAAAGAGCCGCACACACGCAGGGCATTTCACTGGCGACTGAGGAATGGTGACAGGTTGCTATTTCATGAATGTGAAAGAGCCATAAACAAATACCAGAGCATTGATTTACGAGCGTCTTTCACATGACTGAAGTAATGACTTGCTCGTCACCATCACCGGTGAGGCGCTTTGCTCATTTTACGAGAGTGTGGTCAATGGCACAACCTTAAGTACATTTGCAATGGATTCTCAGTGTGGGCTGCAGTTATTGACATCACATAAATTCTGTGCTTTAGATGCAAGGGCAGCAAGTCACGTTGGAAGCACTTTTATTCAGGTTCAGGCTGGCTGCTGTAAACAAAAAAAATCGAAAGTGAGATGGAGTTTCAGGTTTGCAATTACAAGGTACAAGTTTAGGAGCACACTTCGGTTGGTGAGGAAATGGCCACGGATTTCCAGAGAAGCTGAAAATCCACAGTTGCTGAAAACCTGACGCAAGAACTGAAAATGCTGGAGACACTCGGAACGTCAGGCAGCCTCGTACCCAGTGGGAAATGTTTCAACTCAAAGATCCTTCATCACTCTGCTTTTACTGCTAATTTTCTGACCAGTGAGATTAATGGTCAGGAAATGTGCAGGCGGTTTCCCCACGTATACCACTGGCACAGTGGCACAGTGGTAGTGTTGCTACCTTACTCAGAGACCTGAGTTCAATCCTGACTACCGGTGCCATTTGTACAGAGTTTGTACGTTCTCCCTTGGCCACGTGGGTTTTCTCCGGGTGCTCCAGTTTCCTCCCACATTCCAAAGACATACCTGTACAGGTGTGCAGGTTAATTGGTGTTGGTATAAATTGTAAATTTCCCCCAGTGTGTAGGATAGTGCTGGTGTACGGGGTGATCGCTGGTGCGAAGGATGACTCGGATGTCCGAAGGGCCTGTTTCCACACTGTATCTCTAAAGTCCAAAGTCTAAAAGGTGAAGATTCACATGAACTAACGCGCCTTGTTTTAGTTTTAGATTTAGGTACAGCATGGAGACAGACTCTTTGGCCCATCGAGTTCACGATGTCCCTCATTCACCAATCCATGCTAGTTCTAAGTTATCCCACTTTCTCATCCACTCCCTACAAACCCGGGACAATTTCCAAAGGCCAATTAACTTACAAACCCGCACGTCTACGGAATGTGGGAGGAAACGGGGGGAAATCCACACGGTCACGGGGAGAACGTGCTAACTCCGCACAGACAGCACCAGAGGACAGGATCGAACCCAGGTCTCGGGCACTGTGAGGCAGCGGGTCTACCAACTACACCGCTGTGTGTACATAGTTACCTTATATTACTGAAGTGGTAATTTAGAGTCCAGAAGAATTCTGGACCTGGATGTGTCGGAGATGATGGGACAATGATCAGGTTACCAAAATGTCAGCAATGGTTGCTCAGGAGGCTCAAGATCAAGTCCCGCTATGGTAGCTGAGAATTCTAAATCTGATCTCCATCATTCCTTGGAGCACAGGAGGATGTGAGGTGATCTTATAGAAGTGTACAAAATCATGAGAGGAATCGATCGGGTAAACACATAGACTTTTGATTAGTTTGATTTGATCTTTTCTTGATTAGTACAGGTATCAGAGGTAATGGGGAGAAGGCAGGAGAATGGGGTTAGGAGGGAGAGATAGATCCGCCATGATTGAATGGCAGAGTAGACTTGATGGGCCGAATGGCTTAATTCTACTCCTCTCACTTATGACCTTATGACCTTTTGGCCAGAGTAGGGGAATCGAGAACCAGAGGGTATAGTTTTGTGAGGGGAGGAAGATTTAAGACGAACCTAAGGGGTACCTTTTTCACACAAAGGGTGGTGGGTGTATGGAACGAACTGCCAGAGGAGGTAGTTGAGGCAGACACTATCGCAATGTTTATGAGACATTCAGGCAGGTACATGGATAAGATAGGTTTAGAGGGATATGGCCCAAATGCAGGCAGGTGGGACTAGGGCAGATGGGGAATGTTGGTCAGCATGGGCAAGTTGGGTCGAAGGACCTGTTTCCACGCTGTATGACTCAATTATCTCATAAAATTTGAAATTAAAGAGTTCCAACAATAACAAACCTACTAGATATTTTTAGGGATGGTAATCTGTTATGTGGCCCTGTGACTTGAAGCTGTGTTGTATGACTCTATTAGTCATAGAGTCATACAGCATGGACATAGGCCCTTCCCAACTCGTCCATGCCGACCAAGGTGCCCCTTCTAAGCTACTCCCATTTGCCCTTGTTTGGTCCATATCCCACTGAACATTTTCTATCCATGTACCTGTTCATGTAAAAAAAATATTGTATCTATCTCTACTTTCTCTGGCAGCTCATTCCATGTACCCACCATCCTTTGTGTGGAACAAGTTGCCCCTCAAGTTAGTGACATCCTTTCTGTGCAGTGTTAGTGCGATAATGCACTGATAATGGTTAAATAAAGGTTAAATAAATAAATAAAAATAAATAATAATGCTCTGATGCCAAAAGTGTTGTTCCTAATAAATGATTTTCTCCACAATTTCTTCATGGGAAAAAGAGAAAAAGAGAGAGAGAGAGGGAGAGAGAGTGAGAGAGACAGACAGACAGAGGGAGAGGGAGAGGGAGAGGGAGAGGGAGAGAGATGGGAGAGAGAAAAATAGATGGATGAGAGAGAAAGGGAGAATGGGAGGGAGGGAGGGAGGAGGAAGGAGTAAGAGAGAGAGGAAGGGATGGAGAGAGGGAGAGAGGCGGAGAGGGATGGAGAAAGGGAGAGAGGGAGAAGGAGAGAGGGGGAGGAAGGAAGGAAGGAAGGGAGGGAGGGAGGGAGGGAGGGAGGGAGGGAGGGAGGGAGGGAGGGAGGGAGGGAGGGAGAGAGGGAGGGAGGGAGAGAGAGAGAGAGGGAGGGAAACAGGCAGAGGGAGAGAGAGAGAGAGGGAGGGAAACAGGCAGAGGGAGAGAGAGAGAGCACACACAATTTGGAAACAAAAGGTTAAGGACATTTCTCCCTTTCATGTTGTGTTTGGATTGCTTGCCCAGGCTGCCAGCACTCGGCAGGGATCTGGCAGGATCTCTCGCTGTCAACTTCACTGGGGGATTATGGTCGGGCTTGTTTGGAAACTGAGTCCGGCAAATACGCTGACATCTGTCAACTGTTGCAGGAGTGGCACCGATCCTGCAGAAAACCTGAAGGCAGCTTCTGTGAAACCTCCCCTCCTCTATAAAAAAAATGGTCTTATTTTCCTTTGACGAGTGTATTCCCCCCTCTGCCATCTGATAACAATTACATCCATGACGCATTTGTTCTGTGGTTTGAATGGTTGTTTTGCATAAGGGTTAGAGGAAAGCCCACAGGGTGAGGAGGATATTCTGCCTTTTCGTCAGTTGCAAAAGCCCCTAAGACCAGCTGTGGGCGTCAGTAGACAATCTGCCCCTCATCTGTGGCCGGGTGAATCAAACCAATTACATTAAACTGGAAATGGAACCCACAAACAGGCATTTCCTTCATTTGTAACTTAAATTACTACAGCAGCGCAGTTTAATACGTCCGATTCCAATCCAAAAGAAAAATCTTGGACAGGTTGTATTAAAGCAGGATAATGGCTGGAGCACATCACTTTACAAACTCTCATGTGGGAGCCAACCCTCTGGGAACTAAGTGTTTCATTAAGCACCACAGGGTCGCACACTGGGGAGTTACAGTAGGTCCTTGTCCTTTCCAGCTAAGCATGCTGTGGACCGTGCTGGAGTAACTCAGCGGGTCAGGCAGCATCTCTGGAGAAAAAGGTTGGGTTACGTTGCGAGTTGGAATCCTTCTTCAGACGGCAGATCCACGCGTTCAATATAGGGTGGCACGGCGATCGAGCTACTGCCTTACAGCGCCATACACTCCGGTTCGATCCTGACCACGGGTGCTTGTCTGCATGCAGTATGTATGTTCTACCCATGACCTGCGTGGGTTTTCTCCGAGAACTTCGGTTTCCTCCCACACTCCAAAGACGTACAGGTTTGTAGGTTAATTGGATTGGCATGAATGTACAATTGTCCCCAGTGTGTGTATGGTACTGTTAATGTGCGGGGACTCGGTGGGCCGAAGGGCCTGTTTCCGCACTGAATCTCTAAACTAAACTAAAGCTTCCTTGCCTACCTGGACTCTACTAAGGATCACAAACTTGCCCGCCTCCAAAAAACACACTGAAGAAGGGTTCCGGCCCGAAACGTCAGCCATCCTTTTTCTCCAGAGGTGCTGGAGTTACTCCAGCACTTTGTGTCTATCTTCGGTAAAAGCCAGCATCTGCAGTTCCTTCCTAAACAATCCGAGGAGGTGTGTTGTACCAGTTAAATGCAGAACTTTAAAGAGCAGCAGACTTATTGGAAGTCTGTGACCAGTGGTGTATTTCAGGGGTCGATGCTGGGACCCTTGCAACTCACACTAAGTTTCAGCAACTTGTAAATGACTAGTAAGTTTACGGATGACAGGAGATTTGTTGGTGTGGTCGACAGTGAGGAAGCTGGCATAAGAGCGCGGCAAAATATTGGTGAAAAGTTGGTGGATAGAACATTGAACATGAAAATAATTAGGTGCAGGAGTAGGCCATTCGACCCTTCGAGCCAGCACCGCCATTCAATATGATCATGGCTGATCATCCAAAATCAGTACCCCGTTCCTGCTTTCTCCCCATATCCATTGATTCCGTTAGCCCTAAGAGCTATATCTAACGGTCTCTTGGATACATCGTGAATTGGTCTCCACTGCCTTCTGTGGCAGAGGATTCCACAGATTCACAACTCTCACTCGGTGAGAAAGCTTTTCCTCATCTCAGTCCTAAATGGCCTACCCTTTATTCTTATACTGTGACCCCTGGTTCTGGACTCCCTCAACATCGGGAAACATTTTTTCCTGCATTTAGCCTGTCCAATCCCTTAAGAATGTTATATGTTTCTGTAAGAGAGCAGAGCTCTCATCCTTCTAAATTCCAGTGATTCCAGTGATAATATAATCCCGGCAACTGCAAGGAGATGTGCTTTGGCAAGTGGGGGGCGGTCTGGCACACACAGTAAATGGTGGGGTGCTAAGGAATGTTGCTAAACAGGGAGAGAACATGGGGTTCAACAATTGTGGTTCCCTGTTAATAACAACAAGATGGATAGGGTGGTGAAGGAGGTACATGGCATGCTTGCAATGGTAGGTTTGGACACCGAATATAAACCGTATCTGCAGAAAGATGTGCTGGCGTTGGAGAAGTCTCGGGGAAGTTTACGAGAATAATTCCCCGGATGATTGGGTTACAGTATGATGAGCTTTTGATGGCACTGGTCCTGTAGTTTAGAAAAATGGGACAAATCATTTAAACCTACCGAATAGTAAAAGGCCTGGATGAAGTGGATGTGGAGAGGATGTTTCAACTCTAAATGACATAGCCTCAGAATAAAAGGATGTGCCTTTAGAAAGGAGATGGGAAATTGAGAGGGTGGTGAATCTGTGGAATTTATTGCCGTGGTGGTCATATCATTGGGTATTTTTTGAGAGATTAATAGATACTTGTTTAGCACGGACGTCAGGGGTTATGGGGGGAAGGCATTAGAATGGAGTTGAGAGGGAATGATAGATCAGCAGAGTAAAACAGACTAGACTTGATGGGCCGAAGGGCCTACTTCTGCTCCTATGAGTTATGAACATAAACATTGGGATGTTCTGCTGCAATATATTAAACACTGGTTTGACCACACTTGTAATCGTGTCTGCAGTTCTGGTAGCCACACTATAGACAGGATGTAGATAACTATGAGAGAGTGGAAAGGAAAGAAGGCTTTAGTTATGGAAGAGATTGGATTGAGATTAGATTCTTCTTCCCTGAGCAAAGGAGGCTCGGGAGAGATCAGAAAATCCATCGATAGGTAGACAGTCAGATTTTATTTCCTGTGGCAGGGGGAGCAAAAACAATAGGGTGCAACAGTTTGAAGAGGGTCTTGACCCGAAACATCACCTATCCATCTTCTTCAGAGATGCTGCCTGACCAGTTGAATTACTCCAGCGCTTTGTCTGGTTTTTTTTGTTGTAAACCAGCATCTGCAGTTCCTTGTTCCGACTGGATGTAAGGTTAAGAGAGCAAAAAGAGTTTTAAAAGGGGATTTGAAGGGAAAGTTTTCTAACTCAGAGAGTGCTTCATATCTTGAACTCACTGCCGGATAAGGTGCAGAATCAGATGCAATCACTACATTAAAGATGCATTTCAATAGGGCAGGAGGTATAGAAGGATACGCAATAATCAGGGCACTGAGTTTAGTTTTGACAGACAAAAAGGTCAGCATTGACCTGGTGAGCTGAATTATCATTTAGTTTAGTTTAGTTTAGTTTAGAGATACAGCCCGAAAAAGGCCGTTCGGCCCACCGAGTCCGCAACTACCAACAAACCTCATACACTAGCTATCATACACACTCGGGATAATGTACAACAAAGAGTTGGAAGGAGTCAAGATTCCAGCATAATCTATTTTGGAGACATCGCATTTATTTGGGAGAAAAACCAGAGCACCTGGAGGAAACCCACATGGTCACAGGGAGAAAGTGCAAACTCCACACAGACGGCACAAGAGGTCAGGATCGAACCTGTGTCTCTGGCTGATGTGAGGCAGCAGCTCTACCATCCAAATTACATACTTTGAGGGAAAGTACCCTCGATAAATGGTTCTAAATTGATAGAATCAAGACAGATTTCAAGTTTCTCGGCAAGTTTTGAAATTAAATGTAATAAATCTGGGAAATTTGTGTGGTGGTAAAAAAATATGATGATCATAGATTGCGTAAGTCAAAACTCCAGAGCTTTAGACTCAGCTGTGACTACAGTAATAATTCCCTTCACCTACGAGTCAAATAGAAAGCTGTGAGTTCTAATTCAATCTGGGGATTTAAGAACAGAAACTTAGACTGACTCTCCACTGATACTCTGTTCGAACTTAAGGTTTTTTTTCATTAAGCCATCGGTTGAATCAGATTGGTTTAAAATAATCGCATAGAACAAAGCAAGGGAACTTCCTCCTGCACCCCACCCAATATATATGCTCACGTTGCTAAAAATGATTGTGTTCTCATTCTTACATTGTTTACAGGGCTTTGCTGTGTGTAAATTGGCTGCCACAGTTCCTACATTTTCATTTAGTTTAGTTTAAAAATACACTACATCGCAGAAACAGGCCCATCGGCCCACCGAGTCCGCACCGACCAGCGATCACCCCATACACTAGCACTATCCTTCACACTCGGGACTATTTACAATTGTATCGAAGCCAATTAATCTGCAAATCTGTACGTCTTTTGAATGGAGGAGGCACCCAGGAAAAAGCCCACACAGTCACGGGGAGAACGTACAAATTCCGTACAGACAGCACCCGTAGTCGGGATCGCTGGCGCTGTAAGGCAGAAACTCTGTCGCTGTGCCACGGTGCCGCCCAAAGTAATTTAGTGGCTACAAGGATAGCTGTTGTAAATGTTCGGCAAAAAGGTCACTGAGTCTATGCTTGGTCTCGCCCATGTAGGAGAAGCCACGTCGGGAGAACCGAATGCAGTACACAACGTTGGAAGATGTGTGTGTGAACCTCCATCTTGACTAGAAGTGCTGCTGGGGTCACTGGATGGAAGTGAGGGAGGTGGAGGTGTAGGGACAGGTTACAAGTTCACAAGTTATAGGAGTAGAATTAGGCCATTCGGCTTCTCAAGTCTACTCCGCCATTCAATTACCGCTGATCTCTGCCTCCTAATCCCATTTTCCTGCCTTCTCCCCATAATCCTTGACACCCGTTCTAATCAAGAATGACAGTGGTACATCTCCTGCAGTTGCAGAGGAAAGTACCTGGGGATTGGTGAGGGTTGGGTGGGAAGGGCTGAGTGGACCAAAGTTTTGCAGAGGGAGTGGCCTCTGCAGAAAGTGGAATGGGGTGGGGACAGGAAGACGTGACCGGTGGTGGGATCACATTGAAGGTGGCGGAAACGGAGGCTGCAATGCTCTTTCGGGATCTTTTGGAAGTAACATAGAAGGTGCTGTAGAAACGTAGGCTTGTCTTTTCAGTCCCGGCCAAAAGGGAAGCCACAGCTACTAAATGAAAGAAGAACTATCAAGAGAGCTCAGGGGTATTTCATCAAAGAATCACAGGACACAGGGTGTCAGGAGTTATGGGGAGAAGGCAGGAGAATAGGGTTGAGAGGGAAAGATAGATCAGCCATGATTGAATGGCAGAGTAGACTCCATGGGCCGAATGGCCTAAGTCTGCTCCTATAAGTTATGAACATATGACACGGAAACAGACCATCGACCCACCAGGTACCTATCCATATTGTCCATGTCCAACTGTGGTGATCCACTAGCCTGTGACAAAGAAACTGCTCTGAGATGGTAGACACAAGGTACTGCAGATACTGGAATCTTGAGCAAAACACAAATCACTTCGACCCCATTGCAGACATTGGACTTTGTCTGTGGAACCGATGCGCTACAATGGTGAGAACTATGCTCTGCACCTGCATCTTCCCCTTTGCTCTACATATTGTACTTGAGTTTGGCTCGATTGTACTTATGTAGGGCATTTTCTGAACTGATTGGATAGCATGCAGGACGAATCTTTTCACTGTACCTCGGTACAGGTGACAATAATAAACTTCACCTGAAGTGCCGGAGGAACTCAGTGGGTCAAGCAGCTCCTCCGGAGGGAATGGATAGAAGATGCTTCAGGTCAGAACACTTCATTATTTTGACAAAGGGTCACAATCCAAAACATTGCCTGGTCATTCGCTCCCCAGATGCTGCCCGTCTTGCTGAGTTCCTCCAGCACCTACCACCGAAATGATAATACATTTCTGCCACCGATATGGTAATTTAGCATTAACGTAGATTTGCATATTTCTTCTAATTATGTGTCGCAATAATGTTGTGTTTTTCTTTGCACAGAAATTCTTATAGAAATTTGATGTGTACTTTATGAATAACATGTTTTTGAGTGTCTTGTCTATGTGTCTGTGATGCTGCTGCAAGCAATATTTTCATTGTGCCTGTAGCTCACCATCCCTTGTGCATGAGACAATAAACTTGACTTGACCTTGAGATTGGGAGTCACCTGTTCTGCTGCTGATCTACCCCAGTGTTAGTTATAGCCATGGTCATACAGTGCGGAAACAAACCCTTCAGTCTGGTTTGTCCAAGTTGACCAAACCCTTCCTGCGTTTGTCCCATTTGCCTGTATTTGCCCCATACCCTTCTGAACCTTTCATTTTGGACTGAGATGAGGAAAAACCTCTTCACCCAGAGAGTTGTGAATCTGTGGAATTCTCTGCCACAGAAGGCAGTGGAGGCCAATTCATTGGATGTGTTCAAGAGAGAGTTAGATATAGCTCTTAGGGTTAATAGAATCAAGGGATATGGGGAGAAAGCAGGAACATGGTACTGATTCTGGATGATTAGCCATGATCATATTGAAAGGCGGTGTTTGCTCGAAGGGCCGAATGGCCTACTCCTGCACTTATTTTCTATTTTTCTATGTTTCTATATCCAAGTCTCTGTCCAAATGTCTTTTAAACATCGTATTTGCACCTGCCTCTACCACTTCCTCTTGCAGCTCGTTCCATAAACCTAACATCCTCTCTTGCCCGTGTGTAGGAAGGAACTGCAGATGCTGGTTTACACCGAAGATAGACACAAAATGCTGGAGTAACTCAGCGGGAGAGGCAGCATCTCTGGAGAGAAGGAATGGGTGATGTTTCGGGTCGGAACCCTTCTTCAGACTGAAGAAGGGATCCAACCCCAAATGTTATTTATTCCTTTTCCATTCAGAATAGGTGCCTCCTCCATTCACTTTGGCTATGCCCCTCGTGATTTCATAAACCACCATAACACCACCCCTCAGTCTCCTCCGCTCCATCGAAACTGTCCCACTCTCTGCTGTCTAAGCTCATAACTCAAGCCCACCAGTCCTGGCAACATCATTGTGAATCTTGTCTGCACCCTCTCAAGATTAATCACATCCTTGCTGTAGTATGGCGACCAGAACTGCACACAATATTCCTGATGCAGTCTCACCAACATCTTGTACAACAAACATGTACAGCTTTGGTCCCCTAATTTGAGGAAGGACATTCTTGCTATTGAGGGAGTGCAGCGTAGGTTTACAAGGCTAATTCCCGGGATGGCGGGACTGTCATATGCTGAGAGAATGGAGCGGCTGGGCTTGTATACTCTGGAGTTCACAAGGATGAGAGAGGATCTTATTGAAACATATAAGATTATTAAGGGTTTGGAATTACTTGAGGGTGGAAACATGTTCTGATGTTGGGGGAGTCCAGAACCAGGGGTCACAATTTAAGAATTAGGGGTAAGCCATTTAGAACGGAGCCGAGGAAACACTTTCTCTCACAGAGAGTTGTGAGTCTGTGGAATTCTCTGCCTGAGAGAGCAGTGGAGGCCGGTTCTCTGGAGACTTTCAAGAGAGAGCTAGGTAGGGCTCTTAAAGATAGCGGAGTCGGGGGATATGTGAGAAGGCAGGAACGGGGTACTGATTGTGGATGATCAGCCATGATCACATTGAATGGCACTGCTGGCTCGAAGGAACGAATGGCATACTCCTTCCTGCACCTATTGTCTATTGTCACATCCTGTACTCAATGCCCTGTCTGATGAAGGCAAAGATGCCATACACCTTTTCATCATCTTGTCTACCATTTTCAGGTAACTATGTACTTGTACCTCTTAGTGCCTGCATTCTAAAACGAGGTCCAAGGTCGGCATATGGTGGAGTACCTTTCAATAGTGGATAACTGTCCTAAGTCAATTACGTGTGTGTGGTTTGTGTTTGATTCAAGAAAGTCTGTTTGCATTTTTCAGTTGCTACATTTCAACAAAAAATAAATAAAAGTGTGTTTCTGCTGGAAATCTGAAACTAAACACAGAACATAAAACATAGAACAGCGCAGCTCAAGAGCAAACCCTTCGGCCCACAATGCCCAACATGATGCCAAATTAAACTCATCTCCTCTCCTTCTTCTTCTTGAATATGGCGTGCACAGCCTAAAGTTGAAGGTCAACTTGTTCCATTTGATCTTGTTTGTGCACGTCGGGTTGATTGCATTATGTGGAAACAGGGTGGACCACATGAAAGTTGCAACCTCCCACCCCATTAATCTCCTCTGCCTACCCTTGATCCAATACCAGTCCATTCCCTGCATATCCATACTAAAAAGTCTCTTATACGCCACATCTGCCTACACCGGCACCATTGACATCACAATCCAGGCTTCCACCAGTCTCAGTGTAAAAATACTGCCCTGCACATCTCCTCTAAACTTTCCTCTAAACTTTGACATTTTCACCCTGGGGAAAAAGTTCTAAATGTCCACCCGATCTGTGTATTGCATCATTTTATGAACTTCTATTGGGTCTCCCATCAACCTTTACGCTCCGGAGAAAACAATCCAACTTTGTCCAACCTCTCCTGACGGAACAGGATAAGGAACAGGAAAGCTGGGAAATACTCAGAGAATCTGGCAGCGCCTGAGAAGTAAGAAAAATACTTAATGTTTCAGGTCAATGACCTTTCATCAGAACGGTGCTGATAAAAGATCTTTGAGCAAACCTTTACCTTTAAACTTTAGAGATTCAGCGCAGAAACAGGCCCTTCAGCCCATCGAGACCGCGCCGACAAGCGATCATCCCGTCCAGTAGTTCTAACCTACACACGAGGAATAAGTTACAAGTTACAGCGGCCAATTAACCTACAAACCTGCACGTCATTGGAGTGTGGGAGGAAACCGGAGCACCCGGAGGAAACCCACGTGGTTCCAAGGAGAATGTACAAATTTTGTACAAACAGTACCCATTGTCAAGATCGAACTCGGGTCTCTGGCGCAGTGAGGCAGCAACACTACCGCTGCGCCACTGTATTGCACCTTGGTTCTTCGCCTCCACTTGCCTGATGCTGAGCACATTCACTCATCCCCTTGGACCCATGTTGATGATTGTCCTCGAGATGCCATTTAATTCTTCCAAATTAAAAGTGTGTTCCATGTTGGAGGATCTGCTGCCATCACACTCAAAGACCAAAGTGTGATCTGTAGAAACAAATCTACGGGGTAACGTAACGTTCCAAAAACTGCTTGTGTTTTAATTGCTGCCATTCACCAATCCCCAGGACTGCCAGAGGGAAGTAATTTCAGTGGTTATTAATAATATTATCCAGAAGTACAAATGAATGATTTTAGCATTTGTGCTTGTTCAGTGATAATCAATGTACAGTTTGGAAATGGGTGTAATGAGCTGGTGTGAGTCCCACAGATATTTTTACATCCCTCAGCTTAACTGGATAATGCAGTCAGATAGATGTTGTTAATTTACCTTGCACTGATCACTTGCCTTGGCATCCCCAAAACATTCATTAAATAAAAACGGAGAGTTTTGTTTCTGCATTATTATTGAATAGCAGAAACACGGAGAGACGCGGAGTGTATTTCACGCGGTGGTGCTACAGCCTGACCGCGCCAGAGGTCCAGGTTCGATCCTGACCTGGGTTGCTGTCTGTGTGGGATTTGCACGTTCTCACTGCGAGTTTCCTGTTGCTCCTGTTCCCAAGACGTGGGTTTGGAGATTAATTGGCCTCTATAAATTGCCCCTAGTGTGCAGGGAGTGGATGAGACATTGGGATGACGTAGAACTAGTGTGAATGGGTGACCCATGGTCAGCATGGACTCAGTGGCCAAAGGGCTTGATTCCATGTTGTATCAATCAATCGATTTTGAAAGCAGTCAAATAAAATGAGTGGTTTAAGATATTCCCTGTAATATTTTGGTTTGAGAAAGTGTGGCACCTAGCTGGGGCGGCACAGTGGCACAGAGATAGAGTTGGTGCCCCACAGCGCCAGAGACCCAGGTTTAATCCCGGCTACGGATGCTGTCTGTACGGAGTTTGCATGTTCTCCCTGTGACCGTGTCAGTTTTCTCCGGGTGCTCCGGTTTCCTCCCACATCCCAAAGATGGTTAATTGGCTTCGGAGAAAGTTATAAACTTTTCCCTCGTGTGTAGGGGTACTATTAGTATACGTTCTGATCAAGATTCAAGATTCAAGAGAGTTTATTGTCATGTGTCCCTGATAGGACAATGAAATTCTTGCTTTGCTTCAGCACAATAGAACATAGTAGGCATGACTACAGAACAGATCAGTGTGTCCATATACCATTATATATATATATACACACATCCGTGTGGACTCAGTGGGCCGAAGGGCCTGTTTCCGCGCTGTATCTCTACAGTCTAAAGTCTAAATTCATCGAATTGCACATTGTCAGAAGAGTTTGAGTTTAGGTGCAAGGCACTGGTTTCTGTCCAGTGGTGAAGGGGTTAGCTTGGTGGGAGATGTTTCGTCAGCAGATGGCCTCTGTCCAACAGCCGCAGTTTGTAAGACTTGGCAACTGAGATTTTGTGCAGACGTCTCCTGCATGAGGCAGTGTCACAGGCGGTGGGTGTGGGCGGACATGTCCATTCATCAGTTTAGCTTTTAGTTTAGAGATACAGTGTGGAAACAGGCCCTTCAGCCCACCGGGTCTGTGCCGACAATAATCGACCTGTGCACTAGTTATATCCTACACACTAGGGACAATTTATAGAAGCAAATAAACCTACAAACCTGCACCAAAACTACACTAAGCCTGAAGTGTCAGAGATTAGTTTTAGTTCACTTTAGTGGTACAGCACGGAAACAGGCCCTTCAGCCCACCGAGTCCGCACCGGCCAGCGATCCCACACTATCCTACACACCAGGGACAATTTAATATTTTTACCAAAGCCAATTAGCCTACAAACCTGGAGTGTGGGAGGAAAACTGGAGCAACCGGAGAAAACTCATGCATTCACAGGGAGAGCGTACAAACTCCGTACAGACAGCACCCGTAGTCAGGACTGAACCTGGGTCCTTGGCGCTGTAAGGCTTGACTCCACCGCTACTGTGATTCATCACTCCCACTGCACAACTGGATTCCCAGCGAGGGGGGGGGGGGGGGGGGGGGGGGGGGGGGGTTGGGGTTGGGTGGGGGTTGCCCAGCCTGTGGGCACTGCCCTCACCCACCAGCGAGCAACTGAGGTATGGTGAGGAGGAGGTGGAATCCCAACACAACAAATGTAGAGGTGAGACACGAGGAAATGCAGATGCTGGTTGGCAAAAGAAGACACAAAGCGCTGGAGTAAACCTCATCTCCTTCCATTGCAATGAGGAAATTTGCCCTCTCTATCCAGTGTGGTAATGTGATGCCTCTCGGCCCATCAAGTCTATGCTAGTTCTCAGAGCAATTCCAACAGTCCAGTTATTCTATCAATTCCTTGTAAACTAGTCTCGCTCACATGCCTATCAATGGGGGAGGCAACGAGGCAGCAGATAGTCGAGTATAGATAGGGTAGACAGTCAGAACATTTTTCCCCATGGGGGAAATGTCAAAGGCTAGAGAGCAGAGCTTTAAGGTGAGAGGGGCAAAGTTTAAAGGAGATGTACAGGGCAGGTTTTATTCACAGGGTGGTGGGTGCCTGGAACGTGCTGCCAAGGGTGGTGGTGACGGCAGATGCGATAGTGGCATTTAAGGGACTTTCAGATTGGCGCATGGATATGCAGGGAATGGAAGCACTTGGAGCATGTGCAGGCAGAGGAGGTGGAGATCGGCCATGAACCCCATGTACCCCATGTCCAGAACCAGGGGTCACAGTTTAAGAATAAGGGGTAGGCCATTTTGGACTGAGATGAGGAAAAAACATTTTCACCCAGAGAGTTGTGAATCTGTGGAATTCTCTGCCACAGAAGGCAGTGGAGGACAATTCACTGGATGTTTTCAAGAGAGAGTTAGATTTAGCTCTTAGAGCTAACGGAATTAAGGGATATGGGGAGAAAGCAAGATTGGGGTACTGATTTTGGATGACCAGCCATGATCATGTTGAATGGCGGTGCTGGCTCGAAGGGCCCAATAGCCTACTCCTGCATCTATTTTCTATGTTTTTGTGTTTTGATGATCACATTAAATGGTGGAATGGGCTTGAAGGGCTGAGTGGCCTACTCCGGACCCTGTTTGCTTGTGTTCTGACCAGCAGCATGGACTAGATGGGCCAAATAATCTCCTGTGTTGAAAGAAAAGATGAGAAATAGAGATGTGAAACCTCTCCCTCAGAATTAAAGGATGTTCCTTTAGGAAGATGAGGAGGAATTTCTTTCGTCAGAGGGTGGTGAATCTGTGGAATTCATTGCCACAGAAGGCTGTGGAGGCCAAGTCAATGGATATTTTTTTAAGGCAGAGATAGATAGATTCTTGATTAGTACGGGTGTCGGAGGTTGTGGGGAGAAGTCAGGAGAATGGGGTTAGGAGGGAGAGATAGATCTAGCCACGATTGAACGGTGGAGTAGACTTCATGGGTCAAATGACCTAATTCTATTCCTATTACTTATGACCTTATGACTTAAGTCAAGAATAGCTTCTCCCTACCAAGTTCTTGAAAACTGCACACCACTAACCATGAGCACACCAAAGATCTATTAGCAGGACACCAGAAGCCTGTGGCAGGGGCTACGGATTGTAACCAACTACCGGAGCACCCCTCCCTCATCCGCAAGTGCTGGCACCTCCCTAGCTGATGACCTGAACTCCTTTTACGCTCGTTTCGAGAGGGGCAACACCACTCCAGGTCTGCCGACTATCGACAATACCGCCAGCAGGCTGGCTACCGAAGCTGAAGGGAGGAATGTGCACACATTCTCGCTGTCCGAGCACGACGTGTGGAGGGCTCTGACACGGGTGAACACGAGAAAAGCTGCAGGCCCCGATGGCATCTCGGGGCGAGTACTCAAGTCCTGTGCTACGCAGCTAGCTCCAGTGCTCACTACATTATTCAACCTCTCCCTGGACAAGTCCGTGGTCCCTGCCTGCTTCAAAAAATCCATCATTGTACCGGTACCAAAAAATGCCTCCCCAGCCTGTCTGAATGACTACCGTCCGGTGGCCCTTACCTCGGTAGTCATGAAATGCTTTGAGAGGCTGGTGAAGAAACACATCTGCGCCTTCCTCCCTCGGAACATGGACCCGTTGCAGTTCGCATACCGCCGAACAGATCCACGGACGATGCGGTCTCCCAGGTCTTGCACACCGCTCTCTCCCATCTGGACAGCCAGAAGGGGGGCTACGTGAGGATGCTGTTCATAGACTACAGTTCAGCCTTCAACACGATAGTCCCCACCAGACTGGCCGGGAAGCTAATGGAATTGGGGCTCAACACCTCCCTGTGTGCCTGGGTCCTGGACTTTCTCACCGCCAGGCCCCAGGTAGTCAAGATGGGAGGGAATACATCGAAGTCCCTCACCCTGAGCACAGGATCGCCCCAGGGTTACGTCCTCAGCCCCCTATTGTACTCCCTGTACACACATGACTGTGTGGCTAGGTTCAGCTCCAACTCAATAATTAACCATATAATATAACAATTACAGCACGGAAACAGGCCATCTCGACCCTTCTAGTCCGTGCCGAGCACGTATTCTCCCCTAGTCCCATATACCTGCGCTCAGACCATAACCCTCCATTCCTTTCCCGTCCATATAACTATCCAATTTATTTTTAAATGATAAAAACGAACCTGCCTCCACCACCTTCCCTGGAAGCTCATTCCACACAGCCACCACTCTCTGAGTAAAGAAGTTCCCCCTCATGTTACCCCTAAACTTCTGTCCCTTAATTCTCAAGTCATGTCCCCTTGTTTGAATCTTCCCTACTCTCAGTGGGAAAAGCTTATCCACGTCAACTCTGTCTATCCCTCTCATCATTTTAAAGACCTCTATCAAGTCCCCCTTTAACCTTCTGCGCTCCAAAGAATAAAGCCCTAACTTGTTCAACCTTTCTCTGTAACTTAGTTGCTGAAACCCAGGCAACATTCTAGTAAATCTCCTCTGTACTCTCTCTATTTTGTTGACATCCTTCCTATAATTAGGCGACCAAAATTGTACCCCATACTCCAGAATTGGCCTCACCAATGCCTTGTACAATTTTAACATTACATCCCAACTTCTATACTCAATGCTCTGATTTATAAAGGCCAGCACACCAAAAGCTTTCTTTACCACCCTATCTACATGAGATTCCACTTTCAGGGAACTGTGCACAGTTATTCCCAGATCCCTCTGTTCACCTGCATTCTTCAATTCCCTACCATTTACCATGTACGTCCTATTTTGATTTGTCCTGCCAAGATGTAGCACCTCACACTTATCAGCATTAAACTCCATCTGCCATCTTTCAGTCCACTCTTCCAACTGGCATAAATTTCTCTGTAGACTTTGAAAATCTACTTCATTATCCACAACCCCACCTATCTTAGTATCATCTGCATACTTACTAATCCAATTTACCACACCATCATCCAGATCATTGATGTACATGACAAACAACAGTGGGCCCAACACAGATCCCTGTGGCACCCCACTAGTCACTGGCCTCCAACCTGACAAACAACCATCCACCATTACTCTCTGGCATCTCCCATTCAGCCACTGTTGAATCCATCTTGCTACTCCACCATTAATACCCAACCATTGAACCTTCTTAACCAACCTTCCATGAGGAACCTTGTCAAAGGCCTTACTGAAGTCCATGTATACAACATCCACTGCTTTACCCTCATCAATTTCCCGAGTAACCTCTTCAAAAAATTCAAGAAGATTAGTCAAACATGACCTTCCAGGCACAAATCCATGTTGACTGTTCCTAATCAGACCCTGTTTATCCAGATGGTTATATATATTATCTCTGAATTAAGTTTGCTGATGACACTGTGGTGGTGGGCCTGATCTCAGACAACGACGAGAAGGCCTACCGGGAGGAGGTGGCTGGTCTAGCACTCTGGTGCCAGGATAACAGCCTCCTCTTGAACATCAAAAAAACAAAGGAGCTGATCATGGACTTTAGGAGGGCACATCATCTGAGGACGTACACTCCATTGAGGATAAATAGTAAGATTAAACGAGAACTTACCAGTTTGAAGTTTGATCTGTATTTTATGAGGAGTTACGATGAGGGATTACGTGAAGAACCCCACCAGGACGCATGCGTGTCATTCTTCAAAGCAGCGGTGTGAAATCACAGATAACTGTAATGACTAAACATAGTAAGATTAGAGAAGAGGTACCAGTTAAGTATATGATCAGGGTGGGAGCGGAGGGCACGTAATCCCTCATCGTAACTCCTCATAAAATACAGATCAAACTTCAAACTGGTAAATTCTCGTTTAATCTTACTATTTTACTTCGGAGTCACGTGAGTGACTACGTGAAGATTTTAAAGCTCTGTGATTTCATGCCGTGGAAACGAGTCCATGCATCACGTCTGCCTTGACTGTGGGAGGAATAGTGTTAACATAATTGCACATGATTCGTTATTGAAATCATAAAATTTATTAACACAAATTATAACCCCTTTTATGGGTTTAATTAATTTACAGAATTTTTTAAAAATTCTGCAAATGTTCCAGTTTTCATCACTGGTTTATTGTAAAATGACTGGAAAGTTCTTTCCCCTGACCATCCTGCTGCTTCGAGGACTTGGTCCATGGGCACATCCAGTTGTACTGCTGCCGATGTAGCTGCAGCCCTGGTGGAATGAGATTTAAAAACGTTAGTATCCACCCCAGCCTGTATCAGTACTTGTTTCAGCCATCTCGAGATGGTCTGGACCGTCACTCTTTTGTGAGGTTGCTTATGGCTGATCAGAAGTCCCTTCTCATTGCCTCTTAGGATTTTTGTTTTCTCCATGTATAGTGACAGGTGTCTAACTATACAGAGACGGTCATCTGCAGGGTATGACCTAAATTGGATATTGAGGCCTGCTGATCCCTGTCTGTTCTGTTTTACTAGTTCGTATATGTGGAACGTAATATCGTCAGGTGAGGAGGTCATGTTGTCCAGTCTGAGTTTGTGCAGTGACTGAACCCTCTGTGCCGTGACCAATGCCATTAACATGACTGTTTTTAAAGTTAGTCTGTGTAGGGACAGAGTAGATGCTGGAGACCAGTTCCTGAGTGCTTTCAGGACAATGCTTACATCCCAAATTTGGGAGTACCTGGTTTTTGGGGGATTCGTATTAAATATTCCCCTCATGAGCTTAGTTACCAGAGGGTGAGTCCCTACCGTGTAACGCTCTGTCCCTTGCCATAGGTAAGTCGACAGGGCACATCTGGCGCTGTTGATGGCACTGTAGCTGAGCCCCTCATCATAGTGGAGGCCTGCCAGATATTCCAGAACAGATGGGATGTTCATATTTCTGTTGGTGATTTTGTTCTTATGACAGTACATTTCCCACTTCCTGATGTAGACCAGATATTGTTTTTTTTAGTTGATTCTCTTTGGGCCGCCGAGATGATGTTCGCTGTTCGGTCCGTTAATCCCAGTTGTAGAAGTGGTGTTTTTAAACTCTACAAATTAACAGGTTCAAGCATTTATGGCATGGATGGCTATCCCCTGTCACGGGATGTAGTAGTAAATCTGGTCTATGTGGGATGGTAATACATGGTTCTCATACCATGTTTTGCACCACTGGGAACCATGGTTGTGTAGGCCAATCGGGTACTACCAAAATACCAGACGCAGAGTCTTGTTGTATTTTCCTTAATACCCGACTGATGAGGCAGAAAGGAGGGAATGCGTAAATAAACAATTTCCCCCAATGCAGCGAAAATGCATCTGTTGCTGCTGCCCCAGGGTCTGGTTCCCATGAAACATAATTAGGTATCTGGTTGTTTAGTCTGGATGCGAATAGATCGATATCTGGTGTTCCATATTTTGCTGTAATGTCAGCAAATACCATTTTGTTTAACATCCATTCGGTGTTTTCATTAAATTTGCGTGACCTGGTGTCTGCCACTAAATTTAGTCTCCCTGGTAGGTAAGTGGCTGATATCCAAATATCTCTCTGGATGCACCATTGCCAAATTGAATTAGCGAGATTGTCACATGATATCGATTTGTTACCACCCATGTGGTTGATGTATGCTACCACAGTGGTATTGTCTATTTGTAATCTAACATGCTGGTGTTGTGATCCAGTACAATATGACTTTAGGCCATGGAATTTACCCAACATTTCCAAGTAATTTATACCCAGTGTGAGTAAGAAGGATGCCTCCTGTGCTGTCCATCTACGTCCACAGCTGGTGATGGTATTGGTGGCTCCCCACCCTAGTGCACTGGCATCAGTTTGTAGTACCATAGAAGGGTTACTGACAATGATTGGGTTGGAACAAAGCCAGATGTTATCTATCCACCATTTTAGTTCCGTTTTGGCTTGGATTGGTAGTCTCATAGGTCTGTCAAAGTGACATGCATTAATTTTGAGTGCTTGTATTTTTGCTCTCTGTAAGTTTTGGTAATGTAGAGGTCCAAATTGTGTGGCTGGGAAAGCAGCCACGATTTTACCAATTACTTTTGCTACCAATCTGATGGATGGGTTTATGATGTCAATGAGGTTATTGCAAACCTCTATTAAATCTCTTGCCTTTCCCTTTGGCAGTGTCACCGTCATGTGAACTGAGTCAATGGTGAATCCCAAGTAGTCCATAGTAGTGGAAGGCGTTAGTTTAGATTTAACTGGATGGATAATAAATCCCAGTTTTTCAAATAACTGTTTTGTGGCTGTTACAGTTTGTATGGCCAATTCCAAAGTTATGCCCACAATGAGTATGTCATCTAAATATGCCATAACCATATGTTTACGTTTCCGTAGAAATGCTAGGGCTGGTTTTAAGATTTTTGTGAACAGCCTGGGGCTGATGATAGGCCATTTGGCAATGCTTTATATTGCCAGAGTTGTCCCATCCAGTTGAATTTTAAGTAACATCTGTGGTCACCTCGTATGGGTACTGAATAGTAAGCATCTTTTAAATCGATGCTGGCCATGAAGTAACCTTTGGAAATTAATTGTTTAGCAGTAACAAAGGTTTCCATTTTAAAGTGAATGTATTGAACAAATGTATTCAATTTTGTCAGATCTATGATGATGCGACAACCACCATCTTTTTTGGTTTTGGTAAAAATATTGGACACGAATTCTAATGGTTCGTGTTGAGTTATTTCAATTACACCTTTTATGTAAAGCCGCTCCAGTTCAGCTTGTGCTTCTGATTTTTCTTTATCAGAGAGCACGAACTCTCGGTTCGGTCTATGTTGAACTGGAGGGCTGTACTCGTGTATAAACTCTATTGTATATCCCTGGATACTGCTTAAGATGTAAGTATCGGTTGTTAGCATGCTCCATGCATTCAAAAACCAGTGTAGTCTCCCACCAACCTTCATGCTCTCCATATTATTTAGGGAACCAGACCCACCTACCTCCATTGTTACCAGTGGCAGGATTACTTCTTCCTGAAGTTCTTCCGTTGTTGCGCTGGTGCTTGGTTTTTCGGGTTGGTTGGTGCTGTTGTTGGGGTTCCCCGCATCTTCCAAGAAGGCCAGCCTGGGCCATGGCCTAAAAAAGACATGTTTAAAATGCCGTGCCTTCGAGCTTTCACCAGTTCTGCTGGTGGGTGCGTAGGGATGCTGTCTTTGGCTGTAGTGGGTTTTTGCAGGTGTTCCTTTTATTAACCCCAAGGTTTTGGCTTCCTCATCAAGCTCTTTTACCTGCTTCGATAGGTTTCCTCCGAACAGGTGGTTTTGTGGCCCCAGGTTTGCACAGTCCCGCGACTTTTGGGTTGAGTGTCGGCTGTATGGCACTTTTCCTGATGCTGTTTATTTCGTGCTGGGTGTTACAGAACAGTGCCAGCGCATCTTGTTGATCCTGGGACATATTCCTGTCGTCCACTGTACGGGCAAATGCCGTTATTCCTGCGGTCAGCAATTTTAGTACTTTTTGTAATTTCACATCCATACTTCTGACCCCTGATCCGATGTGTTTCCAGATACAGTTGTTGATAATTGGGACATTTAGGGAAATGCAGTTGCCCGGTGCCATATGTCTTCCTGTGGTGTCCAGTACAGCCTGCTCTTGTAACTGGTTTAATGACATATAGTCAATACTGGCAGCAAGCTTTGGCTCCAGATTTTCCCCAGTCTGTTCTGGCTGTATGAAGTTTGCCACCATATCCAGCAAGTTCTCATTTTCTCGCACCCCATGCACACTTGTCTGTTCTTCCGCGGACCCCTCTTCCAGGTCAGCCCAGAACTGACTCGCAGTGCTCCCCTCCGATGAGGTGGAGACACTGTGCAGCCCTTGAAAAGGTACTGCTGTGGGTTTGTCATAGGGCCCACAGTGACCTGACTCCATCTCCCGGAGCCGGTCACATTGGAGCAAATGCTCCACACACCGTTCCATTCGGGTCCAGCGCTCTCGGTCGCTGGCCGCCCGCGGTGTTTCAAAGTCGGACTCCTCCGAGTCCACGACCTTGTTAGTTTTGTGTTTTGCCTTGCCGCCTGGCCGCGTGGATTTGGCCGGTGCGGCGGCTACGCAGGGCACAGCTGATCCCACTACGGGTGATCTAAGTGCCGTCGGCTGCTCTTGCTGGCTGCCCGCTGCTCCGCGGTCCTCCCTCACCAGCTGTCGCAGCCCTCGTCTTCTTTGCTTTCTCCATTTCCCTTCTGTAGATGGGAAAAAGAACAAAAAAGACCGCAGAGTAAAACCTTACCTGCAAATAGCGGCTTTTTAAACTGCCGCCGCGGGGGAACGTCCTTCCACCGCGTCTGACGTTTCGCAATGCGTGTAGCGATATGACACGCATGCGTCCTGGCGGGGTTCTTCACGTAGTCACTCACGTGACTCCAAAGTAAAATGGGGATCCTGTGGATAGGGTGAACTGGGAGTCCACATCTCCGAGGATATGACATGGGCATCACACGCCTCAGCACTCGTGAGTAAGGCAAGGCAGCGCCTTTACCACCTCAGGCAATTGAGGAAATTCAGAGTGTCTCCGAGGATCCTCCAGTGCTTCTACGCAGCGGCGGTGGAAAGCATCTTGTCCGGGAACATTACCATCTGGTTTGGGAATTGCTCTGCCAAGGACAAGAAGGCTCTGCAGAGAGTAGTGCGTTCGGCCGAACGCACTATGGGAACTTCACTTGCCCCCCTGCAGGAACTATACATCAGGAGGTGCAACTCCAGAGCCAACAATATCATGAGAGACCCCTTCCACCCCTGCAACGGACTGTTCCAGCTGCTACGGTCAGGCAAACGTCTCCGTTGCCATGCGGTGAGAACGGAGAGGTTGAGAAGGAGTTTCTTCCCAGAGGCCATTCGGACTGTAAACGCCTATCTCACCAGGGACTAACTCTACTGAACGTTTTTCCTTCCATTATTTATTATGTAAAAGAATATGTGTGTTATGATTGTGTTTATAGTTTGTTTGGTTGTTTGTTTGTTTGTCTTTTGCACAAAAGTCCGCGGGCATTGCCACTTTCATTTCACTGCACATCTCGTATGTGTATGTGACAAATAAACTTGACTTGACTTGACTTATGGACTTGGTTTCGGTTGCACGACAGACTTTGGCTTTGCACTATTCTAGTCTGATTACCTCATATTACTGATTATTATTTTACTGCATTATTGATTCTTATATATTCATTTGTGTGTTTCTTATTAATGTGCCTATAAAGCTGCAGCAAGTAGCAATCTTATTGTTCCATTTTCAGTACATGTAAGAATTAAATAGTGGTGCAGCTGGAAGAGCTGCTGCCTCACAGCGCCAGAGACCCGGGTTCAATCCTGACCTCGGGTGCTGTCTATGTGGAGCTTGCATGTTCCCTATGCTCTGCTTTCCTCCCACGTCCCAAAGACATGCAGGTTTGTGGGTTCATTGGTTTCTGTATATTGCTCCTAGTGTGAAGGGAGCAGATGTGAAAGTGGGATAACATGGAACTAGTGATGGTGTGCGTGGACTCGGTGGGCCAAAGGGCCTGTTTCCATACTGTCCCCTTCAATCAAGTGTTACACACAGTAACACTATCGGGAGGAGGAGCCATCTTGGTGAACGGCTGCTAGCCAGCAGCCGTCCGTTTTAATTCGGTTTTTTTATAGTTTTTAGTGAGTCCTGTTTTTCGTTTGTAGGGGATATGGACTTTTTAATGTGGGGGGTAGGTCTCAACTTTATTTCTAGGTCCCTACCTGGTCGGTGTGGCAGCTTTTTCTCCGGGCTGCCCGCTGACCCGTCCTCGTGGCCTACCAGCGGGCTTGGAGCGCCGTTTCCTGGCGGGCACCGCCCAGCAGCTTGGCCTCGGTGGCGGCACAGTGTTGGAGCGCTATCGCGGAGCGGAGTGGAGCGGGCGATGCCTTGCCTGGGTCGCCGCGCTGGAGCGACGCGCTGGAGCTCTGGTGAGCTGGACCGGCGAGAGCAACATCCCCGGGCTGCGGGTCTGCGGAGCGGAGAGGGCGGCGCCGGCTTTAACATCGGGAGCCTAGGAGCTCCAAACCGGCGCGGCCTTGTCGGCTCCGGAAGCCGCGGTCTCAAGCTAGGAAGCGGCCGTTCCAGGTAGCCCAGCCGCCGAGAGGACTCTCCCGACGCTGGGGCAAGACCACCCGGTGAGAACGGCCAGGAACATCGGGCCTCCGTAGAGGCAATTGCGGTGGCCTCAATAGGCCTGACTTTGGGGTGAACTGGGGATGGGGACTGGACATTGTGCCTTCCTCCACAGTGGTATCCATTGTGGGGGGATGATTTTTTTGTCTAATGTAATCCTGTAAGCCTGTGTCCAAGATGGCTGCCGTGAAGAGAGAGTGGACGCTGGCACGAATTGGTTGCCGCTGCTCTCTCTTCACACTGTGTTTTTGATTTTCTGTTTTTGGAATGAATTCTGTTTTTAATTTGTGTCTCTGTGATGTCTTTATTACTTATTTTATTCTGATTATATGTTTTTATTTCTATTAACCTATGTAAGGTGTCCTTGAGATGTCTGAAAGGCGCCCATTAAATAAAATTTATTATTATTATTATTATCCTATACACACACTAGGGCCAATTGAAACTTATACCAAGCCAATTAACCTGCAAACCTGTACGTCTTTGGAGTGTTGGAGGAAACTGAAGATCTCGGAGAAAACCCACGCGGTCACGGGGAGAACATGCAAACTCCGTACAGACAGCACCCTTAGTCCGTATCAAACCTGCTCTGGAGACTTTGCGCCCCACCCAAGGTTTCCGTGCAGTTCCCGGAGGTTCCCGGAGGTTTTTGTCAGTCTCCCTACCTGCTTCCACTACCTGCAACCTCCGGCAACCACCTGCAACCTCCGGGAACCGCACAGAAACCTTGGGTGGGGCACAAAGTCTCCAGAGGTTTCCGTTCAGGTTTCCTAAGTGGGACAGGGGCAGCAACTCTACCTCAGTGCCACAGCGCCACCCCATTCAATCCTAACTTCTGGTGCTGTCTGTGTGGAGTTTGTATGTTCTCTCTGTGACTGTGCAGGTTTCCTCCAGGATCATGTCCATGTTCTAGGAGCAGAATCAGGCCATTCAGTCTACCAAGTCTACTCTGCCATTCAATCATAGCTGATCTATCTTTCCCTCTCAACCCCATTCTCCTGCTTTCTCCCCATAACCCCTGACACCCGTACTAATCAAGAATCTCCCAACCTGTCCAAGACCTTCTGCAGAGTCCCTGCTTTCTCTACCTGCCCCTCCACACATTTCCTCCCACATTCCAAAGGCGTGGAGAGAAAGGCCATAAAAATGATATGTTTCAACAACAAAAGCTCTCAATCTAAAACAGAAGAGAAAAGGTTGGAAAGTCAGGTATCACCTGCGGAGAAATAAATAAAATTAACACTTGATATCATTATGACACGAGGAACTGCAGGTGCTGGAATCCTGAGTGAAACACAAAGTGCTGGAGTAACTCGGTCTGAAGAAGGTCCCAACACAAAATGTTGTCTGTCTGTCCATTCCCTCCAGAGATGCTGCCTGACTTGTTGAGTTCCATTACTTTTGCTGATTATTTTAATGTATTAAGATGACAGATATGCTAAAACCCTAGTGAAAACATCATGGCACAAATTACAAGATAAAATAATCATGGTGCCTAATTACTGGTGTTGCTTCAATGGGTCTGTTCGGCCAAAGCCAGCAAAGATTCAACAACCGTCTTCTGTGACTAAATGCTGCCATCTGGTGGAGATCCCCAGAAACTACATTTGGGAGGAGAGGAGAATTTTACCGGATGAAGATTTGACATGAAAGTCTCAAAGTGCCGGAGTAACTCAGCGGTTCAGGCAGAATCTCTGGAGGACATGGACAGGCAACGTTTCAGCTCCAGAGATGCTGTCCGAAGCGCTGAGTTACTCCAGAACTTTGTCTCTTGTTTTGTAAACCAACGCCTGCATTTTCTTGTGTCTACTTAACAGGAAAGATATTTGGTTGGGAAACTGCTTCCAACACAACCAAGCCCCAGAATTGGTAAAGCTGTTGTAATGGGCCTGTCCCACTTAGGCGACTCTTTAGGCGAGAGCCAGGGACTAATTTTAATGGAATTCACCTACGAACCTGGCGACAACCTACGACAGCAAATATTGTCGCCACTGTCGCCCAAAAACGTTCAACATGTTGAAAATTTTGCAACAGTCGCCTGTAGTCAGCCAAAACATCACCCAGGTGGGACAGGCCCATAGGTCCAAGACTTTATTCAAGGAATCCAATCTTACTGAAGTTTCCTAGCAATGTCCTGGGAAATGAACACTCAATGGTTCAATGGTGTTTTTATTGCTGCATGTGTGAAGTGCAAACTCTTTCCTTACAAACAGCCCAGTAGAGTATCACCATACCACCCCCGATTAGCAATTGTGCAGAAGTAGTCTATTGAGCCTGGATGCAAGAGGGACCATGGTTTACCGAAGATAGACACAAAAAGTTGGAGTATCTCAGCGGGACAGGCCGCATCTCTGGAGAGATGGAATGGGTGACGTTTCGGGTCGAGACCCTTTTTCAGACTGAAGAACTTCAGGCGGATCAGTTCTTCAGACCCGAAACGTCACGCATTCCTTCTCTGCAGAGAAGCTCCCTGTCCCGCTGAGTTACTCCAACTTTTTGCATCTATCTTCAGATTAAACCAGCGTCTGCAATTCCTTCCTACACACCATGTTTTACCGGCATTTTCCAAGTCAAAGTCCAAGTCCACGCTCCTGAGTGAGTGGTGATGAGGGATTCAGGCAAGCCCCAGGCTGCTGCAGGCCTCCAGCCAATGCCTTCCCTTGGTTGACCAGCAACCAACGTCTTATTTGACCAGGTCAGACCACCACAGGGTTAGAGACTTCATTCCTTACAGTAGTAATTGCAATCCTATTGATAGGGGAGTAAAGGGCGAGGTGATTCATGCCCATTAAATTACTTTAGTACAATACGGGCGGTACATAGGTAGAGCCACTGCCTCACAGCTCCAGGGATCCGGGTTCAATGCCAATCTCTGTTGCTGTCTGTGTGGAGTCTACACATTCTCACTGCGACCACGTTGAGTTCCCCCCGAGTGCTCCAGTTCCCTCCTTCATTCCAAAGATGGTCTGGGAGGTTAATTGGCCACTGTAATTTACCACTAGAGTAGGTAGGTAACAAAAGAGGCAGATAAGCAAGAATAAATCACAAGGATCACAAGGAGTTAGGAAAGGATTGATGGATGGAGTGGCCTCTTTCTATGTTGTAGTAAGTTTAATATTTAAAATTATTTCTCGGCATTTAAAATGTTTTAATTTAAAATATGAATATTTTAATATGTTATAATTTATATCAAATCCTATCAAATCAAATTATATCAATTTATTTTTAGGTGGCACAATGGTGCAGCTGGTAGAGCTGCTGCCTCACAGTGCCAATGACCCGGGTTCGATTCTGACCTCGGGTGCTGTCTGTGCACAGTTTCCCTGTGACCGCGTGGGTTTTCTCTGGTTTTCCTCCCTCATCCCAAAGACGTGCCGGTTTGTAGGTTAATTGGCCTCCGTAAATGTCCCTCGTGTGCAGGGAGTGGATGAGAAAGTGGGATAACATAGAACGAGCGTGAACGGATGATTGATGATAGGTGTGAACTAAGTGGGCCGAAGGGCCTATTTCCCTGTTGTAAACTAAACTAAGCCTGAAGTGTCAGAGTTTAGTTTGTATAGTTTAGATGCGGCACGGAAACAGGCCCTTTAGCCCACCGAGCCTACACCAACCAGCGGTCCCACACTATCCTACACACCAGAGACAATGTAATATTTTTACCACAGCCAATTAACCTACAAATCTGTACGTCTTTGGAGTGTGAGAGGAAACCGGAGCACCCGGGGAAAACCCACGCGGTCACGGGGAGAACGTACAAACTCCGTACCGACAGCAACCGTAATCAGGATCAAAACCAGGTCTCTGGTGCAGTAAGGCAGCAACTCTACCGCTGTGCCACCGTGATAATTTTAAAAATTGTTTAAATTAGTTACAGACGTTGACAGGAGACACAATTCTGTCTCCAGCGTGGTCACCTGTCTGGTGGACAGTTGCAGGGTCTCTGCCCCCTTGCTCTCTGGGGGCTCCGTGCTCCTGAGATGACACCACCTCACTGGAGAGCGATCTGCGCTCTACAACCGTCCCAGCCGAAGGCAAAGAGACGGGAACACGAACACCAGGGCCAGCCCGTTCTGCCGTCATTGTGTGCAACTTGTTCTTGTCACGTATGCTAATGTCTGTGGAGAATAATGAGAGCACTTTGGAGCAGATGTGTACGATTCAGCCTCCAGAGCATGTTCCACCGTTCAGTGAGATCATCACTGCTCTCTGTACAAAAAAACAGCCACCACCTTTGGCTCCATATTCTGACATGATTAAGCTGTTGGACTCTTCCCTACAGATATTAGGCTATTAAACACAACAACCTCCAAATAAGCTCTGAATGACATGGAGGCATTGATTTTGCCTTTTTGCACTATTTTTGCTTGTTTGTTAATTTTATTATATATATACACACACACACATGAAAACTGTAGATAGGTTAATGCATGTGCACCAAACAGAGTAATGTACTAACACTAGCTCCACCTTACTGTACACTTTATATTAGCACTCACTTCCCATATTACGTGGTTGAGATGAACAACGTATTGTACTGCACCACCATGACTGATGATTAAAGCTGACTTTGAACACCAGACTGTGTCTGTACAGTTGTTTACAAAAACTAACAAACAAACTATAATAGTGCAAAAAGGCAATATAATGAACGAGATTTTTAAAAAGCAGTATGTGTGTATATATATATAAAACATTATTATTTTTTGTTTGTTAGTTTTTATGTGTATATATATGTATGCACACACACTGAACTTTTTATGTGTGTATATACATATATGTATTGGTCCCCCAATGCAACCCGTACCCCAACGCAATATTCCACCACTCACGCCTATCCACCTCCCATCATTTCACCCCTCCCTGTCCCCCTCTCCCTTCCACCCCCCTCCCTACTCCCCTGCACCCCACCACTCCCTCCCTCCCTCTCTCTCCCCCCTCCCTCCATCATCCCTCTCTCCCCCTGCCTCCCTCATCCCTCTCTCCCCCCTCCCTCCCTCCCTCTCTCTCACCCCTCCCTCCCTCATCCCTCTCTCCCCCTGCCTCCCTCATCCCTCTCTCCCCCTGCCTCCCTCATCCCACATACACACACACACACACTGATCATTTTTAATCTCGTTCATTATATTGCCAACAGAACACAATGTTTATATGTTGTGTTGTATTGCTGCAAGTAAGAATTTCATTGTTCGGTCTGTCTGGGACATATGACCATAAAACACTCTTGACTCTCCTGACTAGCATTCGGAGTCCCAGGCTATTTTGAATCCCACCCAATCAGATTAAATGGATCTGCAATTTAATAAAGGGTGTCTGCAGTGGCGACGATGGAACTGCTTCATTGTTGTAAAAACGAATCATGTTCACTAATATCCTTCAGTAGATGAAATCTGCCTCCCTTATCCAGACTTTTACCCATATGCTAAACCCTGTTGATTACACCAGCGCTGTGATTGCTGACTAACGTCAGTCTCCTGAAAAATTATACCAAGGTTTAAAATTCTCATTCTGCCAGGAGTGGTGGTGGAGGCAGATACGATAGTGGCGTTTTACAAGCTTTAAGATAGGCACATGGATATGGGGGGGGGGGGGGGTTGTGGATCACATGTAGGCAGAGGAGATTAATTTAATAGCATGATGTTCAGCATGAATATTGTGGGCCGAAGGGCCTGCTCCTGACCGAAACTGTTTAGTTCAGTTTAGTTTATTGTAACGTGTACCGAGGTACAGTGAAAAGCTCTTGTTGCATGGCAACCACTCAGAGGAAAGACAATACATGATTACAATCGAGCCACTTACAGTGTATGGATACATGATAAGGGAATAACGTTTAGTGCAAGGTAAAGTCAGTAAAGTCCGATCAAAGATAGTCCAAGGGTCACCAATGAGGTAGACAGTAGTTCAGGACTGCTCTCTGGTTGGGGTAGGATGGTTCAGTTGCCTGATAACAGCTGGGAAGAAACTGTCCCTGAATCCGGAGGTGTGCGTTTGCACACTTTTGTACCTTTTGCCCGATGGGAGAGGGGAGAAGAGGGGCAGTGGCCAGGGTGCAACTCGTCTTTGATTATGCTGTTGGCCTTGCCGAGGCAGCGTGAGGTGTAAATGGAGTCAATGGGAGGGAGGGTTTGTGTGATGTTCGGGCTGCGTCCACGATTCGCTGTTCTTCGTTCAATGTCTTAAGGCAACATAAAAAATAGTAGGTGGACAAAATTGCTGGAGAAACTCAGCGGGTGCGGCAGCGTCTATGGAGCGAAGGAAATAGGCAACGTTTCGGGACGAAACGTTGCCTATTTCCTTCGCTCCATAGAGGCTGCCGCACCCGCTGAGTTTCTCCAGCAATTTTGTCAACCTTCGATTCTCCAGCATCTACAGTTCCTTCTTGAACATAAAAAATAGTCAACATTTTCTCCCCTATTGTTGACTTGAGGTCAGCTATAGTTTCTGTACACAGAGGTTCCAATCCAAAACTTCACCTATTTTTTCCTCCAGAGTTTCTGCCTGGCCCGCTGAGTCTCTCCAGCATTTAGTGTCTATCTATGCATTATAATAATAATAATAATAATAATAATAATAATAATAATAATAATAATAATAATAATAATATCGTTTATTGTCATTGCACGTCAGTGCAACGAGATTTAGTGTGCAGCTTCCATCCGATGTAAAAGAAGAGTAAAATAAATAAATAAGCTGTGTGTCGTGACCATCCGAGGGAGACAGTCCAGGGGGGATGGGGGGCACTCAGCAGCGGTTCAGAGCCGCTATAGCTCTGGGAATAAAGCTGTTTCTGAGTCTGGAGGTTTGGGCGTAGAAGGCCTTGTGACGTCTGCCGGAGGGAAGTAGTTCGAACAGTCCGTTGCAAGGGTGTGAGGAGTCTTTATGGATGCTGACGGCCTTCCTGAGGCACCGTGTGTGGTAGATGCCCTCCAAGGCTGGTAGCTGTGTCCCAATTATCCTCTGCGCTCTGTGGACGATGCGCTGAAGAGCTCTCCTCTCCGCCTCCGTGCAGCTGAGATACCACACAGAGACGCCATACGTTAATATGCTCTCTGTGGTGCAGCGGTAGAAGGTTGTCAGCAGCTGTTGGGGCAGACCAGTCTTTTTTAATGTCCTCAGGAAGAACAGTCGTTGCTGTGCCTTCTTGACCAGCGCAGCGGTGTTGGTGGACCATGTGAGGTCCTCAGAAATGTGAGTGCCCAGAAACTTAAAGCTGGACACTCTCTCCACACTCTCCCCGTAAATGGAGATTGGGGCGTATTCTCCATTATGGGACCTCCTGAAGTCAATAATCAGCTCCTTGGCCTTGGAGGTGTTTAGTGACAAGTTGTTACGTGCGCACCAGTCCGCCAGGTTCTGCACCTCCGCTCTGCATTTTGTTTCATCACCGTTGGTAATCAGCCCAATCACTGTTGTGTCGTCTGCAAACTTCACGATGGTGTTAGTGTCGTATGCAGGAACACAGTCGTGAGTGAAGAGGGAGTAGAGCATGGGGCTTAGTACACAGCCCTGTGGTGTGCCGGTGCTCAGGGTGATAGTGGAGGACAGGTGCGGGCCCAGTCTCACTGCCTGCGGTCGCTCCGTCAGAAAGTTCAGGATCCAATCGCATATCGGCGAGCTGAGGCCTAGCTGGTGGAATTTGGTGGTGAGCTTGGTGGGGATGACCGTATTGAATGCAGAGCAGTTAACCAGGGATTGTATTTACGGTATGCATGGCAATAATCTTACTGATCTGCATGCAAAAAAAGAATTTCACTGAACCTTGGTACAGTGGATAAGAAGGGTCTCGACTCGAAACGTCACCCATTCCTTCTCTCCAGAGATGCTGCCTGACCCGCTGAGTTACTCCAGCATTTTGTGTCTATCTTCATAATAAAGGAACCATTGAAGTCTGTTCTCGGAATAGCGGGGCAGTGCGTGCCAGCTGGTGCCACCACACATGCCGTCGGGTATGGTGGTGGTGGTGGTGATGCCAGGGGTTGTGCAAGCCACAGCTCTGGTCAACACTGAGAACGAGCAGTGGGGGGCGGGGGGGAGGGGGAGGGGGAGGGGGAAAGTGAGAGGGGAAGAAAAGTCACACGTACAGATATAACCTGATGGCACAGCAATAGTGAGGCCGACCAGCCGAGCCCTCGAATGTGGCAGGGAATGCCATCTACAAAGGTTGCTCACAGCAGCTGGCTGGCCACAGAATCGACATTTTTAAATATTTGAAGAGAGAGAGGACAGGGGCCATATTCTTCTTTCTCTGAGCCGTGGAGTTGGCCGTGAGGAAGGTCACCGAGTTCTTCCAGTCGGCAGTGCCTCAGTGCTCCACGCCTGCCACCAGAAGCTCCACAGAGGGAGGCTCCAAGATGTTGTAGGCCGCAGACCAGCGGTCAGAGCGCTTCTCTGGCCGACCCCCGGCAAGGGATCGCCCCGCTCCGTGATGTTAAAGTCCCCGCCGCTGAAGCTCTGGGCCCGACTCCGGGAAAGGCCGCACCAAACCAGCTGTAAGGCCGTGAGGAGGGGGGGGGGGGAGCAAAGAAGCGACGAGGGAGAAAGTTGGTTCTCCGTCGAGGTTGGTGCCTGAAAACGGTTTCCGCTATTCCCCCCCCCACCCCCCACACCCCCACACACAAGACATACAGAGAAACACTAAAACATACTTTTGGACATACTAAAAAAAACAAAAAAAGTCGAAGCAACGAACCCTCTGCAGGCGAAGCAGCCGACTCGAAACGCCACCAGAACCAGAATGAACCATATGAAACAGTAGGGAAGAGGGGGAGGGGAGAGGGGAGATGGGGAAGGAGTGGGATTTTCTCCCACAGCCCAAATGCGTGCAGGTTTCTAGATTAATTGATTTCTGTAAATTGCCCCTCGTGTGTAGAGAGTGGGAGAGTAAGTTGGATAACATAGAACCATTGTGAATGGGTGATGGATGGTCCGCGTGGACTCGGTGTCCCAAAGAGCCTGTTTCCACACTGCTTCTCTAAACTCTAAACATCCAATATCCTACTAATCTATTAATTTCTGCAGGATTCATATTTATGTTATTGTTAATTATTGTGAACAATAAGATTTAATAATAATAAAAATTTAAATATTGAATTTCATTCGGTGTACTGAGGGATGTCAGTCTGAAGAAGGGTCTCGACCCGAAACATCACCCATTCCTTCTCTCCAGAGATGCTGCCTGTCCCGCTGAGTTACTCCAGCATTTTGTGTCTATCGAAGGATTTTGACCCTTGTATTTTTCTTCTGCCTGCAAGGAGTTTTGTGACCCTTCGTGAGTTGATGAACAACCAAGTGCGTGGAGTTGCAAATTATTTAACAGCTTCAGAAAGGGACGGCAGCAGAGATAAACACTAGATTTATAGGCACCATATATATTGATTTGAACCACCTTGGAAGATGCAACACAAGGGAGCCAAAATGCCATATAAAATCAAACATGGTGACATGTTGCTGGATTAGTCTAATGCAAAGGTTTGTTACCTACTGATGGACCATGGTTTAATTCAATTCAATTCAATTTTGTTGTCACAGGTACTTGGTACAGTGAAATGCTTTGTTTTACATACGGTGGCGCAGCGGTAGAGTTGCTCATGATCCATATCCCTGTATATCCATTCACCTATCTAAATGCCTCTTAACTGCTATCATGGTATATGCCTCCACCATTATCCCTGGCAATACATTCCAGGCATGCCACTCTCTGCTTAAAAAAAAATGGCCCCGCTCATCTCCTTTAAAGTTTGCCCCGCTCGCCTTCAAGCTCTGCCCTCTGGTGTTTGACATTTCCAATCCTGCATTCCTAACTGTTTGTTCTGTCTGTATGTTAACCTTCAGTGAATCATGTACAAGAGTACCCGGCCCCCTTTGCAAACAAATACTTTCTAATCTCTAACCATTTTAACAATACTCTGCTTTCCAATTTGGATGACTTCACATTTGTCTGCAGAATTCCTGGAGAAGTGCTCAGCGGTAGAGTTGCTGCCTTACAGCGCTTGCAGCGCCGGATTCCCGGGATCGATCCCGACTACGGGTGCTCTCTGTACGGAGTTAGTACGTTCTCCCCGTGACCTGCGTGGGTTATCTCCGAGATCTTCAGTTCTCCAAAGACGTACAGGTTTGTAGGTTAAATGGCTTGGTATAAATGTAAATATTGTCCCTAGTGGGTTGGAGGATAGTGTTAATATGCGTGGATCGTTGGTCGGCGCGGACCCGGTGGGCCGACGGACGGGCCTGTTTCGGCACTGTATCTCCAAACTAAACTAAACTAAACTAAACCCGGCAAAATCACGTAGCAGACCTCACCTAGGCGGTACACAAGTGTCACCATGTCTTGGCACCAACAAAGTTACAAGAGTTCACCGAACAGTCCTATCTACTGCCTGCCGCTGCACCTGGCATTCTGTTCCTTGGCATCCCAGAGGTTTCTTGCTCCATGGGACATCGGCACTCCTCAGAGAGGCAGAAGGCTCTTCACAGAAGGTGTGAACATGGGAAATAAAGACGCTACTGGCAAATGCAAGATACTAATGAAAATAAGTAAGCCATTGATGGGTAGCCCCAACTAGACACATGCTGAAAGATCCTAAAATACTCAGAGGGCAATTTAATATTGGAGTAAAAGCTCCAGGGTGGCTGACATGGGTGGAAATCCTGGGGGGGAGACTCAAGGGGACTCAAGGTCGATTCCAGTTGGAGGCCGCCAGTTCTGAGAATCTAGCAGCCCGGGACTAGCTGCAGTTCCCTGGTCGGCTCGCCTGCCCCGTGAGTGGCTGTAGCGCCCAGGTCGGCACGCCTGTCCCACACTCCAAAGACGTGCAGGTTTGTAGGTGAATTGTAAATTGTCCCTAGTGTGTCGGATGGTGCTAGTGTATGGGGTGATTGCTGGTCGGCGCGGACACGGTGGGCCAAAGAACCTGCAGTTCCCAGGTTGCCTGCGTGCCCCGGGACTGGCTGCAGCAAAGATCCTATAGCGGAGCAAGATAGACCACTCCTGCTAAACGCGATGGGCTGACGTGTAGTACGCAACGGAACGGAACGTGGGCCTTTTTTTCATCCATTTCTGTAACCGGACCCGACCCGACCCGACCCGACTCGCAGTGTAATCAAAGTTGCGGGGGAACAGTGCCCAGGTTGCAAAAACTAATTGAAAAAAAAACACCTGCGAACCTGATGATTTCGGGTTACGGGCTGGATCCGGCCTGCCGACCCCTGTCCTAGATATTAGGGCTCATTGTGTCCCCCCCCCCCCCCCCATGTTTTAAAAGCGATTTCCGTCCATGGAAAAATGGACACAAATATAAGAATAAGATGTTTGTTTTCATGGCTCCTTCAGCCAGAAATACAGAAAGGGATTCAGAAAAAATATATATATACTGTACTGTAAATTCTGATGCAAGAATTTATTGCAGCTGTTATGTGGGGAGAGGTAGCAGACTTTAGAAAGCTGCTGAATGTCATTGTAATGTATCATGGTTCATAAAAATCACAGAGAATGTTTTGCTGCACAGAGAGAGAGAATATCAAGTGACAATATTGATAGAAGAAGAGTAAATTAAGTTGCATTTGGCTGTCGGGGCCCCCAATCAATGCGGAAAGGCAAGATTTCAGGAAGTTTGAATTCATTATTATTGATGGCCCAAGATGGATTGTTAGAAGGATTGTGGATTAATTGAAGGAAGTGCAGAATATTAAATGTGCAAAATAAAATAGAATCGAGTCAGACAGTTGTGGTGAAAGAATCTATAGCTGGAGACATTGAGCCAGGGTAGAGAATAATAGAAAGAGAGAGAGTGAGGGGGGGAAGAGAGAGGCAGAGGAAGGGAAAGAGAGAGAGGGGGGGAGGGGAAGGAGAGAGAGATAGAACGATGGGGAAGGAGACCCTTCGGCCTATCGAGTCCATGTCGACTCATTCACACTAAATTCTCCCGCCTTCTCATCCACTCCCGACACATTGGGGATCATTTACAGAGGTCACTTAACCTACAAACTCGCACGTCTTTGGGATGTGGGGGGGAAACCGGAGCACCCAAAGAAAACCCACGCGGTCACAGGGAAAAGGTGTAAACTCCACACACACAGCACCCAAGGTCAGGATTGACCCCAGGTCTCCAGCGTTGTGAGGCAGCATCTCTATCAGCTGCCACTGTGCCGCCTTCTTATGGGATAAACCCAACACTCAAGAAATCCAGTGAACCTTTGTTGCATTCCTTCTATTTCAAGTATATCCTTCCCTTCGTATGGAAACATAGAAAATAGGTGCAGGAGTAGGCCATTCGGCCCTTCGAGCCTGCACCGCCATTCAATATGATCATGGCTGATCATCCAACTCAGTATCCTGTACCTGCCTTCTCTCCATACCCCCTGATCCCTTTAGCCACAAGGGCCACATCTAACTCCCTCTTAAATATAGCCAATAAACTGGCCTCAACTACCTTCTGGGGCAGAGAATTCCAGAGATTCACCACTCTATGTGTGAAAAATGTTTTCCTCATCTCGGTCCTAAAAGATTTCCCCCTTATCCTTAAACTGTGACCCCTTGTTCTGCACTTCCCCAACATCGGGAACAATCTTCCTGCATCTAGCCTGTCCAACCACTTAAGAATTTTGTAAGTTTCTATAAGATCCCCCCTCAATCTTCTACATACCAGTATCCTACTGGTGTGTAGATTGCTTAGTGACTTATGAATCCAATTCTTTTAAAATATATGGTGGATTAATTAACTAGAAACTGATTATTTGATGATTTAAACATTTTGCAAACTTCCAGAAAAGTAACCAACGCATCCAACCTTAACCTCAAGGTGGAATAGCAAGCTGTTATTGTTCAGAGCTCCCTTTTCCTTAATGTCCATTCTCAAGATAAAGCTCCATCAGCTGCAGGTCCCTGACACAATAGTAAGGGTTCAGGGGGTCAGGCAGTGTCAATGGAGGCAGAAACATGAGTTAACATTTCCGTTCAATGATTATCCACCAGCTCATGCCACAATGCCCAGTTGAGACCCAGAGAGTTGTGAATCTGTGGAATTCTCTGCCACAGAAGGCAGTGGGGGCCAATTCACTGGATGTTTTCAAGAGAGAGTTCGATATAGCACTTAGGGCTAACGGAATAAAGAGCTATGGGGAGAAAGCAGGAACGGGGTACTGATTCTGGATGATCAGCCATGATCATATTGAATGGCGGTGCTGGCTTGAAGGGCCGAATGGCCGACTCCTGCAACTATTTTCTATGTTTCCATCAAGGGAAAGGAGCTCCGAAAAATACTGTTCCCTCTTCTACATTGAGGTTAAGGTTGGACAATTTGATTAATTTTCTGGACTGATTTTCTTGTGCAAAATGTTTAAATTATCAAATAATCAGTGCACGGTGATTACTAGCGGTAAATGGATCCACCATATCCATAAAGCTTTATAACAATTAGACCATAGAACAGTACAGCACTGGAATGGGCCCTTCGGCCCACAATGTTTATTCCAGAACATGGTGCCAGGTTAAACTGATCACAGTCATCACACAAACCAACTTTCCTTCCATTGACTTCATCTACACTTCACGCTGCCTCGACAATGCCACCAACATAATCAAGGACCAGTCTCACCCCGGCCACTCCCTCTCCTCCCCTCTCCCATCAGGCAAGAGGTACAGAAGTGTGAAAACGCACACCTCTAGATTCAGGGAAGGTTTCTTCCCAGCTGTTATCAGACAACTGAACCATCCTATCAGCAACTGGAGAGCGGTCCTGAGATACCATCCACCTCATTGGAGACCCTCGGACTATTTTTAATCGGAGCTAAGTGTAACTCCCTTCATCCTGTATCTGTACACTATGGAATTTCGATTGTAATCATGTATAGTATTTCCGCTGACTGGATAGCATGCAACAAAAATGCTTTTCACTGCACCTCGGTACATGTGAGAATAAACTAAACTAAACTATGATCTGAATCCACAATCGTATCTGCCCACCTCTGGCAATACGTTCCAGGCCTCCACTAAATTTTCCTCCTCTCACTTTATAACTATGCCCCCTAGTGGTGGACATTTCCCACCCTGGGAAAAAGGTTTTGACCACCCTAACTATGCCTCTCATAATTTTATACACGTCTATCAAGTCTCCCCTCAACCTCCGATGACCCAGAGAAAACAATCCAAGCTCCAGGATGAAGCTAGAGGGTTGAAAGCATATGGTGAACTTCCAGAACATGCCAAAATCAATGAGACTGGCACCTTTGGGCCTGGTGATGATGAAATCCAGTTTGATGACATTGGGGACAATGATGACGAGATCCCTGGAGCTGAAATCCTCTAATCCAGGCAGCATTCTGGTAAACCAGCATTTTAACAGGAGCAGAAGTTCAAGAACTTAATAGAGGAGCTTGTTTGCTTGAGTACACATCCATCACTAAAGAAGCATGGTACTATCCAGAACAAAGCAGTCTGCTTGGGTACCTCATCCCCACTGCAAATTTTGCTTCCCTTCACCACCTTCAAGACTTCAGACTTTGGAGATGCAGCGCGGAAACAGGCTCTTCAGCCCACTGAGTACTCGCCCAGCAGTGATCACCCCGTACACTAGCACTGTCCTGCACACTAGGGACAATTTACAATTTAACTGAAGCCAATTAACCCGCATGTCTTTGGAGAGTGGGTGGAAACCGGAGCATCCCTAGAAAACCCACAAGGTCACAGGGAGAACGTGCAAACTCCGTGCAGACAGTGTCCGTAGTCAGGGTCGAACCCGGGTCTCTGGTGCTGAAAGGCAGCAACTCTACCGCTGCACCACCGTGCCGCTCAGAGGCTGCAGTACACAGAATGTAAACCCAGACCACACGTTCCAAACCCGTGAACTCTATCACCAAGAAAAACAAAGACTTCACTCTCATGCGAACACCACCCTCCCTCTCTTTCCTTCAGCATCCTGACCTGGAAATATTTCATCACTTTTTCAGTCACTGGTTCCCAAGCCTGGATCTCCCTCCACAACAGCTCTCTGGCAGCACCTTCACGAGAAGGAGTGCAGCCATTCAAGAACATGGCTCACCACCATCTTCTGAAAGCCTATTAGACCAGGCGATGAAAACTAGCCTTGTCCACATTGTCCACATTCTGACTGACGTCGCTGACTCAGCTCCTTCCCAATTTCCTCATCATTAGACTCCAGAAACCTGTGTAACTCAGTGGGTGTGGAAGCACACAGCACGGAAACAGGCCCTTCGACCCACCGGGTCCTCGCGGACCAGCGATCCCCGCACATTAACAATTACAGCACGGAAACAGGCCATCTATTAACACTATCCTTCACACACTAGGGACAATTTACACATACACCAAGCCAATGAACCTACATATCTGTATATCTTTGGAATGTGGGAGGAAACCGAAGATCTCGGAGAAAACCCACGCAGGTCATGGGGAGAACGTACTAACTCCGTACAGACAGCACCCGTAGTCAGGATCGAACCCGGGAATCCGGCGCTGCAAGCGCTGTAAGGCAGCAACTCTACCGCTGAGCACTTCTCCAGGAATTCTGCAGACAAATGTGAAGTCATCCAAATTGGAAAGCAGAGTATTGTTAAAATGGTTAGAGATTAGAAAGTATTTGTTTGCAAAGGGGGCCGGGTACTCTTGTACATGATTCACTGAAGGTTAACATACAGACAGAACAAACAGTTAGGAATGCAGGGTTGGAAATGTCAAACACTAGAGGGCAGAGCTTTAAGGCGAGCGGGGCAAATTTTAAAGATGAGCGGGGCAATTTTTTTTAAGCAGAAGAGTGGCATGCCTGGAATGTATTGCCAGGGATAATGGTGGAGGCAGATACCATGATAGCATTTAAGAGGCATTTAGATAGGTGAATGGATATACAGGGATATGGATCATGAGCAGGCAGGGGAGATTAGTTGATCTTGGCATCGTGGGTTGAAGGGCCTGTTTCTGCGCTGCATTGCATGCTCATGCATTGCATGTGCTTAATAACTCACTGCACGCTGCTACCTATGACATAGAATTCAATAAATTCACAACCCTTTGAAAGATGAAATTAGAATCAAAGAATTATACGGCACAGAAATCGCCCCTTTTGACACATACTATCCATGCCGAACATGATACCTGTCTACACTAATCCCATTTGCATGTGTTAAGCCGTATCCCTCCACACATTTCATTTTGATGTAGCTGTTTACTTGCCTTTTAAACATTGCAATTGTATCTGCCTCCACCACCTCTTCTGGCAGCTAGTTCCAGTTAACTACCACCCTGTGTGCAAAACATGCCCCACAGATCTCCTTTGATGTTCTTTCTCCCCTCTCAATTGAAACCTGTGCCCCCCCCCAGTTCTAGACTCCCCTTCTGTGGGAAATGACCCTGACTCGATCCAATCTATGCTCCTCATCATTGTATAGGCCTCTATAAGGTCACACTTAGCCTTCTATATTTTCGTGAAAATAAACACAGCCAATTCAATCTCTCGTTATATGTGCAGCCTTTCATTCCAGGTAACATCATGGTGAAAGCACAAGAAATGGCAGGTCGGCACAGGTGGCGCAGGGGAAGAGTTGCTGCCTTACAGCACAAGAAACTTGAGCTCAATCCTGATGACGGGTGCTGTCTGTACGGAGTTTGTACGTTCTCCCTGTGACTGCGTGGGTTTTCTCCAGGTGCTCCGATTTCCTTCCAGACTCCAAAGACGTGCACGTGCAGGCTTCGGTAAAATTGTACATTGTCCCTAGTGTGTAGGATAATGCTCGTGTACCGATGATCGATGGTTGGTGCAGACTCGGTGGGCCAGAGGGCTTGTTTTCATGTGGTGTCTCCAAAATACATGTTGCTGGAATCTTGACTCCCACCAACTCATTGTTGTTTCCTCAATACCCTGGTGAATCTCATCTGCACCATCTTATTAAACTAGACATTCTTTTTCTCGTATTATCTTCATCTCCATCTAAATCCATGCCATTTGGTGTTAGATTCTTCCAGAGGAAAACAGCCTCCCATCATCTACCTGCTTAACGCTGCCCCTCATGGTCTTGAGAGGGAGATCACCATTCATACCTCTGAACGCACAACAGCAGAGGCCTATTTTGTGGAATCTTTCCTCGTGGGACCGAAAGTTTAAAGGAGATGTGCGGGAGAGGTTATTGACATTGAGAGTGGCGGGTACCTGGGCCTGGGGACCAAGCCGGGGCTGAGAGCAAGGAGGGCCGCAGAGAGTGACGAGGGAACATGGCGTGGGTTGGGGGAGGGGGGGATGGGTTGCCGAGAGTGTAGGGGGTCCCGGCAGGGGGGCTGCCAAGGAGAGGACCCTGGAGAGGATGAGAAGGAGAGGATGAGAAGGAGTTTCTTCCCAGAGGCCATTAGGGCTGTAAACTCCTATCTCACCAGAGACTAACTTACTGTACAAATTTACTGTAGGTAGACAAAAATGCTGGAGAAACTCAGCGGGTGCAGCAGCATCTATGGAGCGAAGGAGATAGGCAACGTTTCGGGCCGAAACCCTTCATCAGACAAATTTACTGTTGAGTGGTGTCTTTTTAAAGTTGCTGTTTTTTTCGTTTTTTCCCCTCCCACAAATATGTAATATGTGAATATGTGATTCTGTTCCATTCTGTTTGTAGTTTTTTGGCACAATCCGCAAGCATTGCCACTTTTTCATTTCACTGCACATCTCGTATGCGTATGTGACGAATAAACTTGACTTGACTTGACTTGACTGTGGGAGGTCGCCCATGGCCCCGTGCAGCAGCAGGCCCGGTTCACCTTTGCAAGACAAGACTGTTTGGTTTATTTTTTGTGACGTTGTCGGCACCAGGAACATGGCAACTCTAGTGTACTGCCTAGGTGACGTCCGCTGTATGATCTTACCGAATTGTATGCAAAACAAAGAATTTCACTGTATCTAATCACATGTGATAATAAAGTATCAATGAGTTATTGAATTGAATCATTGAAGAGTGATGGTGGAAGCAGATACGATAGGCACATTTAAGAGGCTTTCAGGTAGGCACACGGGTATGCAGGGAATGGAGGGATATGGATCACGTGCAGGCAGAGGAGATTAGTCTAACCTGGGATCACCTTTCGGCACGGACACTTTGGGCCGAAAGGCCTATTCCTGTGCTGTTCCATTTCCATGTTCTGTGGGGGGTTAGGCCATTTAGGACTAAGATGAAGAAAAGCTTCTTCACCCAGAGAGTTGTGAATCTGTAGAATTCTTTGCCAGAAGGCAGTGGCGGCCAATTCACTGGATTTTTTCAAGAGAGAGTTAGATTTAGCTCTTAGGGCTAAAGGAATCGAGGGATATGGGGAAAAAAGCAGGAATGGGTACTGATTTTAGAGGATCAGCCATGACCATATTGAATGGTGGTGCTGGTTCGAAGGGCCGAATGGCCTACTCCTGCACCTATTTTTCTCTGTTCTATGAAACAAAGGTGGAACATTGGTGTAAGCCTGTGCTTCGGGCTGCAGGCAGGAAACAGTTGGGTGTGGGCTGAGCTGTTGCGATGAGCCAAAAGAGTTGAGTTGCTTCCAATGAGAGGCTATGAGGCAACCTGAGCCCCGGGCTGGCATGTCCACAGTGTGTTGGCTCCAATCATCAGGACAATGATTCTCTGAGCAGTAACGAGCGTGTGTGGGCTGAAAGCTGCCGTGAGAAAAGAGGCAATAAAGAGAATTCAAACATTTATTTTCATTGATAATCTACAGAGACAATAGTTCTCGCTTAGTGCTGCAACGAAGCTCACCAAATGTAATGTTTAAATCGTCTTGTTTGGACCTACAGCGTAAACGGCATGCGTTTACTTTCCCTCTCAGCTCACTGACATTCGATGTTCAGTCAGTTTCAGGCAACATACCAAACTCTCACCCGCAAGAGCAATGCTTGCATTAAAAGTAGGGCCACTGGCAATGATACAGGCCAGTAGAACTAATTGGCTCTGGCATTTTGTCCGGTCAAAGCTGTCATTGTGCAATTTTCTTTTTTTGAAAGAAACCTTGTACGAGATTTGATTTTCAAGAGAAAACAAATTCTCAGAAAACAGAATGAGAATTCCAGCTCGACGGGCTGCTGGAATTAGGAAAAGCTGGAAAGAGGACGAAATTTGATTGATCTGAGTGGCGCATTGTTGGAATCGTCATTCAGTGGCTCACAGGAGGTGGCGATTTATAGTGACTGCAGATGCTGGAATCTTGAGCCAAAGGAGCGTAGAGGGCATAGATTTAATGTGTACTAGACCAAGTGCAGACCCGTTGCGTCTGCTTCCCCAACGCAAGATTCCACCACTCACCCGTTCCCCCAACGCAATATTGCAACACTCACGCATAGCCCCCAACTTCGCAGGCGCGGCTCATTTCTCCTCATCCCCCAGCACTCCCTCCTCCTACTCTTCACCCTCCCTCTCCAATCCCCAGAGAGGGAGGGGGCGGTAGAGAGGGAGGGGGGGGGGGGGTAGTGTGGGGGGGGGGGGGGCGGTAGAGAGGGGGGGGTAGAGAGGGAGGGGGGGGGTAGAGAGGGAGGGGGGGGTAGAGAGGGAGGGGGGGTAGAGAGGGGGGGGGGGTAGAGAGGGAGGGGGGGTAGAGAGGAAGGGGGAGGGGGAGGCCCCACTCCCCAGCCTATCCTCCTCCTCCTCCCCTCCATCCCATTCCCTGCCCCAGCACCTACCCAGGTCATAGAGCAGCGTCAGGGCCTGGAACTCGGCCTGGTTCTCGTACTCGGCCCGGCCCTGAAGAAGGAGAGGAATTAACCAGATTGGCACGCACACATACACACACACAGTCACAAACAAGATGAAGTATTTTAGTTATATAGAGATGAAGGAACTGCAGATGGCATAGATTTAAGTTTAGTTTAGTTTATTATTGTCACGTGTGTTGAGGTACAGTGAAAAGCTCTTTTTACATGCTATCCTGTTAATGAAACAATACATGAATACAATCAAGACGTCCACAGTGCAGAGATAAAGGGTACAATATTTAGTGCAAGATACAACTTTGAAGTCTGATTAAAGAAAGTACAAAGGTCTCCAGTGAGGTAGATGGGTGGTCAGGACCGCACTAGCTGATGGGAGGACCGTTCAGTTGCATGATAACAGCTTGGAAGAAACTATTGCAGAATCCTGAAGTATGTGTTTTCAAACCTCTGTATCTCCTACGTACCTGATGGAAAAGGGGGAAAGTCGAAAGGAGATGTGCGGACCAGGTTTTTTTTTTTACACAGGTGGGTGCGTGGAACATGCTGCTTGGGATGTTGGTGGAGGCAGATATGATAGTCGGGTTTAAGAGGCTTTTAGATAGGCATATGGATGTGCAAGGAATGGAGGGATATGGATCACATGCAGGCAGATGAGATTAGTTTATTGTGGTTTCATGTTCCACATGGATATAGTAGGCTGAAGGGCCTGTTCCTGTCCTGTACTGTTCTGTTCCTCTTTATTTTTTTTAAATAACCTGCTGGAGGGAGATAGACAGAGGACATTATGGGTTGGGACCATTCTTCAGACCTCGTTCTCGAGTAAAGTGAGGTGCACCGTAACTTTGTGGATTTTCTGAAGGGGATTGCAGGAGCGAAATGGAAAGGTCACGCAGAGTTGGTGTTTGAAGTAACGGGCGATTTATTAAACTGGTGCGTTCCAGGAGACCAGCCAAAGCTAACCACCCAAAGTGTGACTTTGAAACAGTTTTAATATTCTCAGATGACAAGATTGCTTAGAAACTTGACAGTAAAATGAGGTCTTAACGACAGAAACTTGACTAACAATACAACGACTTCCAATGGTTACCTGACCGTTCTCTGGATTTCATTCAGGCCAACCCTAGAATGATCTTCCTTCATCTGGGATTCATTCAACTCAGTCTTGTACACACCTGGGCTGGTCATGGTCCTGTCTGAACCAGTGTCCTATTTTTAAAATGTATATTATATATTCTGCATCTACACGATTAATTTTTATGTGCTTGTCAACATTTAAATAGCTTTTTATTGCATATGGAGTCAGTTACTGTCCTGTAGCATAATGGGCTTGTCCCACTTATGCGATTTATTCAGAGACTGCTGGCGACTGGACATCCCTACGACATTGTCTACAACAACCTTCCACCTAGTCAAGTTACGGCAAGCTAATGACAACCGGCGACCCTTTAGGACGTCCACCTACGACCACACTTACGACAACCTACGTCCACCCACGACAAGCTACGACAAGGTATGACCCTGTCGGCGACAACTGAAGACAACTTAAGACAATTGAGTCGCCGGTACCTGCCACCGGTTGACGTAGGTTGACGTAGGTATTCCACAATGGAATTCACCAAAGTCAGCACCGGCGACAACCTACGTCATCCTGGCGACAACCTACGACAGCACCGACGTCAGGAGAAGACAAGCAACGCTCATTGGTGTCAACCCACTGTCACCGAAAAGTTTTGAACATTTCAAAATCCAGCGGCGACCAGAAAAACGTTACGATTCTTTGAGCGACTGAGGAAACTACTCACAACCATACAGGCAACACCCCGGCGACCATGTGGCTACAGCCTAGTCACCTGTAGTCGCCTAAAAAATCGGCAAAGTGGGACAGGCCCCATAAGTGTGTACCGGTGGTTTAGATAATACTTTGGCATTGAGCTTGGTTTTCTTTGTTGAGCACTCTCCTGGTGTTATAGTGTGTACTTTGTGTGTTAATAGTAATTTTAATTTATGCAGCTCGACATCTGAATCACCTAGTCCATCATCTACCGAGCAAGGGTCCTGACCCAAAACATCACCAGTCCATTCCCTCCCCCGATCTGTGTGACCTGCTGCGTTCCTCCAGCACTTTGTGCTCTGCTCACATCTACTTTATCTGCCCCAATATTCAGCTCGCATTGTCCATTTACCCACCAGCTGACTCAGTCATTCCGACTTTGGGATCACCTGGTTTAACATTCCATGTCGTCCGACTTACCTGCTCCGGATTCAGACTCCCACCCAATGTGTGTAGGAGGGAACTGCAGATGCTCACTGAAGGTAGACCCTTCTCGACCAGAAACATCACCTATTCCTTTTCTCCAGAGATGCTGCCTGACCCGCTGAGTGACTCCAGCTTTTTGTGTCTATGTCCCCAGCCCAACCCTAGATGCAGCAGTGTAACATCTACGTAACTCCATTCATTAGTCTAACCATCCAATCTCAGCAGAAGGGTTTCGGCCTGCAACGTTGCCTATTTCCTTCGCTCCATAGATGCTGCCTCACCCGCTGAGTTTCTCCAGCATTTCTGGATCTCTTGCCTCAATGTCTTTGATCCCCTTCCTCTATTCCTTGAATCCTGCCTTAACCAAGCTTATTTTAAAATGGTAGTTTTGCCTTTCTGATACTATCATATATCTTACTGAAACCTCCTCTTGCTCCCATTATCACCAGATGTTTTCCATTTATCCTGAATACATATCTTTCAGTGCGATGGCTAAGGCTTCATCCAATGCTAATGCTGCATCCAATAATCTTGTACAGTATAAAACCTCAGCATATTCTCCAGAGACCACATTTTATATGCACACAAGTAAAAGTTTTTCTTACTGTATTTCCGTACACATGGCGATAATAGACAATAGGTGCAGGAGTAGGCCATTCGACCCTTCAAGCCAGCACCGCTATTCAATGTGATCATGACTGATCATCCCCAATCAGTACCCCGTTCCTGCCTTCTCCCCATATCCCCTGACTCCGCTATCTTTAAGAGCCTTATCTAGCTCTCTCTTGAAAGTATCCAGAGAACCGGCCTCCACCGCCCTCTGAGGCAGAGAATTCCACAGACTTACAACTCTCTGTGAGAAAAAGTGTTTCCTCGTCTCCGTTCTAAATGGCTTACCCCTTATTCTTAAACTGTGGCCCCTGGTCCAATATAAACCAACTTCCATGTGTACAATTTTGGTCTCTTTATCGTAGACCTGTATTGTTCATTTTGTACTATACATTTTTATATTTGCCTGTAGTAAGTAACTCAATTCAGTTTCCCAACAGATTGAGGTGCTTCTACAAAAGATTGTCTTCAAGTGTATGGGCTTGAATGTAATTTACACATTGTGTATCGCACAACTGGCTTGGAATCAGATGCATTTAGTAAGAACCAAATGCCAACTAGAATAATCCTTGTAGAGGCCACACCTCTACCCTCAACCAATAAACTCAGCATGGACATGACAGGCACAGAGCCATTTCCAAGATTTGGGCCTTCTTCAAAGGACTTTAGACTTAGCACAGAAGATACAGCACAGAAACAGGCCTTGCGGACATTTAAAAAACCGAAAAGCTTAGATATTCTCTCCCATTAATCCACGATGGTGGACATTGTGTATTGAGACCATTGGCCTAAAAACACCAGTGCAACGTATTCCCCGAAATGGAATCGACTTCCTGGTTCTGTTTCCAGGAGCTTTCCTGGGCCACATTTCATTTGGCCACCAGAGGGATCTAGAGGGTAGAATACTCAAACAAGTCTAGAAATTCTCATATCATTCTTAATGGCTATTCAGTCCATTGTATTTATGATGGCTTTCAGCAATCCCATCGATGCTGCCTGACCCACTGAGTTACAAGTTCAGTGTTTTAAATATAGAGCAGGACAGTGCAGGAACAGGCCCTTCGGCCCACAATAACTGCCAAACATTTTGTGCCTATCTGAGATTTAACAAGTAGTTAAATACTAGTGGCCTTTCTTAGGAAGGGGTTGGACTTTAAGAATAGGGAAGTTTTGTTACAGTTCTACTGGATATTGGTGAGGCCTCATGTAAACATTTGTCTCCTCACCTATGAAAGGATGCAGTAGTAGGGAAGCCAGTCCAAATATTATTTACCCGGGTATTTACTGGTATGAGAGGGTTGTCCTGTCAAGAGAGGCTAGATAGTTTGGGTCAGTATTCCTCAAAGTTCAGAAGAATGATAGGCGACCTTATTCAAACATCGAAGATCCCAATCCCGATCTTCCAACCTACCTCATTGTGGACCTTGGTTTTTTTTAATCGCCACTTTCTCTGCAGCTGTAATGCTAGAGTTTTGTCACATTATAATCCACACTCTGGTATTTTCCTCTTTGTAAAGCCTGTTGTACTCATGTACAGTATGATTTGACTGGATAGAACGCAAAGTTTTTCATTGTACCTTGGAACACATGACAATAAATAAACAAATACCAAAACCAACTCCAGTAACGCTGAAGGCAATGGGGAGTTAGAGGAAATTGCTTCCTTGCTGGAATTATCACAAAGAAGGATGGATGTTATTGCTGAGCCCAAAAAGCAGTCAAACCTGCTCCCTTCTCATCAAGCAGCATGACCATAAACACCAAAGATCCTGTAGCAAGCAAGATAGATCACTTGATGAAAAAGACATAGTATGGTCATGGGCAGATTCATGGGTAATCTTAGGCCCCATTTCCGTAACCAACTTCCGTCTCCGCACCAAAGATCCCATAGCGGAGCAAAGATAACTAGTGCGGAGAGGGAAGTCGGTTACGGAAACATCCTCGTAAAAATAAAAGTTATTTGGTAAATATCTTCTCCTCATTTTCAGAATTTTAATTTATTAACACAAACTGTTCCCCCGCAACGTTGATTACACTGCGAGTCGGGTCGGGTCAGGTCGGGTTACGGAAATGGATGAAAAAAAGGCCCACGTTCCGTTCCGTTGCGTACTACACGTCAGCCCCATTGCATTTAGCAGGAGTGGTCTATCTTGCTCCGCTATAGGATCTCTGATAAACACATCCCAACCTTCAACACCCTGAGAGAGGGGGATAATTAATCTGTAACTGGAATCTCAACCAAGACCAGTCCCATGAACACTGTGACTGGTAGAGCAACGGAGGCTGGTTTGAGAGACTACTCTCCTGACACTCCAAGCTTTACAACACCCACAAGCCACGCCAGGAGTGAGCAGAGTTGGCCAACTCAGGCGCTCAGTAGAGTTCTCCTTTACCTGCCGTGAACCTTCCTGTTCTTTATGGGCGACTGCCCCCAATACCTCCTGCCTGGATATCCACTGCCTCTATCACTGATGCACTCGTGCATCAAGGTGTACAGTCTGTAGAAGCCAAGCAGCAACTCTACAAAACTTTTAACATTAATCTCCATTGCTACAACCGCTCCCACCAAAGGCACGTGGGCACACCAATACCTGCAGGGACCCTCCAGGTTGCACACAGTATGACGATGAACATGTACTCAGATCCACAACCGATTTTCCAGCAACTGATGGTACCGTGCTACGTTCAATCCGTACAAAATCACGAGATCAGACGACTGTGGTGGCCTATTCATTGGAAATTTTTAAGGCAGAGATAGATAGATTTGCTATTAGTACAGGTGTCAGGGGTTATGGGGAGAAGGCAGGAGAATGGGTTTCGGAGGGAGAGATAGATCAGCCATGATTGACTTGGCAGAATGGACTTGATGGGCCGAACGGCCTAACTCTGCTCCGATCACTTATGAACTGATGAGAGCGACTTGAAATCCCCCTGACAATGCAGAGCCTAGGCCGGGTAGATCTCAACCTCATCGGGACTTCCGCGCCGATCGACAAGTTCAATTCTCCCCCAGTCGGGGCCGGCAGATCGGGTCCATGGCCAATTTCCGCGGCCGGTTTCTCGGCCCATTTGGCAGCCTAGACAGACTGTTCTGGCACTGTTTGACTCCTCTCGGAAGCCATGACCTCCGTTGGTCTGGCAAAATGGATAATCCAGAATGGCTCTAAAATCAAGGGTGCCGGATAATTGGTGGTGGACCTGTATCAATCTTCCTTCATTGTGACCAAAGATCCCATAGCGAGCAAGATAGATCACTCGACGAAAAATACGTAGTATGGTCATGGGCAGATTCATGGGTAATTTTCGGCCCCATTTCCGTAACCGGCTTCCGTCTCTGCACCAAAGATCCCATCGGATACTAGTGCGGAGACGGAAGCCGGTTACGGAAACATCCTCGTAAAAATAAGTTATTTGGGAAAAATCTTCCCATCATTTTCTGAGTTATAATTTATTAACACAAACTGTTCCCCCGTAACGTTGATTACACTGCGAGTCGGGTCGGGTCAGGTTACTGAAATGGATGAAAAAAAGGCCCACTTTCCGCTCCGTTGCGTACTACACGTCAGCCCATTGCATTTAGAAGGAGTGGTCTATCTTGCTTGCTATTGGATCTTTGATTGTGACTGGGCCTAAGTCCTGTAACTCCCTCCCACAGTGGAGCTCCTTTACCTGGAGGACTGCAGCAGCCCTTTCTCAAGGGTAGTTAGGAGTGGCCTGGTCAACAAGACTCAACTCCCGTGAGTTAGTGGATGAACAGGCCATGGAAAAACCTGGTGTGCCAATAATAACCTCGTCCTCAACTCCAAGAAGATGAAGGAAATCATTGTTGACTTCAGGAAGACCAGAGGTGGCAGACATACCCCCATCCACATAAACGGGACTGAGGTGGAGCGTGTTTCCAACTACAAATTCCTCAGGGTACACATCTCAGAGGATCTGTCCTGGTCCCTCTATACCACCAAATTGATCAAAAAGGCGCAGCAGCGCCTTTACTTTCTGAGGAGGCTCAAGAAAGCTCACCTGTCCCCCCAGATCCTGTCCAACTTCTACCACTGTACCATCGAGAGCATCCTGACCACCTGCTTCATGGTATGGTACAGCAGCTGCACCACAGCTGACAGGAAGGCACTGCAACGGGTGGTGAAAACCGCTCAGCACATCATCGGTGCCCCGCTCCCTGCCATGGATGCCCTCCACCGAAAACGGTGTCTGAGACGGGCCGGGAAAATCATCAAGGACCCCTCTCACCCTAACCATGGACTGTTTGCCCTCCTCCTATCAGGAAGGCGGTACAGGAGCCTCAGGTCTCGCACAAGCAGGCTGAGGAACAGCTTTTTCAGTAACACCATTACACCGCTGAACTCAGAGTCCCGTCGCTAGCTATCTTTAGACTCTCCCATTTGTATACAGTTATTTGCCTATGTACCAGTTTTAATTCATCCACAATCCACACATTGTTAACCAGTATTTTTAATTTTTATTGTATGCTTATTTTGTATTTTTATTTTTACTTCTACTATCTTGCACTATGACTATGACCTGACGCTAAACTGCATTTTGTTGTACCTGTACTCGTATTTGTGCAATGACAATAAAGTTGAATTGAATTGAATTTGTTGGTTTTATCAGAGTGGTGGCTTCAAAGACGAACAGGGGGAAGCCATTTATTTACCTGAGACTGCTTGATCATTCAATAAGATTGTGGCTGATCTGTGATCTCTCTACATTATTCATTAACACGCTCCAAAGTGCTCATATAAATTACCGTAGCGTTTTAAACACAAATCACTATCCAGAGACTTGGATAGTGAGAATCATAGTTGTACAGCACGGAATCAGGCCCTTCAGCCCAACTATACAGCACGGGGACAGGCCCTTCAGCCCAACTATACAGCACGGGGACAGGCCCTTCAGCCCAACTATACAGCACGGGGACAGGCCCTTCAGCCCAACTATACAGCATAGAAACAGAACCTTCAGCCCAACTATATAGCATAGAAACAGGCCCTTCAGCCCAACTATATAGCATAAAAACAGGCCCTTCAGCCCAACTATAAAGCATAGAAACAGGCCCTACTCACAACTATACAGCATATAAACAGGCTCAAAATGCTGGAGTAACTCAGCGGGACAGGCAGCATCTCTGATGAAGGGTCTCGACCCGAAACGTCACCCATTCCTTCTCTCCAGAGATGCTGCCTGTCCCGCTGAGTTACTCCAGCATTTTGTGTCTATCTTTGGTTTAAACCAGCATCTGCAGTTCCTTCATACACATAGACACAGGCCCTTTGGCCCAATCTGTCAATGCTGAACAAGCAACCCCACGTGCCTGCATGCCTGGTCCATATCCCTGCAAACGTTCCTGTCCACGTAGCTGTTCAAATGTAATTGTATTTAAATTGTACTCTCCACCACCTCCTCTGGTGGTTCCTTCCACACACCCACTGTGTTGATTTAGACTTTAATCTTTAGAGATCCAGCGTGGAAACAGGCCCTTCGGCCCACCCAGTCCATGTCGACCAGCGACCCCTGTACACTGGCACTTCCCTACACACTAGGACAATTTACAATTTTTACCAAAATCGCCAAACCTGTACGTTTTTGGAGTTTAGGAGGAAACCAGAGCACCCGTAGAAAACCCACGCGGTCACGGGGAGAACGTACAAACTCCGTACAGACAGCACCCGTAGTCAGGATCGAACCCGGGTCTCTGGCGCTGTGAGGCAGCAACTCTACCGATTATTTACTTATGTTGAGAAACTCGACCTCAAATGGTACACAGACAATTGCTAGTTCACCCTCAAACATTTTAATAAAACAGAAAAGTGGATTTTCACATGAGCATGAGTACTCTAACATGTATCACGAGAGGGCCATTCATATTTGGACAAAAGAGTGCGGATAATCACAGCAATACTGAAAAAGGAATAGAAGAGACTGCCATTTAGCACTTAGAAATACTGAGGCTAAAAGGGTCTATTATGGCTACTCAGTTTGTCACAAATGGTACACAGACAATTGCTAGTTCACATTAAATCAGAGAGGCTTGACAGAGGGGGAAACAAATCTGCAGCATTGTAATGATGGAGTGTGGCCTAGTTTCAGTGAGGCTGGATTCAACATTCGATGTAAACAAGCGCTCAAGATGCAGATTTAATCGGCTGCTCAGGGTTACGCAACCCTCGAATACAAATCGGGAACAACAGCCAACTTGCAACGAGAGATCGTTCAGTTGAGAGTGAATTGTGTGGGCGGTTTTGAAAAATTACCTTCAGCTGAAAAACACTGAGGTTCTGCTCCTGCTCGAAATGAAGGAGAGGTTTAAAGTTGGGAGAGCTGGCAGCAAAATACACCGTTCATAAATATATATATATCTGAGTGCGGACGTTTCTGAATGAGTTTAAGGATCAATGTTTCCTGCCCCCCCCCCCCTGCCCCCACCACGGTGGAAATGTTAAAGACTAGAGGGCGGGGGATAGGAGGTTTAAAGGAGATATGCAGGGCAAGTTTATTTTTTACAAAGATTGTGGATGCCTGGAACGTGCTGCCAGAGGTGGTGGTGGAGGTAGATACAACAGTGGGGTTTAAGAGACTTTTGGTTAGGACATGGATATTTAGGAATAGACTTTTGGATGTGGATTATACAGGGAATGGAGGGATATGGATCACGTGCAGGCAGAAGAGATTAGTATAACTTGGCAACATGTTTGCCATGGACATTGTGGGCCGAAGGGCCTGTACCTGTGCTGTACTGTACATGTTCCTGTGCTGGAGCTCTCAGTCCCGGGTAGAGACCGATGTCGGAAGCTCCAAACCATGCAGAAGGTTTGACTAGTCCCGACCAGGGGTCAGATCGCCCGGCGCGGGGAGCTGAGACCCCCCCCCCCCCCGGATGCAGGAGCTTGATCGCCCGACCTCCGGCTACGGGAGCCGAGATCGTCCCATCAATGGAAGGATCGAGGCCCCCGACCACAGGAGAACAAAGAAGGGAAGAGATTGAACTTTTTTCACCTTCCATCACAGTGAGGAATGTGGAGGAGTCACTGTGGTGGATGTTCATGTTAAAATGTATTTTGTGCGTTTTGTTGCTTTTTAATGATATAACAGTATGGCAAATCAAATTCCTCATCTGTTGTAAAACATACTTGGCTAATAAAGTATGATTATGATATTTCCACTCTATTTCCCCCTTTGGCACTGACTGGTCAGGCTACAGAGACCTTGGCTTGAATCCTAATCCTTAGCGCAACTATTTTCTCTCTATTATCCCACAAGACTCAGACTAAGGTCAAAACTTTTTTCCCATGATAAATTCACGGGACTGACTTACTTACCATCACCCGGCGGGGTTACAACATCGGGAGCCTGGATCGCCTCAATGCAGAGGGAGACCAAGGAGGGAAGAGTCAAAGACTTTAAGACTTTTGCCTCCATCACAGTGAGGAGGTGCCTGGTGGATGTTAAATTTGTGTTTATTGTGTGTTCTTGTTATTTTATTATATGTATGACTGCAAGGCACGAAATTTCGTTCAGATCGGAAGGTCTGAATGACAATAAAGGATATTTTACTTTACTTACTTACGAACTAATGAGCAAGGGCAAACTGCTTGTAACGTCCCCAATTTCTGAAGCAACTCGGTTAAAATAAAACCCCTTTTACAATGCAGTCAATCTCACTCTCTTCGTAACTTCGAAATGGGCTCCAATTAAAATGAAGGATGTCAGCACTCAAGTAGGCTCTCTATGTGATAGATTAAAACACCTCTGCAATTTTCCAACAGCACTAATTCATAAATCCAGCACGGGGACAAAAAATAATGGCGCACCCTCTTCAGTCCATTTTTCCTAATTATGAAAAAAAAATCTTCCCTTATCATTTTTGGTGCAATATATTTTGTTCAGCTGGCATCATCTGCCAGAAAACTGACACTGATTCAGATCCAAGACATGAAGATGGATAACTGTGGCTGAGGAAAGATTTTGCTGAAAATAATGTATTTACCAAGTTTTACATCAATGTCTGCTTTAAAGGATATGACTTGCTATATTTTCCAAAGCTACTGACAGTTTCATTAAAAGATCATTGGGATATTCTTCAAAAGTCTTTTAAATTGATGAATTTAACTTACTTAAGGAAATATGTAGGAAATATGATTATATTTTCCTAATATTGGTCTCCATAAAACTTCATTTCGTTCCCATCTCATCCTCTCTTGATTAAAGGGGTTTGATTCACAAAATGAATGGCCCGGACTCTATATTGTAATGTCCCCCCATTTCTCAGTCGAAGTGCCGGCAAGTTTGGGCGGCCCACATCTGCCCAGCCAAACTCTGCAAGGCGTGTCCCAATAGTGCAACATGTGTAAATGCTGAAAGTAGACACAAAGTGCTGGAGTAGCTCAGCAAGTCAGGTGGCATCCCCGTAGAACATGGATAGGTGACGTTTCGGGATCCTTCTTCAGAGAAGATAAATGTCTAATATACAAAAGATTGTGGTTGCTGGAAATCTGAAACAAAAGGGAATGGTGGAAATACTCAGCATCTGTGGAGGGAGGAGAAATGGAATAAACTTCACAGGTCGATAACCTTTCATTAGAACTGGCCCCATCCTAATTCAAACCGGGTGGCGCCAGCAATGAGCCAGCAAATCAAATTCCTCGTCTGTTGCAAAAGATACTTGGGAAGAAACTGTTCTAGAACCTGGTGGTCACGGTTCTCCGGCTCCTTGTCCACCTTCTTGTTGACAGCAGTGAGGTGAGAGTGCGACTGGGGTGATCAGGGGCTTTAATGATATTAACTGTCTTTCGAGGCAACGCTTCCTGTAGAACCTTTCAATGGTGGGGACGTCAGAACCCTCGTTGGACCAGACAGTATCCACCACTTTCTGCAGCCTCCTCAGTCAAAATGATAGCAGGCAGCCTTGGAAGCCTTACCCCACTACTCAAACCTCACGTCAAAAACCTTGGCGTGATATTTGACTCTGCACTGAAATTTGACAAACAAGTCAATGCTGCGGTAAAAGCTAGCTTCTTTCAGCTTCGGGCGATAGCTAAAATAAAATAATTCCTCCAGTTTGATGACCTCGAAAAGATCATCCACACATTCATCTCCTCTCGCCTAGATTACTGCAACTCCCTTTACACTAGCATTAGCCAATCTTCCCTGTCCCGCCTGCAACTGGTCCAAAACGCCGCAGCGAGACTCCTGACGGGCACCCGTAAAAGGGACCACATCACCCCGATCCTGGCCTCTCTCCACTGGCTCCCTGTGCGGTTCTGAATAAATTTCATGATCCTCCTCTGTCTACAAAGCCCTCAATGGGCTTGCCCCCACCTACATTAAAAGTCTGCTCACCCACCACACCACCTGCAGGTCCCTCAGATCGGCCGACTTGGGGTTACTGAATATCCCGCGGTCTAGGCATAAGCTCAGGGGCGACCGCGTCTTTGCGGTTGCAGCTCCTAGACTGTGGAGCAGCATCCCTCTTCCCATCAGAACTGCCCCCTCCATCGACTCCTTTAAGTCGAGACTAAAAACTCATCTCTACTCCCAAGCCTTTCTTGACGTCCTCTGAGCGAGGACTACATGTATGTTGTTTTGTTTGTTTATACTATTCTTATACCAATGTAAAGCACTTTGGCCAACGAGAGTTGTTTTTTAAATGTGCTATATAAATAAATGTGACTTGACTTGAGTTGACTCCTTCATTCCTGGGCATGCTTCTATTTATTTTACAATTTCCAGCATCTGCTGTTTGTTGCTTTAAGTTTGGGGTGTTGCTAAAGCTGAATATACTCGAATTTGAACACAATTCCAAATGGGCATTCTGGCTAGCAACAAAATAAATGCTTTTAGTCTGGATTCAGAGTGGTGAATGTGTGGAATTCATTGCCACAGAAGGCTGTTGAGGCCAACTCACTGGATACTTTTAAGGTGGAGGTGGATAGGTTCTTGATTAGTACAGGTGTCAGAGGTAAAGATGAGAAGGCAGGAGAATGGGGTTGAGAGGAAAAGATAAATCAGCCACGATTGAATGGTGGAGTAGAATTGATGGGCCAAATGGCCTGATTCTGCTGATATAGCATATGAAGTTATGAACTTCAGGGAAGCTACAATGATAACCTGCTCAGTTCTAGTTGTTACGTGAACTTTTCGCCTTCAATGTTTAATTTGCTCAATCAGAGCTGTTCCTAACCGTAGGAACTCAATTAGAAACACTTGAAATATTTTTCCAAAGGCAATCGGCTGAACTTCCTTATTTTGTCTGATGATTTCAATTCACAAAGGCTGGAGTTATCTTTGTTTGGCTCTGTACCTTCCCCTTGACTGTCATATCCTATCTATGATTGGAATACCAGAAGTTTAAAAGCCGATTTGGCCAACGCCTTGTGGAACAACAAATAATTTCTGATTTGCAGGTTATTTCTGTTAATCAGTACTCCGGATTTATTACCATTAAGCACAAGCCTAATACCATGTAATAATCCTGGAATCTCCTTCTGATTAATGTACAGAGTGACTGACCCATTTATAGCAAACTTTCAACATCTTACTTCCATATTAATATTTAACACATTTGCATTTAGCAAAGGCTTGAATTCATATAACAATCACATTCTTCAGCAATATCTCAAAGCCACAATGAATTACTTTGAAGTCTCGTTAAAGCTATTATGGAACAGCACACAACAGATGTTCCGTGCACACAATAAGGCCAGTTAATCCCGCTGTGATGGTTGAAGAGAGAATCTTGGTTTCAAATTCCCTCCCCTTTACATTTCCTTATGGAGCTTTTCATATCCACTTGAACAATTTGAATTGCAGACTAACACTCAGATCAGTGAAGGCTGCTGCCTCCAAAACATTGATCCTGCAGTAACAAGGCTTAGACACAAGGAACTGCAGATGCTGGAATCTTGAGCAAAACATTAACTGTTGGAGGAACTCGGTGGGCGGCACGGTGGCGCAGCGGTATAGTTGCTGCCTTACAGCGCCAGACACACAGGTTCGATCCTGACCATGGGTGCTGTCTCTACAGAGTGCGTACGTTCTCCCCGAGGTCCCGTGGGTTTTCTCCAGTTTCCTCCAACACTCCAAATACGTACAGGTTTGTAGGTCAATTGGTTTTAGCAAAAATTGCAAATTGTTCCTAGTGTGTAGGGTAGTGTTAGTGTACGAGGTGATCGCTGGTCGGCGCAGACTCGGTGGGCCAAAGGGCCTGTTTCCATGCTGTATCTCGAAACTAAACTCAGCGGGTCAGCACCTGTGAACATTTTGAATTCTCCATATTTAAATAATATCCCCCCCTCCCCCCTCTCTCTCTCTCTCCTGTGCCCCCCCCCCCCCCCATCCCAATGCACCCATTTATCTCACGAGTCCTTCAGTCTTTCCCTCTCTCCACCCCACCGACCCCTTCCACCTACAGTGCCCTCCATAATGTTTGGGACAAAGACCCATCATTTATTTATTTGCCTCTGTACTCCACAATTTGAAATTTGTAATAGAAAAAAAATCACATGTGGTTAAAGTGCACATAGTGAGATTTAATAAAGGCCATTTTTATACATGTTGGTTTTACCACTGTATATCCCTCCCTCTGGGTTCACATTTCACCCCTCTTCACTCCTTGTCTAACACCCCGTTTGATTCCTTATCATCTCAAGCCTTTGTCACTTTACCCATATATACCAAATTCAACGCCCCACCGCCTCTCACCTGTATCCACCTATCGCTTGCCAGGCCTTGCTCCATTCCCCTCCCACCTCTCTTTTCCAGCTTTCTCCGCCCTACTACACTCAGTCCGAAGATGTGTCCCGACCCAAGACGTTGCCTGCTCATTCCCTCGCTGGCCCGCTGAGTTACTCCAGCACAGTGTTTTGAACACAGCTTACGTATTCCGTTCCTGGTTTGGACCCATGGATTCTAACTGTTGAACCAAGGGTAACTGAGCCAGTGCAGGTCTTGTTATGCATTGTTCAGCTTCCTGTCTGGCAGCTATCAGTTTCCCAATGTTTATTCTTTAAACACGATCGTGTCCTTTGCAGGACAATGTGTATATCGTGTACAACATTGAATGTAGTTGGGGAACTGGTGGAAAACCGAGTCTGACTCAGAATGTACACTGGTGCTCCTGGGAGCTGGGACAGGGAATAAACTGTGTCATAGAGTCATGCAGCGGAGAAAGTCCTTTCGGCCCGACTTGCCCATGCCGACCAACATGTCCCATCTATACTAGTCCCGCCTGCCTGCGATTCACCCATATCTCTCTAAGCCTATCCTACCAATATTTTTTAAATGTTATGAAAGTATCTGTCTCAACTATCTCCTCAGGCAGTTTGTTCTATCTACTCACCACCCTTTGTGTATAAAAGCTACCTATGTCCTCTGGTTCTCGATTTCTCTACTCTGGGCAAAAGATTCTGTGTGTTTCCCTGATCTATATCTCTCATGATTTTGTACACCCCTCATCCTCCTGCGCACCAAGGAATAGAGTCTTAGCCTGCTCAATCTCTCCCTATAGCTCAGGCCCTCAAGTCCTGGCAACATCCTTGTAAATCTTCTCTGCACCTTTTCCAGCTTGACAACATCTTTCCCATGACATAAAACAATGAGCAAACATGTGTAATGCCACTTATACAAAGTCCACAGTAGATTTAGTTTAGTGTAGAGATACAGTGTGGAAACAGGCCCTTCGGCCCACCGAGTCTGCGCTGACCAACAATCACCCGTGCACTAATACTATCCTACATACTAGGGACAATTTACGGAGGCCAATTAATCTGCAAACCTGCACATCTTTGGAATGTAGGAGGAAACCGCAGCACCAGGAGAAAACTAATGCAGTCACAGGGAGAATGTGGAAACTCGGTACTGTAAGCACCCAGAGTCAGGATCGAACCTAGGTCTCTGGCGCTGTAAGGCAGCAGCTCTACCGCTGCACATACTGTTGCTGAGGTACGGTTATGGTTAGGGTTGTGCAGTGTTCAAGAGCCTGATGGTTGATTGGAAGCTGTTCTTGAACCTGGACGTTATCGTTCTCAGGTTCCTTTAACAAGAACATGCATGCCTTCGACTCATGTCATCGTACATTTAACAGCATCCCACTTTCAGGACGTTCCTTTGCCCGCAAACAACCCCCTCCTATCAATTGTAGCAAGTTCTTGTCTAATACCATCAAAGTTGGCCTAGTCCCAATTCAGAATTTTAACTGTGTGGGAAGGAACAGCAGATGCTGGTTTATACCGAAGATAGACACAAAATGGTGGAGTAACTCAGCGGGTCAGGCGACGTCTCTGGGGAAAAAGAATAGGTGACGTTTCGAGTCGGACCCCTTCTTCAGAGTGAAAGTAGAGGTGGGGGAGGGGGGGAAATAAACTGGAGGCGAGAAAAGGGCAGTACAAAACATGACCTCGGAAATGGTGGAGCCCTTAATGGCCCATTGCTGGCTGGGGTAGCTGGGCTAACGAGAGAGATACAAGATGCAAACTGTGCTGTAGTAGCCATTTGACTTGTTTTGTGTGTCATCGATGATGGCATGTGTCTTCAAATTTTAGACTGCTCGTTATATTGTGGGTGGGATTTATGACGTAATTTAGGGCCAAGTTTCTCGTGCAGAAGCTTAGTTTTCAGATTAGTTTTTGAACGAGCATGGGGAAGGTTCACCCTTTGACCAAGCGAAGTGTAGCGGAGATCATGCGAAGTGTAACGGACACACGAGGAGTTTTCTAACGTTTAAAGCGACAAGCTGGAGATCGATGAAGATTATAGTGTATGAGTCGGAAGAAGTTTGGATGTACCTTATTGTTTTTCATCAACAATAAAGAATTTATTAATCAAAGGACTGTGTTTTGAAGATTTATCTGTGAAGAAGCTCTGAAGGTCTCTGACAGAGAGCTCGCAGGCATATAACGACATTCCCCTTAATCGTGCAGTCCACTTAGTGGCTAGAGGGAATAATCTCTTGAACTATATAAAAATCTGCCACGGCAGGTAGAACTGGTGGGACAACTAGGGTGGGGGAGGAGGGGAGAGAGAGGGGAGGGAATACAAGAGTAAAGCCCCTGTCCCACTTACGTGTTCTTGGCACGCAAATTGTGCAACCTCGTGGTCGCGTTGAGCCGCGACGGTCCCGCGAAGGTCACGTGCGACTTCATTCAACCGCACAGCCGTCTGGAGTGCGTGACGTCATTTGAAGATGGACACAAAATGCTGGAGTAATTCAGCGGGACCGGCAGTGTCTCTGGAGAGAAGGAATGGGTGATGTTTCGTATTGAGACCCTTCTTCAGTCTGAAAGAAGGGTCTTGACCAAAAACGTCATCCATTCCTTTTCTCCAGAGATGCTGCCGGTCCCGCTGAGTTACTCCTGCATTTTGTGTCTATCTTCAATCGTCTTGGCCCCGCTCTGGGAGTGGAAGTGGGGGCTGATCCGGACTGCAACGGCCATGAGCCCCAGGCTGAGTTTGGCGATCGTTTGCCTGCTTCTGCTGCTGTTGAAGGTGAGACGTTGCGTCGCGCCAGGGTCTTGGGCCTGTCCCACTTTGGCCGTCAGTTAAGCGACAGGCCGTTGGCGCGTGAAACTTTCGATCGCAACAAAAATTTCAGAGCCCCGCGCGATGTCGCGCACAACTACATACCCCTCCGCGCTTCTCAGTGGGACCGGCTCCGCGCGGCCATACGATGCCCATGCGCCTCAATTTGCGAGCCAAGGACACGTAAGTGGGACAGGCCCTTTACTTGAAATTAGTGAAATCAACATTCATGCCACTGGGTTGTAAACTGCCCAAACGAAGTATGAGGTGCTGTTGCATCTGTAGAAACTCTGTACAGACAGCAACTGTACTCAGCGTCGAACCCAGGTCTCGGGTGCAGTAAGGCAGCAACTCTATCGCTGCGCCACTGTTTCTTTAAGGAATATCCAAGAATATCAGAAAGTAAAACTGAAACACCATTGCATTATAAAAATCTAACTGCAGTGGGAGTGCAGCTGCCTCACAGCTCCATTTGATACTGACCTCCACTGCCCTCTCCGTAAAGTGTTTGTATTCCCCCGGTGAGATGGCGTGGGTTTTCTCTGGACTCTGGCTCCCTCCCACACGCACAGGTTAATTGACTGCTGGTAATTGCCCCTTGTGCACGTGGGTGTGGAAGAGTAGTGCTGGTGGGAGTGGGGTCGATAATAGATGTTGTCAATAGGTGACAGAGAAATAGGTGGGGGGAGCGCAACAGACTTGGTGGAAAAATTGATCTCTGCAGAGTCATAACTGTACAACAGAGAAACAGGCCACTCAACCCATCGTGTCCATGACAACCAAAGTGCCTACCTGAGTTAGTCCCATTTGCCTGCATTTGGCCCAAACCTCTCCTTTCCTACCCATGAATCTGCCTAGATGTCTTTTCAATTGTGTTATTGGTTTGGTGTTATTTATTCTTGTCATGTGCACTGAGATAACTTTGTCACAGTTTAAGGATAAGGGGGAAATCTTTTAGGACTGAGATGAGGAAAACATTTTTCACCCAGAGTGGTGAATCTCTGGAATTCTCTGCCACAGAAGGTAGTTGAGGCCAGTTCATTGGCTATATTTAAGAGGGAGTTAGATGTGGCCCTTGTGGCTAAATGGATCAGGGGGTATGGAGAGAAGGCAGGTACAGGATACTGAGTTGGATGATCATATTGAATGGCGGTGCAGGCTCGAAGGGCCAAATGGCCTACTCCTGCTCCTATTTTCTATGTTTGCTTGCTATCCAGTCAACTCATACTATTATTGGGTACAATGAAGCCACAAATTCAGCAAGTATTGCAAAGAGAATCATTCTAGGGTTCAGAATATAGCATACAGAGAAAGTGCAGGTAAAGAAAATGCAAGGCCCACAGTGAGGTAGGTTGGGAGATCGGGATTACACCCTAGTTTATGAGAGGACTGTTCAGTAGTCTGATCCTGAATCTGGAGGTATGTGCTTTCAGGCTTTTGTATCTTTTGGGGTAGTGGGGGGGGGAGAAGAGGAATGACTGGAGTGACAATGGTTCTTGAATATGTTGGCAGCATGAAGTGGAAATGGTGCCGATAGGGGAGAGCCGGGGCGGGGTTTGGGGGGCGGTGGGAGGGGTTTAGTTGATGTAGAGGCTTAGAGAGACACCAAATGCTGGAGTAACTCAACGGGACAGGCAGCTTCTCTGGAACAAAGGATGGGTGACATTTCAGGACGAGACCCTTCTTCAGACTTTAGTCGTGACCCGAAACGAAATCGAAGGTAGACACGAAATGCTGGATTAACTCAGCGGGACAGACAGCAGCTCTGGAGAGAAGGAATGGGTGACATTTCGGGTTGAGACCCTCCTTTAGACTGCAGAAGGGTCACCCCTTCCTTCTCTCCAGAGATGCTGAGTGACTCCAGCATTTTGCATCTACCTTCGATCTAAACCAGCATCTGCAGTTCTTTCCTACACATACATAATGGCTTTGGAATTAATACTACTGGGAGTGATCTCAGTCAACTCGATCATGGATTAACCCCATATCCTGATCTAACAGTTGGAGTCATGGAGTCAAACAACTTAAAATAGGCCCTTTGGCCCACTGCCATCCATCAAGCACCATTTACATGAATATCATGTGTTTCTCCATGTATTCCCACCAACTGATCCCAGTTTCGATGATCCGTTTACAGGGACAATTTACACTGGCTGATTGTTCTACCAAGCTGCACGTTCTTGAAATATGGGAGGAAACCGGAGCACCCGGAGGAAATCCACGCAGAGAGGGGAAAAGTTCAAAGGAGATGGGGGGGGGGGCATGTTTGTTTACACATATGTTGGTGGGTGCCTGGAACACGCTGCCTAGGGTGGTGGAAGAGTCAGATACAATGGGGGCATTTGAGAGGCTTTTTAAACTTGGCATCATGTTTGGCATGGACATTGTGGGCCGAAGGGCCTGTTTCTGTGCTACCCTGGAGACCCTGCATTTTACCCTTTTCTTAAACTCCCTATATTCATTTTGCAGGACCTCATCCCTTGTCCTACACAGGTTATTTGTGCCAACATGTACAACTTCTGCCTGCTCTGCTCCTTGAGAATGTCATGCAGTCACTCTGAGACATCCTGCACCAGTGCTTCCACACCTCAAAAAAAAAAATTTCCTTAAATAGAATCCTAAATTTCCTGGAATTTGATGGTATTTCCTGAAATTTTTAAAAATGCTTTCTGCGTGCTATTTGTTGTTGTTTTTTTATCGCGGAAACACGTCAACAACACAAAGGAGAACATGGCAAAATAGATCTATGTAACTGCACCGTATCTGCCTGCTTCTGTTACTCACTTGTACAGTGTTATGCAAGGCAGCTTTCCTCAAAGATCCTATAGCAAGCAAGATAGATCACTCGACGAAAAGCCATAGTACGGTCATGGGCAGATTCATGGGTAATTTTCGGCCCCATTTCCGCAACCGGCTTCCGTCTCCGCACCAAAGAACCCATAGTGGAGCAAAGATAACAGCTGCGGAGACGGAAGCCGGTTACGGAAACATCCTCGTAAGAATAAAAGTTCTTTGGTAAAAATCTTCTCATTTTCAGAATTATAATTTATTAACACAAACTGTCCCACCACAACGCTGATTACACTGCGAGTCGGGTCGGGTTACTGAAATGGATGAAAAAAAGGCCCACGTTCTGCTCCGTTGCGTACTACACGTCAGCCCATTACATTTAGGAGAAATGGTCTATCGGCTATCGTTGTCCTCCAGTTTTTGGTGTCTTCATTTTTTCAACCTGCTCTCATGTGTCCCAGTCTGCTCTCTCCCTCCCTTTGTCCCACCCTCCCCTTCTCTCTTCCTACTTCTCTCCCTCCCACCCTCCTTCTCCCTCTCTCTCCCCCACTCTCCCTTCCCTCCCCTCCACCCTTCCCTCTCGGCCCCTTGAGCCCACCCACCATTCTGTAAAATCAAGGCCAATCCCAATATAACTGCAATCCCAGTGCCCACTGGTAACTTTTCGCCGCTAGGCTTATCTGGAATTCTACCACTGCCTGAAAAATAACCAAAGGCTCAAATTCCACTAAGAGAATTCCAAAGACCCATTGTTATACGAGAATTTTCCCAAACAGCCTGTGACCCATAGCGCTATGTTTAAAGCCCATAGCGCTGTAGCCGGTAGCGCTATATTTAGAACCTATAGTGCTGCAGCCGACAACTCTTTGTTTAAATTCCCACGCGTTAAACTGACAGCGCTCTGTTTAAACATTTGAGTGCCAAACCGGCAGTGCTGTGTGTATCACCTTTACACCCCCTTGCGGGCTGGTTGCGGAAATTTCCCGAAATTATCCCATTTACCTAAAATTACCCGAAGATAACCAGAATTTCGGGTAATTTCCTTCAAAGTGGAAACATTGTCCTGCACCCCGGCACCAGGGAGGCAACACACCGTCCTGGAGTCTCGGTTGCTGCCACACAATCTCCGTTCTCTCCCCCTAACTAACAAATCTCCTCCCACTATAGCTCTACCTGACATTGCCCTTCCCTGCTGCGCCTCCGAGCCAGGCATGGCGCCAGTTCTGTCTGCTACTGCTGCTCATTCCTGATGAGCAACGACCCCCCCACACCAAATCCCCCTCTCCTCTCCCTACCAAACCCTTCCCCTCCTATCCCCACTTCCCCTCCCTCCTCTCCCCCCCTCACACTCTGCTCCCTCCACCCCACCCCTCTCCACACCCCCCCTCCTCTCCTTCCTCCACATACTCCCCCCCCAATCCACAAACAGTATCCAAAATGGTATACCTGTTCACTCCCTGTCTACTCCCTTTCCTCGTGGTCCTGTACCTTCCGTAGGCGTGACCATAACTCCTGTGCATGAAGCGCTCATCCCCCCAGACGATGCTGAGGTCGTCCAGCTGCAGCTCCAGTTCCCTAACGCAGTCTGCAAGGAGCTGCCCCTGGACACAGGCTCCACAGGTGTAGTCATCAGGGGCACCAGCAGTTTCACAGAGTCCACACATCCTGCAGGAGGAGCAATGCACCACTCTACCTGCCCTCCCTACTGCACTAAAACCAAGAGGAAATGGGCAGGACAGTGGCGCAGCAGTAGAGTTGCTGCCTTACAGCACCAGATACCCGGGTTCAATCCAGACCACGGGTGCTGCCTGCACGGATTTTGTACGTTCTCCCCGTGACCTCATAAGGTCATAAGTGATAGTAGTAAAATTAGGCCATTCGGCCCATCAAGTCTACTCCGCCATTCAATCATGGATGATCGATCTCTCCCTTCTAACCCCATTCTCCTGCCCTCTCCCCATAACCCCCGACACCTGTACTAATCAAGAATCTATCGATCTCTGGCTTAAAAATATCCACTGACTTGGCCTCCATGGTCTTCTGTGGCAAAGAATTCCACAGAGTTACCACCCTCTGACTAAATAAATCTCTCATCATCTCCTTCCAAAAAGAACGTCCTATAATTCAGAGGCTATGACCTCTAGTCCAAGACTCTCCAACTAGTGGAAACATCCTCTCCACATCAACTCTATCCAAGCCTTTCACTATTCTGTATCTTTCAATGAGGTCACCCCTCATTGTTCTAAACTCCAGCAAGTACAGGCCCAGTGGCAACAAACACTCATCATAAGTTAACCATAAGTTAACCTACCCATTCCTGGGATCATTCTTGTAAACCTCCACTGGACCCTCTCCAGAGCCAGCACATTCGTCTTCAGATATGGTGCCCAAAATTGCTCACAATATTCCAAATGCGGCCTTACCAGCAGTGCCTTACAGAGCCTCAGCTTTATAAAAAACATAAAAAATAGGTGCAGGAGGCCATTCGGCCCTTCGAATTCATTGTGATCATGGCTGATTGTCCCTACTCAATAACCCGTGCCTGCCTTCTCCGCATATCCCTTGATTCTACTAGCCCCTAGAGCTCTATCTATAGAAACACTACATTACATCCCTGTTTTTGTATACAAGCCCTCTTGAAATAAATGCTAGCATAGAGTTTGCTTTCTTTACTATCGATTTGACTTGCAGATTAATTTTTTGGGAATCCCACACCTCCGATTTCTGGATTATCTCACTATTTAGAAAATAGTCTACGTCTTTATTCCTACTACCTATACGCATGACTCCACACTTTGCTACACTATATTCCATCTGCCACTTTTCTGCCCACTCTCCCAACCTGTCCAAGTCCTTCTGCAGTCCCTGCTTTCTCTACACTATCTGCCCTTCCACCTATTTTCATATCATCCGCAAACTTGGCCACAAAGCCTTCAATCCCCTCGTCCAAATCAGAATATACAAAGTGAAGAGTAGCGGCCCCAGCACCAACTCCTGCGGAACTCCACTAGTCACTGGCAGCCAACCAGAAAAAGCCCCCTTTATTGCTACACTTTGTCTTCTACCATCCAGCCAACCTGTTATCCATGTTAGTATCTGCCATCTGATACCGTGGGCACTCATTTTCTTTAGCAGCCCCACGTGTGGCACCTTATCAAAGGCTTTCTGAAAATCTAAGTAAACAACATCTACTGACTCTCCTTTGTCTGTCCTGCTATTTACTTCTTCAAAGAATTTCAGCAAATTTGTCCAGCAAGACCTCCCCCTTCACAAAGCCATGCTACCTCGTAATGGACCCTTTACCTTGAGTTCCCTTATCAAATCCGGTTCATTACATAACATTAAATCCAGAATTGCCATTTCCCTGGTAGGCTCCACTACAAGCTGCTCTAAGAATCCATCTCGGAGGCACTCTACAAATTCACTTTCTTGTCCAGTGCCAACCTGATTTTCCCAGTCTATCTGCGTATTCAAACCTCCCATGACCACCGTAGCATTGCCGTTTTTACATCACTTGCGAGGGTTTTCTCAGAGATCTTCAGTTTCCTCCCACACTCCAAAGACGTACAGGTTTGTAGGTTAATTGGCTTGGTATAAGTGTAAAATTGTCCCTAGTGTGTGTAGGATAGTGTTAGTGTGCAGGAATCGCTGGTCGGTGCGGACTCGGTGGGCCAAAGGGCCTGTTTCCGCGCTGTATCTATAAATTAAAAAGGCACAACAATTACACACAAGAAACAATAGACTGTACCGTGACCTCCTGTCCCCCTCTGCTCAGCCTCCTTGCCGAAGCCTCCTGCTTACCTTCAGCACCTCTCCCAAAAGCACCTTGCCTTGTTTTTATTGGGTCCTCAATTAGCCAATTTTGATCACTCAATACAACGGCTGCCTTTTGAGATCTCTCGTTGCTGCTCCGACTCCAATTAAAGAAAATCTGTACCCGAAATGTTGAACTTGTTAAATTAACACATTACTTAAAATATTGACTGTATCCAAGATGGCGGCGTTGCCTTAGCAGCTGCGGCTCGCCTGCAGTCCGTCTGTTTTTTTCTTGTCCTTTTGTCCTGTTTTAGTTAATTTTTGGTTTATTAGGTTGTGTATGCGTGTGGGTGGGGGGGGTGAAACATGTTTTTGGACTCTTCCTTCGGGGAGATGCGACTTCTCTTGTCATATCCCCAGTCTCCGTCTCCGCCTGCGCCAAGGCCTAATAGCGGAGCTGGCGGCCTCGGAGCTGGGGCAGCGTTCCAGCGGCAGCGGTCCGACTCCGGAGCTGTTGTGTTCCGACAGCAGCGGCGACCCGGCCTCGGAGCTGGGGCAGCGGCGACCCGACTTCGGAGCTGGGGCAGCGGCGACCCGGCCTCAGAGCTGGGGCAGAGTTCCGGCAGCAGCGGCGACCCGACCTCGGAGGATCGGCTGCGGGCCCAGTGGACGACATCATCGGGAGCTCGCAGGTCACAGGTTGGTGACCTGTTCTCCGGAGCTCCCGCAACAGCTGCGTCCGCTGGACTGGAGGGCCACAGCTTCGACCACCCCGGGCCGCGGAGTTGAACCGGCCCGTTCGCGGAGCTCGGATTCAGCCGCGTGACTGACATTACTTACCATCGCCCGGCGGGGTCACAACATCCGAAGCCTGGATCGCCTCGGCGCACAATAAGAAGGGATGAGACAAAGACTTAAGGCTTTTGCCTTCCATCACAGTGCCTGGTGAACTCACTGTGGTGGATGTTAATTTGTGTTTATTGTGTGTTTTTGTCATTTTTACTATATGTGGGACTGCAAGGCAACAACATTTCGCTCAGACCGCAAGGTCTGAATGACAATAAAGGCTACTTTGACTTGAATGAATAATTCTGTTGCCAGTCTGGGATTATTGGCTTTTCTGGGCGTTGGAGTGGATCTTCAGATTAATACCTCCCAAAAGATCTAGCTCTAATCTAATCGAGGTCACAAACACATCTTCGATCCTCCTTGAATCGTCTCACAGAGTTTAACACCTGACCCTCCATCCATAGCCCAGTTGCCCTCTCTTCTGTCGATTCAAATCAAGAGAAATTCCTGTTTTCTCTTCACTGGCTGCTTCAGGATCGACTGTATTTTTGAAGCCCCTCATATTTCAGATCTAGAGTTCTGTGAAAACATGACAAGTTCCAGTTATTCAGTGATGACACCCAGCCCTGCCTCATCTGATTTTCAATTCCTCCTAATATTGCCATTGTGCTTTTCTGAAATTTGAAACTAATTCCAAATTTCAGCTAGCCTTAGAACTAAAGGGGCTGTCCCACTAGGGCGACCTAATCTGCGAGTTCGCCCACGACTCATACTAGCAGCATGGTCGACACGAGGTCGTAGGAGGTCTTCGTAACTCTCCTTCATGCTCGAGAGTGGTCTCCGCATACTCGACGCCTCAGTAGGGTCTCGGCGTTTTTTTCAATATGTTAAAAAATGCCCGTGAGTAAAAAAAGGTTGCCATGGAAATAAAATCCATACGCTTTTTACTCGTAGGTTTAGTCGTAGTAGGTCGGCATGTTAGTCGTAGGTAATCAAGGGTAGTCGGAGGTAGTTGTAGATAGTCTTCATCATAGTCGAAGGGAGGTCGAAGGAGATCGAAGGAGGTCGTCTTCATTCTCCACTATTCAGTGTCCAATTTTCCCGAAGTTAGTCGTCGCTAGTCTTCAACATAGTCGAAGGAGGTCTTGCACATAGTCGAAGGGGGTCTTCAACATGTCATTTTTACAAAGTCTTCTAAACTCGCCAATTAGGTTGCCCAAGTAGGACAGCCCCTTAAGGCAGTGCCGCAGAGAAACCATGATGCCAATTTAAACTGCTCATGGCTTCTGCAAATACTATTTCCAGGCCAATGAATCAATTTTCCTCATTAATCACTCTCAAACTGAAAAAGATTGTTTGCATTCTCAACATCCCATTTGACCAGCAAAGACACAAGAGTGCTGGAGTACTTCAGTAGGTCAGGCACCATCTTAGGAGATCACGGATAGGCGATGTTTCGGTTTCGGACCCTTCCTTAGTCACCAATCCATGTTCTCCTGAGATGCTGCCTGACCGGCTGGCCCAGCACTCTGTCTCTTCTTTTGTAAACCAGCATCTGTAGTTCTTTGTTTCTGCATCCCAGGTGACCTACCCCTCCTCTCCATTACAGAGACAGTCATGTCTACCTCTATTCCAGTCAATCTGCTGCTGAGAATCTCATCCATTCTTTGGTTTCCAACAGCTTGATGCTCTGTTTTTCTCCTGATTGACTTCCATCATTCACCATCGCAATGATTTTCACCACAGCAATGGCTTGAATTTCAAATCCTATCCTTGCTTTCCAATTTTCCATCACCCTTCTCCATTAGCGCAATGTTTAAATCCTAATAACCTTCTGAGAACTCTATGATTCTCCAACCGAGACTTCCCAGCTATCGCCCAGTCCCTTAGTTCTGGAATTCATCCTGATCTCTTTCGACCAAGATATCGGTTACCTGCTTCAATATTCCCTTATGCTTGGCAGCTGTGACTGTGCTTATGTTGTGAAGTTCTCCTCAACTGAATTGTTGGCACAGTGGAGTAGATAGCAGAGTTGCTGCCACACAGCCCAGTCCTCACCTCTGCTGCTGTCTGTGTGGAGTTTGTCGGTTTTCCTCCAGTTTCCTCCCCACATCTCTCAGACATGCAGCTGCAAGGTTAAATAGCCAGTGTAACATTGCTCCTAGATTGTGGGTCAGCAGTAGAATCTGGAGGGAGCGGGAAGTTGATGGGAATGTGGGATGAATATAAAGTGGGATCAATGTAGGATCTATGAAGCCGGGTGGTTGATGATCAGCATCAGGGAATCCAATCATCAAAAACACCAGGAATGTCAGTGCATCAAAGTGTAATGGCTACAATTTAAGGTCCACAGCAGAAACTAGCGTCTACTGGTTAAAGTAAATGAACATTTTTTTGCTTAAGCCCATCCAAGTCAGATCAATGGAAGGTAACGCAATTCAATTCTCACCGATAATCATCCTGACAAAGATGAGGGTGGCATAGTGGTGAAGCGGTAGAGTTGCTGCCTTACAGCACCAGAGACCCGGGTCAATCCCCACTACTAGTACAGTCTATACAGAGTTTGTATATCCTCACTGTGACCGCCAAGGTTTTCTCCGGGTGCTCAGGTTTCCTTCCACACTCCAAAGATGTACAAGTTAATTGGCTTGAGTGAAAAATTGTGTATTGTCCCTAGTGTGTAGGATAGTGCTGGTGTACGGGGCAATCGCTAGTCGCCGTGGACTCAGAGGGCCGAAGGGCCTGTTTCCACGCTGTATCCTAGTCTGAACATGCTGTGATCCACCTGCCGCAATTCCATCAGATAATCTGGGGATTCAATCATCAAAAACAACAGAATGGCAGTGCATCAACATGCAGTGAAGTTAAGGCTACAAATTAATGTCCACGGCAGAAAGCAGGGCCTTCTGTGGACACTGTATGTTGTGAACATGTACGTGAATATTTTCTGCTTAAACCCATCCAAGTCAGATCAATGGAAGGTAAGGCCATTCAATTCTCACAGATAATCATCCTGAAAAGGATACTTTGAATGACACAGTTACAGAATTGATCACAAAAGATTTTTCGAAGCCTATGAGCCTCGATTATCAACATCACAGTGCACCAACCAGCAGAATAATGAGAGCCAGCTGGCACATCTTTTCTCCTGCTGTGCAATCAAAGAGAAACAAGATTATTGCAGCTCTGTTGGTTTATTTAAGTCACAAATATTTCAAAAATTACAAAATACTCAAATGGAGAAAACACAGAACTCACAATCGTTGCTTCTACAGTTTGTTTACATTGTGTTATCCCATGGCAAACTACTATTATATACATTAAGCTTCAAGATATATATAAATTTAGCATCAGAATTTACATTCTGCTAATGCTGCAGTGAAATAAGAAGCTGGACCATTGACAACATTAAACATTATACTTTTGAAAACACAAAAGCAAAAATAAAAAAACCTGAAACTTTGTGTCACTATCGGGGCTGTCAGTACATCATGTAGTTCTTCCTTTTAAACACAGTCCTATGACAGTGAACACCACATAACAGTCTACAATGGCAAATATACAGTCCTTGATAAAATCAAGGGGAAAGACAGATACGCACCATCAGGAAACCAGTCACCCAGTGCAGACAGTCAAAGCCAGACTCTGCGTTCAGCTTCTGACACTATGTAATAGCTTCATCAATAAAATGGAAAGCACAAAATTGCCAAGAACTTTTAAGAATGATATTTTCAGTTTAAAAAAAAAAAAAAAGATACAGAGACGTGATTGACAAAAGCAAAATAGCAGCACCCTGCTCTAAAATTAATGTTACTTTATCGAAATAACTGCTGGCATCTCAGATACCTAAACCACTGACACCAGACACTGGTGCACATTGGTTAACTATGACAATTTTCTGCTACTTTTAAGCAAAAATGGGTATAAATTTCCACAAGGTAATTAACAGCCCCAAAATCAAAACAGCTACTACAATATTTATAATAAAATGAACCTCAAAACTGAATGCCTTTGACTGGCTATTATCTTTTAACTTTAGAACATTTATCCCAGAAATAAAAGGATACTTTCCATCAGGCTTCAGTAATCACAAGCTCATGCCTGTATTCCAACTCCTTGTTTAATGCAGAAGATTGATCCCTCTTTGCCATTACGAGAGAAATGCACAAACGCTTGCAATTTACAACCACAGCTGAGGGGAACTGAGTTTCACAAATGCCCCTCAGTGACCCACCGTTAAAAGAAGGGCTAATAATAATCCTTTAGCTTATATTTTTGGTCCTTTATCAGTTTCCCCAAACTTTACAATCCATTTTGAGACACTTCAGTAGCCATGATTCGGATACCCAAATGACAAGATATCGCCCTCATATAACAAAATAAGTTGGCAAGCAAAACTGAAAACACGGTAATGATGTCACAGGTATATGCAATTACTAATATTTAACAAGAACAAAGATGTTGGAAATTAAATGCATCAAATATAAAAGTAGCTTATTTGTTCCTTATAATTAGTTTATTTTTTTAAAATATTAAATCATTGAATTATAACTATAAAATGGAGTTAAAAGATTCAACCATCTCTTAAATATTTCAGATACTGAAAATGTTTTTTTTAATGATTAGAATGGAAAGCTTACAATATTTCATGCTGTTGGAAAGCGATCAGTCTAGTAATAGTCTGCACTGTTGACCGGCACGGTATGGGATGTCCAAACTCGGCGATGGCAATATACTAGTTATACAGCCTTTCGTTATTATATTTGAAATCTATGTCAATGTTTGTCTGGACCACGATCCCAGCAACCTTTCGGTGCATGCCACTGCCTCCAGAAACAGTTGAAACAAAAAACCAAAAAACATTCCATTCCAGAGCAAACGTTACCATACAGCTACCTTCTCCTTTAATCAAAGGAAGCGGAGCCGTTTAAAACACTTAGCTTTGCTGTCTGCCATCCAATTAGAAATCCACAACTAATCCTTTACGTACACGGTTCATTTTCTTTATTTACAAATTCAGAAGCCATGCCACAGATTTTTTTCTCTTTAAAGATATCCTACATATTATTTAAGGAATCATGAAATGTGTTATAGTACTTCTACTAGAACTTGGTTTAATCGTTTTTTTTCTTTTGTAAGGATGCATTGTTCAGTGACCGATTGAAACCTGCTCTGGTACCAATGCAAGAACAGCTGGAAACACTGCTCATTTCCCACTATCACATAATAGAACACAACGTCGTGCAAAGATCCACCGCCAGCATCGAGTGATTTGCCCTCCAGAAAGGAATATCATAAAATAAAATCATACAATCCTTTTTTGGGGGGAGGTGGGGGTGGGAAATGCTTTTTGATATAATCTCCATTTTGTTTTGTTCTTGCAGGATGTCAGAGGTCCTTCCACAGTACTGGTTGAGTAATCCTTGGCCTCATGAGCGAGCCTCCACAAGATTCAGGGCTTAAAGAGGCTTGTCACTTTCTTTTTTCAGTCGACTGCAAGAGAGACAAGTGTAGGTTTGAATATAATCACTTTTGGATGTTCTTATTATTTAAAAAAAACACACACATTCAAGATGCACTCGGTTAATCTGAAATGTGAGTTTTTCTCACTTACCAGCGCTTCAAAACACAAATAAAATTAAAGCATAGATACCTCCACTTGGTTCAGAACATATTAACAGCAGTGCTATTGCCCTGACATGCTGCCTTTATAGCTTCATGAAGTTCCAGATAAACACTATCCCTGCTGGGCCATGTTGAACTAAAGGCACTTTTTTAACAGATTAGTCAATCAAGCAGTTTTTCAAAAACACAACGGCTGAACACTGTGACGCAGTCTCTGAACATGACAATGCTGGAACACATCAAACACGAACCATTTCCACCCAGAAGAGCCTCTGTGCAATTGGAAACTGCAATACCAAGTCGAAGGGGTTGAATTCTACCCTTTCCCTAAATTCAGATAAAACATAAAGAGGGATTTTTCCTTTGCTTTTACCGGTTGCTCACAGTAAAAAGCAGAAATCCGTCTAGCCTCGATTTCCTCGCCAAATAGATAGGGTAGATGCACAGAGTCTTTTATCCAGAGCTGGGTCATCAACAACCAGAGGACATAGGCTTAAGGTGAGGGGAAATATTTAACAGAAACCTGCAGAACAATTTTTCCATACAGAGGGTGGTGGGCATATGGAACAAGCTGCCAGAGGAGGCAGTTGAGGCAGGTACTATCACAACGTTTAAAAGACATTGGACAGGTACATGGATAGGAGAGGTTTAGAAGGATATGGGCCAAACGCAGGCAGGTGGGACTAATGGAGAGGCATCTTGGTTGGCATAGGCAAGGTGGGCTGAAGGGCCTGTCTCCATGTTGTATGACTTTATGAGGTGAGAATATCTACATTCACAATTGTGAAATTTAAATAGATACTGGTTCCACAGCCTTACTACGAAGATAGTTTCAGATTTCCATTGCCCTTTTGTGAGGCAAGGTTGCTTCCTAATCGCTATTGTAAATGTCCAAGAGACAATATTTGCCTGCTTGGGATTCCCTTTGTCTAGCACGGCCACAATAAGCTGAATGGCCTCGTTCCATGCAGCGATCTTCTGCGATTCCTTTGTATACCATCAAATCTTGGTAGTTTTAAACAGCTCCCTGACATTATCTCTTAATCACCTGAACCGTGAAATACAAAGCACAAAACACATTTATGTAATGGAAGGTCACCGACGTTCCTATTTGCTTCCAGGCCCACATATCATTCCGGTGAATGTGCACTTCATCTGACTCCTTCCAAAGCCAAAGCATTGTTACTGGAGCTGAGGTGGATTTTGTGTTTAGGATGGAAATCCTTAATTATCTCCACCTTCGAAGATCAATACAAACGATCAGCTTTGCTCATAAGGTCATAAGTGATAGGAGTAGAATTAGACCATGCGGCCCATCAAGTCCACTCCGCCATTCAATCATGGCTGATCTATGGTCTATTAGGAGGCTGATACCCTCCTAACCCCATTCTCCTGCCTTCTCCCCTTAACCTCTGACACATGTACTAATCAAGAATCTATCTATCTCTGCCTTTAAAATATATCCACTGACTTGGGCTCCACAGCCTCTGTGGCAAAGAATTCCGCAGATTCACCACCTCCTGTTCAAAGAAATTCCCTCCTCATCTCCTTCCTAAAAGAACATCCTTTAATTCTGAATCTCTTTGCCTACAGTTCCTGGACCTTCTATCTGCTTTCTATGGGGGGAACTATCATGGATTCCCATTAGAGTGCTTGCACCTTTCTTATTTTTGAGCTCTACCCATATCGCCTCAGTGGACAAACCCTCCAGTACGTCTGCTCTGAGTGTTGCCGTGTCAGTTTCCTTGATCTGGAGAGCAACTCCTCCACCTCTTTTACCTCCTTCCTTGTGCAATGCTGACCAAGGAAGCATTGCACACAAAAACAGACCATACCATAACCCTCTGTCCATCACCCTCTGTCTGGCTTCCTCGCTGAAGTCTCTTTAGTTAAAGCCCCTCTAGCTTGACCCCTTGAGTCTGCTCCCTCTAGCTCAGCACTTCACCTCAACATAGCCTCTCAACATCACAACAGGGCCACTCCACTGCACTTGCACTTCCTTTTATTGGCTGCTGTGTCTCTCAATGACTATCATTTAACTGTCCGGCCTCTGATTTTTGAAAAAAGCCTCTGCTGCTTTGCAATGGGCTGCTTTGTTTTTAAACTCTCCCCCTGAATTATCGCAAAAAAAGATTCCTCTCCTCCGCCATCTGCTGCTCTCCAAATGTCCCGCAGATTTGTGAACACAAAAATAAAAATGCCCTCAGTCGTTAAGCGGTCAGTGAAGAGCAAGCGGCGACATTTCCAGTGATAGGAATGACTGAGCACATATGATGGCAAAAATAGTACCCGGAAGGAAGGTTAACACAGACATGCAAACATTGGTGTGTAGATTAACAAGGTCCTTAGCTTCAAAAAGTTAACGTAGCACAAACATGTTTCAGCAAAATATGGCTGTGCTGTTCTGGTGCTTGTGCACCATTTATAGATTTACCGTTTGAGGTGTTGCAGGACAGGGGTATGTTTTTTTTTACGGCATGCTGCATTTTGAGCAGAACCTATGGAGGCCACATTCAAAATTGTGACAAACACCAATGGGAAGTTTACACCATGCTAATTTTTTGAAACAGGTCCAATATCTGATTGAAGTTAGTCACTTACAAGTTTTGTTGCAATCTAATGAGTTCACACAGCTAGGGTTTCCACCTTGCCTAATATTGATAGGAACCCAGAGTCTAAAGAAAAGAAAATCTGTATCAATTTTAACTTTTCTTCTGTTGCTGGTGATTTTCAAATCCTGAAGGTGGCACACCAGGTAGAGCTGTTGCATCAGGTGCCACGGACCTGGATTCAACTCTGAGCTCGGGTGCATCTCTGCATGGAGTCTGAATGTTCTCCCTGTCTCTGTTCTCTCCGGTTTCCCCCCACAACTCAACCCACGTGTGGGTTGGTAGGTCAATAGGCCGCTGAACACTGCCCCTCGTGCGTGGGTGAGTATTGGGATCTTGGGGGTGTTGGTGAGGGTGTGGGGAGAATGAAATGGGATTAAGGTAGGATTAGTGTAAATGGATGTTTTTTTGGTCAGCATTGACTCGGTGGACTGAAGGGCCAGTTTCTGTGCTGCATCTCCCTTTGACCCTCGTCACATTTTAGCATTTAGGCCAAAAGTAGCACACACATGTGTTCAAATTATGGGTTTCTTTAACTATTTTGAAGTTACTGCTGAGTTAATGAATTAAGTAATTCCTTATCTTTTTATGAAACACCAAAGGAGTAACAGGGGTGTCCAAATGCACAAAGGCAAATATATCCCAACTGTGATAGGTTTGCACTTCAAGCTCGAAATTAATACACTGCATTGATAACTTTTTATAGTGAATGGTGATCTATTTTTCCCACTCAACATTCTCCTGCCTTTTCCTAGTAACCTTTGATGCCCAGACTAATCAAGAATATTGAGCAGTCTGTTCTCAGCAGTTAAATGGAACAGCACTGAAGAAAGTGCCACGGTCGCATAAGAGACTCAAGGTTGTAACCTCACAAACACTGAGGTGAGACATGGATGGTGTAGAATTTCCACATTTGTTATGAATTATGTCTAATGAACGGGGGAGCTCTGGTGCTTTTTCTTTATGGTCTTGGTCACAGTAAATAATTAACCAAGATAACCATAAAAGAGATGATGTTTAAGAAGAGGGACAGCTAAACCTGATGTGTAAGGAGGGAACTGCAGATGCTGGTTTACACCGAAGATAGACACAAAATGCTGGAGTAACTCAGCAGGTCAGGCAGGATCTCTGGATAGAAGGAATGGGTGGCGTTTCAGGTCGAGGCCCTTCTTCAGAAGGAGGCCTGCCTGTCCCGCTGAGTTACTCCGGCATTTTGTGTCTATTTCCGCTGAACCTGATATTTTAAGAGAGTAAACTTAATCAAACCTATTTATAGGGGAGACACGGTAAGGTACCAATGCCTCAAATTTACAGGGTAGTTATTGCTTGCATTTTCAAGAAGTATTATTTGAAATTGGTTCATGGCTTTTGACAATGACAGTGTTCTGCTTTGTAAACAGAAATGATTGCAAATGCAAAAAATAATGCTGGTTCCGATGTAGAGGTTCTTAACGAGGCAACATGAGAACTTCTGATAAATGTTCAGTAAAAAAAAATCCGAGGGGTGATGCTTTTTGATTTATTGACACATGTTTATGTGCCTCTCCCGTGAAAAATGTCTCCCTTTGTTTATTTTTCAAGATCATTTTACACGCTCCCCAAAAGATTAGATTTCTTCTGGATGTGCCACAATTCCGGGAAAACCCCGAGCCAAAAGTAATGGTGGCAAGAGCACCGGGCACTCCAGCTACCTTCAACACAGAACCAAAACAAGAAGCTCACAGTGAAAAAATGAAAGGCATTACTCTGTAAAGAAGGGGTGCATTGTGAATGTCGTTTATAATGTTCACATTTGCTCTGAAGATAGTGTGTGTAATTGACAAGGTTATCTCCTGGGATTTGGGGGTTTTCATGTCAGGAGAGATGAAGGCCGGCTGGCCTATATTTATTGAAGTGTGAAATGATGAAAGGGATTTGCAGGGTGGGTGTTGCTTTCTCTGGTTGGAGAATCTGGAATTAGCATACACTGAGGTGTTCAACATTTAGAAGAGGAGATATATATTTAGTCAGGGAGCAGTGGATGCAAGAGTGTATTCAAAGCAGAGAAAATATGGGATATAAATTAGCAATGCAGGTTACATTCGTATGTGTTTTGCTGTTCCATTTAACTGCTGAGAACAGACTGCTCAATATTCTTGATTAGTCTGGGCATCAAAGGTTATTAGGAAAAGGCAGGAGAATGTTGAGAGGGAAAAATAGATCAGCCACGATTGAAGGGAGTGGAATGGACACGATGGGTTGATTGGCCGAATTCTGCTCCTGTGCCTTATGGTCTTACTTTCTTATTGTGTGATATTCAAAAGATAACGTGCAGCTTTAGATGGATATGGGACAGCTAAGGACAGGTTTAGAAGGGTATGGGCCAAACGCAGGTAGATGGGACACGTTGGTCAGTGTGGGCAGGTTGGGCCGAAGGGCCTGTTTCCACGCTGTATGACTCTATCTGTCAAGGGGCAAAATAATCCTGATTTGTTGTTGAATTTGAGCGTGGGGGCACCTACTCCAAAAGGAAGTCCAGCAGCTGGACAGAAGCTCCTACCTGTAATAGTCTTCTTGTCCAGGAAGGGGGCCTCCGTGCATGTGATGGTGGCCATGAAGCCACTGTTGCTCCATGGCTAGTCTCTGCAGTTCTGCCGACTGGGCATGCATCGCCTGGAGTTGGTGCGCTGCTGACATTGGGGCTGGAATAGCACCGGGCATGTCTCTGTAAGGTCCACCTGAAAACAACAAGCCAATGGACGATGTGGAAACAACGAATGGAAGAAGCAGGTTAACAAAAATAAAGAAGACACACAGAGTGCTGGAGTATCTCAGCGGGTCAGGCAGCATCTCTGAAGAACATGAATAGATGAAGTTTCAGGTCGTAAAATCTGAAGAAGGGCCCCGACCCGAAATGTCATTTGTTCATGTTGCCTGGTTTGATTTGTATTTGAGATACAGCATGGAAACGGGCCCCGAGGCCCAACAAGTCCACACCGAACATCAATGACCCGTTCACTCTTCTTCAAAATTATCGCAACTTTCTTATTCACTCACTGATAGATCATAAGATCATGATAGGGAAAGAATTAGGCCATTCAGCCCATCAAGTCTACTCCGCCATTCGATCATGGTAGATCTATCTCTCCCTCCTAACCCCATTCTCCTGCCTTTTCCCCCCATAATCTCTGACATCTATACTAATCAATAATCTCTTTCTCTGCATATCTCTCTTAAATATTTCCATTGACCTTGCCTCCACAGTCTTCTGTTGTAAAGAATTGCACAGATTGAACATCCCCTGACTAAAGAAGATCAGACTAGGGGCAATTTGCAGTGGTCAATTAAACTTCATATCTGCACGTCCTTGGGATGTGGAAGGAAACCAGAGCATCTGGAGGAAATCACGCATTCACAGGGAGAAGGCACAAACTTCACACAGACAGCACCCGAGGTCAGGATTGAATCCGGCTCTTTAGCGCTGTGAGGCCGCAGCTCTACCAGCTGTGTCACTGTTCCGCCCATCGAGTTACTCCAGCACTATGGGTCTTTTTTTAAAGTCAATCGACAAGAAAATTCTATTTTTATCTCCAACAGTTTATGAAATATGCCATACCAAATGCAGTGCAACAAATGGACAAATTGCTGCCTGTATTCACATAATTTTGTATTGATATATACACAAATTACAAATATCCGATAAACACAGCGGAAAAATTTAGCATTACCTGCATTCAAAAAACATTTTAAAATTAAAATATGGCAATTCCTCCTCACACCAATTACACATTGTGATGTAATGACTTGAGAAGAATGTCTGAATTCTCTTACCAAAGACAGGATGATGCCTGAGCATTTCATGTTCGTGAGGAGCTTGGGTCAACAGTGGGTTCGGGATTGCACCAGGCGGGTAAGGAAAACGGGCCAAATGGGGACCAGCAGCCAGTGGATCCACTAATGGATGCACACCTCCTGAACCTGGTTGGGAGAAAAAGAAATAACCTTTAAAAAAGCATTGCTGGCACAATGAGCTACATTGTTTTGTCTTTTAAGTCAATATACAGTGGGTCAGAGTACAGCGGCTGAGGCTGTGAATGCATTCCATCATACAATACCACCTCTCTCGTCAGCTCTTAGCGTGATTCGGGACATCTTGGTTTCAACATCCTGTGTGATTCTACCCATAGCCAAGGATGCCGATTTCTACATCCATATTAATGCTGCTTTCTAGAACATAGAAAGGTACAGCACAGGAACAGACCCTTTGGCCCACAATGTCTGTGCCAAACACGATGCCAAGACCAACTCTAATCAGCCTGCACATAATCCATAACCCTTCATTCTCTGCATATTCTTGTGCCTATCTAAGTCTGTTTAATGCCACTATCGAATCTGCAGTCACCACCACCACCCCTGCCAGTCCATTCCAGGCACCCACCACTCACTGTGTAAAAAAACTTGCTTCTGTTCTGTTGCGAGCTCAAGCCTTCCGTTTGAGCTCGTTTGTACCTTTTAGACTTGCAATAGTCTTACAAATTGCTCCATTCAGGTCCTGTCAGTTATCAAAATCAAAAGAGCAGCAATTCAGATTCTCCTGGATCCATGGAGAGACAACAGCCTTGTACTTAAGGAAATCTGACTTCTTCAGGGCACATGTTTGTTCATCAAAATCAACTCCTTCTTCACCAATGAAACAAATTCAATAGCCCAGAAATGCAGACGGGACTGAGGGAATGCGGAGACGAGTGGTGGGATCAACAGCGAACGTGGACGCGAGGCACAAGAACAACCATGGGCAAATTGGATGCAGAACAGGCATGAGGCGCTGTACTGATATAGGTTTACTACTGTCATGTGTACTGATATACAGTGTTTTTGTGCTCAAAGGTAAATCATGTCATACATGAGTACATCAGGTGGTGGAAAAGAGACAATAAACAGCGCCCAGAACAGCTATAAAGCTACAGCTACAAAGAGAGTATGGTTTAAAAAAAAAGTCTCAAGCGAGGAAGAAGTGAATATTGGGGGTGGGAGGGTAAATGAGGGGAATGTGAGGCTAATTTGAATGAAGTTTTAGGCTGCATTCACAATTTTCTCTAGTCCTTATTTAAGTTTTTAAATTTTATCTTCTTGCAAGATGAAGCCTTGTAGTAAGCACAGTTTAAAAACGTTGACCCAAAATGTTCTTGCTCATTTTATTTCGACATTCTTCATAGGTGCTTAAAACAGGTGAAGGGTGCCTGTACCATTGCAAGTGATGGACCATAGCATATGTATGCTTTTGCCAGAACTGAGCCAGGATGGAACCCAAGATATTCCAGTGATTATACATTGGGGGAACTGAAGATGGGTGTAATTAAAGCACATCTTTGACTGCTCTGTGGAATAATGAAAGGTGCTTCTCCAGAGTCTGACGTACATGCCTGTTGTCACCTCTTGCAATTAACGCTCCTCGCACTGTTGCATTGGTTTCTTTCCCTGCTTATCGTAGGGAGTTGGTGGTGAAACTGAGACCCTGAAATTCAGTGCTGCATTTGGTTCAGTTGTATGACTTGAACCACAACTACTTGAAGGATGTGATTAAGCTAAATGTTGCAGAAAAGATTCATAAACATGTTGGGGATTTGAAGGGTCTGTGTTGTACGAAGGGACTGGATAGGTTGGGACTGTTTTCTGTGAAGGGAAGGATGCCGAGGAGTGATGTTACAGTTTATAAAATCATTAGGGGCATAGATAAGGTGGATGGTCGCAGTCTTTTTCCTAGGATAGCGGAGCCTAAAACTAGAGGGCAGAGGCTTAGGGTAAGAGGGAAAAGATTTAGGAGGCAATCTTTCCACACACAGAGTGGTGTCTTTAGAGAATGAAATGCTAGAGGAAGTGATACAGGCTGGAATAATTATACTATTTTAAAGACATATGAACAGGTACATGTGTCGGATGGAACTACAGATGCTAGTTTACACCAAAGACATAATGCTGGAGTAACTCAGCAGGTCAGGCAGCATCTCTGGGGAAAAGGAATTGGATTTTTCTCCAGAGAAGCTGCCTGACCCACTGAGTTACTCCGGCATTTTGTGTCTATGAACAGGTACATGGATGGGAAAGATTTGGAGGGATATGGGCCAAACGGGACTAGCTCAGACATAGGTACTTTACTGGACACAGGCGGAAGGGCCTGTTTACATGTCGCATGACGAAATGGACAGACTATTGTTGCCCATCGCCAATCTCTTGCAATGTGGCCACAAGTCTTCAAGGAGCAAAGGAACTGGTTTCTGACTGCAGATCCTGGAAGAAGGTGCGATGATGATCAGAGCTCATACAATGGTATAAATTACGTGGTTGAAAAGGACCACATAAATTATACATTGCTAACTAAAGAAAGCAGGCAGAGTGGAACAAAGGGTTTGTGAGGACAAAGGACGAGGGGAAAATGAAAAAAAAAGATTTTTCCTATAAAGATGCAGTTCAACTACAACAGAGGTGACTGAAAGCAAGACCTGTTGGGTCATGATATGGAATATTACAAATTTCTCAATATTATTTTTCTTGCTATTTTGAAATGTTGCCCTTCAGTTTATCCTCCCCCCCCCCATCAAATGCTTACACGTTCAGCTTCCTCTTCCAAAAAGCAGCTCTGTCGTTGCGCTTCTAAAGTTTTACAATGCTGTGAACACAATATTTGTGATTTTTTGGAAGCAAAGTTACCATGTAGAGTCCAAGCAGCTATGATGCTTTTTATATAATAGATCAAATCATTGCATCTTCTTTCATGTCTGAGAACTTGGGAAGAGAAGGTCCGTGAGTATGGGGACCCTGGCGGTAAAATTACAGTTGTCTCATCGACCTGTTTGATTTATTTTCAATAAATTTACTGGAATTTGCAATGTACAAATTGGCTGCTGTGTTTGTTACATTGCAAGTTTGCAACAGTGACTGCACTTCAAAGGGACTTCACTGACAGTAAGGCACTTTGAGATGCTTAAAAGTCATGAACAGATTAGATTAGTTTATTGTCTGATGAGTTTATTATAGTTGACTGAATAATTTGTTTAAATAAAGGGTTTGTTCTTTCCTTTGATGCCAAGGTTGGAGTCTAATGACATCAATGAGATCCTACTTTCTGTTGGGTGTTGAACATTCAGTGCTGGCCTCACCAAGAACATTCGGCATTCAGGATCAGCAAACCCATAAAGGAAGCGATTACATTTTCTCAGATTATCTTTTGGCAGCGCTGATTCAACAATAGATTTGGAGATAGGATGGGAAGCATGAATCATGGTTAAAAAAAACCCTACTATATAAATAAAGTCAATTTACTCAGTTACTCTGTTCAAAGAACAGAGTAAATGCTCTGCCCTTTTACGAGGATGTCGCCAGGACTTGAGGGCCTGAGCTGCAGAGAGAGGTTGGTTATTCCTTGGAGCACAGCAGAATGAGGTGTGATCTTACAGAGATGCATAACATCATGAGGGAATAAGTAGGGTCAATTAACTTTTTTTTACCCTAAGTATGGCCAGATTCATGGATAGGAAGGGTTTAGTAGTAAAAATGAACTGCAGATGCTGGTTTATACCAAAGATAGGCACAAAATGGTAGAGTAGCTCAGAGGGTCAGGCAGCATTTCCAGTGAAATGCTGTTTCGGGTCAGGACCCTTCTTCAGACCGATTGTCGTAGGGAGAAAAAACTGGAAGCAAAGATAAAAACAGGAGAAATCGGAGCCGACAACAGGTGACCTCAGCAAGGAGATCCCTTGATAGGCTGACTCCTGGCTAGGGACATGTATGAGCCCAACATTATTGCGAATTATAGAACTGGTTACCAGACATTTAGAGAAGGGGAGAGAGAAGAAGGTGTCTGTGGAAGTTACCTAAAATTGTAGAATTCAATGTTCATACCACTGGGTTGTCTCCGTACTACAATCAGCCTGAAGAACGGTCCTGACCTGAAACATCACCTACCAATTTTTTCCAGGGTCGAGAGTGATATGGGCGAACTGTGGGCAGGTGGGACTCGTGTAGATGGTGGGATCTTGGTCGGCACGGGCAAGTTCGGCCGAAGGGCGTGCTTCCTTGCTGTATGACTCACCATGGTATTTATTAAGATGAATGCAGAGTGGAGGATATGCGCATAATATAAACTGTACAGCACTTACAGCATTTTGGTAAAAAGTCTCGACTGACACGAGAAATTATGCAATCAACTCAATTCTGCCTGACTGTGACGATGCCACTGTATGCAGCCTTTATTATTCCTCGCGGTTCCTTACCGTTTCTGGGCCCCTATGGAAATCTTGGGTACTCCCACCCCAATCTTTGCCTCCCCTCTGATGCTAGCTGCACCTGACCCAAAAGGCAAGTGCTTTATTGCCCAAGAGAGGCCGACGCCTATTAATTAATCATCACGGAACTGTTGCTTGTGGGAGCTTGTGGTGCATAAATTACCTGCCTCATTTCCCACACTACTTCTATGACTACACTTCAAAAATACTTCTGTGAGTCTTTCATGACTTTGGGTTAAGCCACAGGTCATGAAAGACATTACAGAGATTCGTTCTTTCTTTGTATAAAGAAACTCCAGTAGAACAATTAATGAGCTGCTATTGAAAAATAGACGAGTATTTGGTTGCTGGAATTTCCTCGCATTCGGCTAAAAATGATTGCCTTAACAGTGGAATATAAATCTTTTCCATCTGGAATTATGTGCTTTTAATTTTGGAACCATCTTTGGACCAAGACTTAAATGTGCATGCGTGACTAAAATCTAAAACCCTTGCAGTTAGAAGACTTGCGATTAACAGCTTGTTGCTTCAAAGCAGCACACCAGCTGTGAAAGATCCTGTGAAAAACTGTACGTGGTGGAACGGTGAACCTAAAATGTGGGAAAAAAAACTAAAGGTTTATCCCCATTTCAATTTCAACAAAGGCACAAAATGAAGCCTAACTGATCAGATGCAAGTAGAATCAACATAGTTTATATACCAAGGGACAGCGATAGTTTTTCTCCCTTGCCCTACTAGGACATGGAAGTAATCTCCACGATGCATTATCTGGCTGAAAGCCCATTTCTAAGAGAACAAAATCCATGTTTTTGTCGGTCAGGCTGGACTGTAGGTGAGAAATGGACCTCCAAGGGTTGATAGCGATCAATAGGTTGATCTGATTCAGCAATTATCCATGAACAAAATATCACAGAATGGTTACACAACAGATGGAGGTCACCTCGCCCTTTGAGTCCATGGAGGCTCCATGCAAGAGCAAACAAGTCTCACTCTTCTGTCCTCTCCACAGCCCTGGAAATTCTCACTTTCCGAATACCTAATGCTGCAAATGAATCTGCCTACAGCATTCCACACCCTAACCATTTGCTACGTAAAAGGATTTTTCCCATGTTACTTTTGATAATCATCGTTATTCAGTGCCCTGGGTCTTGAAGCTCTGCCAAGGAAGCGGCTTCTCTGCATCCACTCTGCTTATACCATTCCAGATTCTAAATCCCTCTATCAGATCTTCCAATCTCTCTTGACCCGAGGAGAGTAACTTCACTTCTCCTGTCTAAACACATAACTAATCCGTGGAAGTATTCCAGTACATCTCTTCTGCACACACTCTCCTAATCTGACAGATATTGAATCATTCCACATGTTCCACTGTGGTTGGGGTACCAATTTTGCAAAACTGATTCCCATGGTTTCACAAATGTGACTTTGATTTGCCAAATGTTCGCAAAGCAGAAGTGAAGTACATTAATGGACTTCACCTGAAGTCTGCGAACATAGAAAAGTGCAGCACAGGGATAGGCCCTTCGGCCGATAATGTCTGTGCCGAACACGATGCCAAGATAAACTAATCTCATCTGTCTGCACATGGTCCATTTCGCTCCAACTCTCTGTATATCCATGCAACTAGAACTATCGAAAAGCCTCTTAAATGCTACTATCATATCAGCCTCCAATACCATCCATGGCAGCATGTTCCAGGTCCCCAACACATTCTGTGTAAAATAAAAAACTGGCCCTGCACATCTCCTTTAAACCTTTCCCCTCCTACTTTAATGCTATGCCCCCAAGTCTTTGACATTTCCACTCTGGGGAAAAAGGTTCTGAATGCTTATCCCAAATGCCTCTGATAATTTTACATACTTCTATCAAGTCTCCCCTCAACCGGAGTTCCAGAGAAAGCAATCAAAGTTTGTCCAACCTCTCCTTAAAACAAATACCCTCCAATCCAGGCAGCATTCCGGTAAACCTCTACTGAACACTTTCCAAAGCTTCCACATTATAATGGGGTGACCAGAACTGCAAACAATACTCCAATACTGCCTTATTTTGAACGCAGCTCAGATAAACGTTCACTCACTGTGCATGAAGTAAAGGTTTTATGATCAATCAAACAATGTACATTGTTTCCCAGTTTCCTCTTAAACATCTGTCTATTCCATAAATTACAGATTACCCTTTTCTCAAATTAACCAAAGGTCTTTTGCGCTTGTTCTTCATATACATCATTCCACCGTATAAGATTTAACACAGATTCATTGACCCAACCCAACTACGTCATTTTTGCAGCATTATAGATCATATCTTGACTGCAACCGTTTCAACCGAAGGAATATGAAATTCTGCTTTATTTCAATTTTTCTACAATTTATTTCTTCACTCCCAAAAATCTACTACCTCATACTTTTTTTACACTGGGTAACTCCATGTATTCCTTTATATACTTGATACAAATGGAACTTCATGTAAACACATCACAAAACCCCCCAGGGAAAAGTTCAGTCTTTTGCATGATCTTTGTAGACAGGATCTATATATTCCCACTTTACTCAGGAAGCCTCTAGTATTTGACTCATAACATGGCAGAATACAAGAAAAAATTAATCCCTTTTTCATCTCTTATTTCAAATGTTCCTATCTCTATTTTGTAAATTGAGTTATGGCTGAGTTTTGATTTGTCTGGACTAGTTTTTTTTTCCAAAGTGTAAATGTTACACATTTTTCCTCAATCTCAAATCATGTCTTTGCATATTTCTTTGTAATAAGGGATAGGCGACTGGTTTCCTCATGTCAACGTTAGAGGAAAAATATCCGCTTTTCAATAACAAGATAACAACATCATAAGACATACGAGCAGAATTAGGCCATTGCCCATTGAGTCTGCTCTGCCATTCGATCATGGCTGATCTATTTTTACCTCTCAACTCCTTTCTCCTGCCTTCTCCCTGTAAACTTTGACACCTTTACTGATCAGAAACCTCCACTTTAAAAAATACCTATTGACTTGGCCTTCACCACTGTCAGTGGCTAGAATTCAACAGATTCACCACCCTCTGGCTAAAGAAATTCCTACTCTCCAATCTAAACGTACGTCCTTATTTTCTGGGGCGTTGCCATCTGGTCCTAGACTCTCCCACTACTGGAAACATTCTCTCCTCAAGATATCGCCAAAAAAACCACCATGGCACCAAACTATTTTCTTTGACCTGTAGGCACAATAATTATACGGGAGTGCAATATCTTGGTTGAAATTGAACACACGGCTTGGTCTTATAGTTGGGGAGGGGAGGAGGCAATGCCCTTGTATCTGCATTACAGTTCCATCCACTGCAGTTAATTCAAGGAAACTGAATCCTTGGTGATTAGGAAATTGGAACCAATTAATTTAATTGCAGTGTAATGGAACGGCTAACAAAGCATGAGGCCACTCTGCAGCTGAAATGTAATGCAGCTGTCTATTTGCAGAACTCACAAATCTATAAAATACATTAAATACGTTTTTGAACATTAGTTAAGAACTTTGTGAAAATGGCTTCTTAATCACAAATTAAGCACTTGATCGTAGTTCTTTTTCCAGGTAGAGTTACCGTGTCTTTTTGAAAGAAGCAACTCAGTTATTCTAATCTAGTTTCTTGATGAACTGGTTCATTACAGTAGCTTACACTAAAGACAGTCTCTTTAATGCAGCCAAACATATCATGATGCTTCACAAAGGAGTGATCAAGCAATACTACTGATGCTTAACCTCATGAGAGGTAGGTAGTCTGATGCCTGAGTGTGGTCACGAAAAATGGCTTTATAGAACACCTTAATCATAATTAAAATACGAAAAGCAGAAACGCAGAAGGTTTTGAAGAAAGCATTCCAGAATTCAGAGGCTTTAGTAGCTGAGACATGGCCCCCAATGGTGGAGGGCTTTTGGAGATTTGGTGACAACAGAATTAGAGCAATATGGACATCTTGTAATATCCAGGGAGGGCTGGAGTAGTAAGTTCACTGCAGTTTTGAAAATCTGGTTAATTTAAAAACTAAAGCATTTATTAATTGCAAACCAGTGTGGGTGAGCAAGCCCAAGCACAGTGTGTGAGCAGAATAGTGCATGTTATAATTTGGCCAGTATCAGAGCTAATACACATGTAGACCTAGTAAATAATACGACCAATAAAATGCACAATGGAAGAAGGTGATAACTTTTGGGAAAAAAAAACAATTTCCAAATTCCATTCCCACACACACAAAATCATAAAAGGAAATGAAAATAAAAATTAAGGAAGGTAGATAAAACTGCTGGAGAAACTCAGCGGGTGAGGCAGCATCTATGGAGCCAAGGAAAAGGTGACGTTTCAGGTCGAGACCCTTCTTCATACTGATGTGGGCATGGTGGGGGCTGGAAGAAGAAAGGAAGAGGCGTAGACAGTGGGCTGTGGCAGGCGGGGAAATCGCTATCAAAACATGGGGGTGGGGGGACACATAATTTCTTGGTGGCCGTGGGCACACGCATGCGCGCATACACACACACAAGGCTTCGGAGGCATCAGCCGTGGGCCCTGTGGACGGTAACATCGGGAGCTGACCTGGTTGGTGACTGACTCTGAACTCCAGCAACAGCAGCTTCGTCCGCCCCGGATCGTGGGGCTTGAATAGGCCCGTTCGCGGGGCTTTTCATCGCTCGGCGCGGCTTTAAATCGGCCGGCGGGGGCTTCAACATCGGTAGCCTCAATCGCCTCGATGCAGCAGTTTGATTTTAAGCCGTGCCGGGCGATGAAAGGCCCCACAAATGGGTCGATTCAGTCCTTAGAAAGCCTGATACCCGCTTGAATCTTTCAAAAGCTACAATGTGATAAATAACACTTAAACAAATAAAACTGAAGCAAATGAAGGCAAACAGAAGAACCAACCTTGGAGGGGGGAGGGAGAGAGAGAGAGAGAGAGAGAGGAGAGAAAAAATACTTAATAACGTGAGTGACCAAATGGGGGATTTACCTGCAAGCCAGCCAGGGAACCTATTCGACCGGATCCCTAATGACCTTACCCACTTAAATCCGATATCCGTTTAAATCTTTCCCATCCACCCACACATCCAATTAGTTCAAATGGTAATTGTGCTAATTACAAATGGTTATTGTACTCGCATCAGACAGCTTTAAGAAATTCTCCGTGAATACCTTCAGTAATACTTGAAGGTCAAAACACAATTGGCGACACATCATGTTAATATGATGTTAATAGAGACATTTAACAAGCGCTTTAACAGTGACACCCCCACTGTCTCGCGGAAAGCGGAGATTTTAATAGATTTTTTCCCACCAAATTTCAAAATCTGGATTACAAAACATGGGGGGGGGGGGGGGGATTTTTCCCCACCTCGTAAAACATGGGGGGGACGTGTCTCCCCCCCCGTGATTTCCGCCCATGGCTGTGGGAGAGCTGGGAAGGGGAGGGGAAAGAGAGGGAATGCAAGGACTGCCTGAAATTGGAGAAGTCAATGTTTTATACCGCTGGGGTGTAAACTACCCAAGCAAAATATGAGGTGCTGCTCCTCCATTTTACTCACTCTGGCCATGGAGGAGGCCCAGGACAGAAAGGTCGGATTTGGAATGGGAGGGGGAGTTGAAGTGCTGAGCCACCGGGAGATCAGGTTGGTTATTGCGAACTGAACAAAGGTGTTGGGCGAAGCGATCGCCAAGCCTACGCTTGGTCTCACCAATGTAGAGCAGCTAAAACCTAGAGCAGCGGATGCAATAGATGAGGTTGGAGGAGGTGCAGCTGAACCTCTGCCGCACCTGGAAAGACTGCTTGTGTCCATGGATGGAGTCAAGGGGGGAGGTAAATCGACAAGTGTAGCATTTCCTGCGGTTGCAAGGGAAATTAACAGGGGAGGGGGTGGTTTGGGTGGGAAGGGGCGAATTGACCAGGGAATTACGGAGGGAGTGGTCTCTGCGGAAAGCCGAAAGGGGAGGAAATGAGAAGATGTGGCCAGTGGTGGGATCACGTTGGAGGTGGCGAAAATGTCGGAAGATTATCTGTTGTATGTGACAGCTGATAGGGTGGAAGGTGAGGACAAGGGAGACTCTGCCCTTGTTACGAGTGGGGGGGATGGGAAGTTAGAGCAGAGTTGAAGGGTATAGAAGAGACCATTTACTCTAGATATTTTGAAGTCTATACTATTGTATGTAGCGTGCACATGGGTGTTATGTTAAATATCACAGAACTTACATTTAAACATACTAGGATGGAGAGGCCGAAAAATGCAAATTCTACCAATTAAATTAATAGAACATAGTCAAGCACATGAACAATGAATAGTCCACAAAGGCTGTGCGGAACATAATGCCAAGTTAAACTGATCTCATCTGCCTGTACATGATCCACATCCCTCCATTCCCTCCACACCCAGGTGCCTACCTAAAAGCCTCTAAAACACCACTATCATATCTGCCTCCACCACCACCACCACTGGCAATGTGATCCAGGCCCCCACTACTCAAGTGTAAATTCCCCAACATATCTCCATTAAACATTCCCCCTCTCACCTTACAGCTATGCCCTCTAGTGTTGGACATTTTCACTCTGGGGGAAAAGGTTCTGACTCTCTGCCCTATTTCTGCCTCTCATAATGCTATCAATACTGCAGTACAATAGCAAGTGGATGAATCTATTGGCTTACCAGTTCCTGGTTTGGCAGTGCGGTAAGCATGGTCAATTAGCGCAATTGTGAATAACCACCAAAGACATCAGTGATTTACAATGTGGTAGAATATAGATCAGATAATTAAAAATCTGATATTTAAGAAACAAAGAGGAATCTGGGGTCTCAGATTCCAGCTTAAATTACATGCAATGAAAATGCTTAATCAAGATTCAACATAACAGAGGGGAAATGGCCACCATTTATCAGTTTACTAAGAAGAAAAAAATCTGCAGTTATTGCTTTTGTCTTGGTCAGTTTGGATTTTATTTGATCAAGCCCTGTTTTATCTTTGTGTTGGGCTATCTTGTATTTCTGCACTCAATTTATTATGCGTGCACATCAGTTCAGCATCGTTATTGGTAAAGTGAGAGTGGAAAAAGATAATTCATATTTTCAAATGGCGTACCAAGACACTTACCTCAGTGTTGAGAGTGACTGTTTGAGATTTCCTCCCACGTTCATGACTGTGAGCTAAGCAGTTCTTGTAAGTGGGAGTTGAGAATGTGCACTCTCAACCCAAAGGCAAGTACCTTCTCCTGCTGTTATGCAATTTTATTACTCATCGTAATTTTATCTTAATTACACATTTTTAAGAGAACCACCAAATATTGTGTCACACAATTTCTTTCTTAAATAATATCCGACTTGATTAGACTTCAACGTTAAATGGTAGCTAACCTGGGTTGCCAAGGAAACAAGGCACTGTGTGTTTGAGTTTGTAAGGCACGGCAGCTCATGATTTTGATCATTGATGTTTCCTGATAACATGGATCTTGTACATTGAAAATATATTTGCATGAAAATATTTATCGTTTCAGACATTAGCATTTTATGTCTCCATGTGTTCTGAAAAATAATATTTTGCGCCTATAGTGACATGGGCAGCACGGTGGCGCAGCAGTAGAGCTGCTGCCTCACACCAGCTGACCTGGATTCGATCCTGACCCTGGGTGCTGCCTATGTGGAGTTTGCACGTTCTCCCTGTGACTATGTGGGTTTTCTCCGGGTGCTTCGGTTTCCTCCCACATCTCAAAGACGTGCGGGGGTTGTCGGTTAATTAGCCTCTGCAAATTGACCCCAGTATGTAGGACATAGAACTAATGTACAGGTGATCGATGGTTGGCTTACAACGGGCTGTACAACGGTTGCTTGTTTGTAACCTGGGTTGGACTAATGTGTATAGTGACCATATCACTGAATATTTTACTTAAGAGAAACAAAAGATTTAATATTTTTTATTGTTCAGAAAAATGCTAAAGCACTGAAATGTGTAAAACACTTAAAAACTGAGGAAAAAGAGCTCTTCATTGGTACTGAATTTGTATAATTATAATTAACGTTGATTAAAAACTAAATAGTCAAAGAGCTGCAGAGCACGGAAATAGGCCCTTCGGCCCAACTTGCCCATGCTGACCAAGACTTAATTTTAATTCATCCCAATCACTTATCATTCAATTATTCATTAAGTAGTGAAAGACGGCGTTTAAACTTCACTTTGATGATGTGTATTATAAATACACATTATATACTTTCAGAAATGTTGTTTCTTCTTCATTTTTATTGGTGGCAAGGACCACTTTTACAACTTCATTTACTGCATTCATACGTCTTAAGTTTCATCTTACTAGCATGAAATTAAAAAGCAACAATGGAAAGTATATCACATGTTAGAACTTCATGTTCAAAAGACTAGAACACAGTTCTTGCTCTCAATTGCCAGAATGGATTAAACCAGTGCAGAAGATCAGGTAATTTTAACTAAGAAGTTGTTCTGCTGTAAACCATTGTGTGGTATTATTGCTAGTTCCAGAACAAACCTATATCAGGCCCTGCCCACCAGGCCTGGTCAAAAATCATAAGATTCACACCATTGTGTGCCCTGAGAAATCCTCTTCAAATTGTACTCGTGCTTCGTTCTGCTTTATAGTCACCAGTTACCACATTTGTGACATTATATAAAAATAAAACAAAATACCCTCAATTTTTATTAAGTCAATTCAAGAATAATAGAAAATTTAGAAATAGAAAAATTATGAAACAGATTTGTAACACTTTTTTCTTGTAAATCTGATTTTCAGCTATTCAGGCAGCTAAAAGTTACTGGCTTAACTGTTTGTTTACTGATCCCTCTGTACAGTTTCAGGAGTTTTGATTTAAAAAAAAGTGGGCGAGTAACTGAATAAATAGAGAGAAACAAAATGGAGAGAAACAAAAGATAACTAATTGCATTCTGTTGCGTTTCTTGATTGAACTGATTTGTGGAGAAGGTTTCCGTACCATTGAGCATAATATCCCAACAGTTGCCAAAGTAGAAACTTCATCTCAACCCAATTTTAAAAACACCAACAAAATGTCAGTCATAAAGAGATACAGCATAGAAACATGCCCTTTGTCTCACAGAGTCCACGCTGACCAACAACCTCCCATTTACACTGATCTAATCTAACTTCATTCTCAAGATAGACACAAAATGCTGGAGTAACTCAGCGGGACAGGCAGCGTTTCTGGATAGAAGAAATGGGTGATGTTTCAGGTCAAGACTCTTTTTCAAAAGTCTTCTTCCTTAGAAGACCCTTCTACAACTTGAAGAAGGGTCTCGACCCAAATCGTCACCCATTCCTTCTATCCAGAGATGCTGCCTGTCCCGCTGGGTTACTCCAGCATTTTGTGTCTATCTTCGGTGTAAACCAGCATCTGCAGTTCCTCCCTACACTAACTTTATTCTCCCCGTATTGTCTTCAATTACCCCCCGGATTCCATCACTCACCTGCACACAAGGAGAAATTTCCAGCAGTCAATTAACCTACAAAAACCTATGATGTGGGTGGGGGGGGGGGGGGAAACCAAAGCACCCAGAGGAAACCCACGCGATCACAGGGAGAATGTGGAAAGTCCACGCAGATGGAACCCAAGATCAGGATTGAACCCAGGTCTTTGGTGCTGAAGCAACTCTACAAACTGCGCTGCCCCTAAAATGAATTCCGCATCCGTAAGGAAATCATAAAACCGGTGCTGAAGGTGTGCAACCAAAAGCCTTCTTTCTAGTTGTATCCACCCAGCAAAAGTATCTTCAGATTCTAAAGTTAAAATACAAGCCGGCTTGGCATATGATTAAATATCCTTTTGGTTGTTAATAATCAGCATCCAATCAACTCACCTTGATGTAACGGGTCTTGCTGATGTAGGTGTAAGTGTGAATGTATGTGTGAATGTTGATGGTGATGTGGCGTCACATTGAACATCTGTAGTCTTGTAAGTGGGTCATTTGCAAGTGATGCCATGCGCTCAGCGTGTATTCTCTCTGCTGCCAGTCTGTCAGCGTAGGACATCTCGGGCCGCAGCTGAGGGCCCGCAAGAGCGAGTCTTTCTCTTTCCAATGGATTCAACCCGTGGTGGAAAGGAGGGAAGGGATGAACCCCCGCTGCGGGTTGGATTGTTAAGGCACCGTGCCTAGCAAATGGATCCATGGGATTAGCAGCTGGATGAAGGCCTTCCAGTTCAGGAGGTTTAACCTCAAAACCCGGCTTCATCCTCTCACGGAACTCCCTTTCGCGAATCTCTCTCTCCCGAATCTCTCGTTCACGCAGTTCTCGTTCTCTCATCCCATGGTCAGCGCTGTAGAGGCTAGGCATATGGTAAGCCAGGATGGGATCAGATGCATTTAATGGAACAAAGAATGGGTGGTTACGGTTGGTTGGGGACATAACATGTGGCCTCGCATATTCACTGAGTGTCCTTAGTGCTGGGGTATCAGGTCCAATGTAAGGAGGAACAGCTGCAATGGTCGTTGGTGGAGGCTCAAACGAAGGTCTTAAATGCGTTGGTCCAACAAGCTGAGATTCCGCCATGCGACTCTCATGGGAAGAGCTGGATGCTTTCTGTAAAGGAATCAATTTAATAGAATTTAATAAAAGAAAAGTGCACATTCTGGGATTGAAAACTGTAAAATGCTAGAAATTACACCAAATTAGCCACAAGGAAATAGGAGCAGGACGTGGAAACAGGCCCTTCGGCCCACTGAGTCCATGCCGATTTGCAATCACCCCATACACTAGCACTATCCTACACACTAGTGACAATTTAAAATTTTACCGAAGCCAATTAACCTCTACGTCTTCGGAATGTGGGAGGAAATCGGAGCATGCAGAGAAAATCCATGCGGTCACAGGGAAAGCGTACAAACCCTGCACAGACGACACCCATAGTCCGGATCGAATCTGGGTCTCTGGCACTGTGAGGCAGCAACTCTACCAGTACCCAACTGTACCGCCCTAGGAGTTGGTCACTCAACCTCTCAAGCCTGCCCTGGCATTCAGTATGATTGTGTTAGCCAGTGACAGGTCTCAACTTCCCAGGTTAAGGAGTCCCAAAATAACCCTCCACTACTTGATCTTCAAAATGTATCCATCTTCTCTTTAAAAACCTTTGACGATCTTGTCTCGGAAGCTTTCCTGGTCAGAGAATTGTAGAGATTCACCACCCTCTGTGAGATGACCAGGATTAATCTAACTTAATATGTTGCTCCCTTTCTTCACACGGTTTATTTGTTGACATGCTTTTTCAGGTCAGGTCGGGGGGAGTTCCCCCCGCCACGGGTACCATGTAATCCCGTGCAACCTGCTCCATGGTCGGATAGTCGGCGACTAAACTGTCTGCCACACCTGGTTTGCCAGGTGAGGAAGGGGCTGTGGACCCCCAGAACAAGACCTATCAAAGGGCGGATGAGCTTCTGGCGAGCCAACGGCCATCCACACTTCAGTCGAAATTACAATCACTGTCGTACACAGCATTGTAAGGAATGATGATGATAAAGCACACACACCAAAATCCTATACCTCCAGCAGCGGAAGTCCGCAGGAACTGGAGGACAGAGATGTGTGGAGCGTCCGTCACCGTTCCCGTTGGAAACCAGCACCACTGCGTCGCTAATGTTTTCAACGATGATGAATGAATTTTTCACATCATCTTTTTTTTATTTCTAGTTCCTATTAGCAAACACTCAGCACCAAAACTTGTCATTCACCATTATGGAGGATAATTAACCCGCTGTGATAGTTCAACATCTACATTTGCAATAATGCATTTATGTGAACTATGTGAATTGCTATCAAATCTAAGAAGCAGCAAATACTTGCAAAAAAGAGTTAATTGTGTGAACAAAGGTTTACAAAACCTGGAGGATTTGTATACAATTGATCAATTTTCCTTTATTGCAACAATTGAGGGAATTTGGATAATATTCTCCAACATTTTATCATTTGGCAAAAAGCTTTGAATATTTTAATAAACTGCACATTAACAACCAAACTTCTGCAATCCAAATTTAGACTATATTGCAGCTGTTTTCCATTAGCTCCAAACACCAGAATCGCACGAACAGTAAGAGAATCTCTTCATCAGTAAATGGGTCAGGATATAAAATATCACTGCAAATAAAACCCAACTTTTCTAATTGGCAAAATGAGCTGCTGGTAGATGAAATAGATCTCCGGGTAGCTACTGGGAGCAGTTAGTCATTTGTGCGTATTTTTTGTTTAAACGATGATTTCTCTTTTTTCCATGAGGTAAGTCTGCCAAGCATTTTCCAAAGAAATGAACAGGGCAGACAACGTACTGCTAAACCTGGGGCAGGGTATTTTTGGCAGAAATGCATGATTCTGCTGCAGGTAATAACTCATTCCTCACTTCCGATTATGGACTGCCATTGACAAAACATCTTCTGAATACCGAAAAGATGTTCACTGGTGATAGTGCCACACAATTTCTTGATTAGTACGGGTGTCAGGGATTATGGGGAGAAGGCAGGAGAATAGGGTTAAGAGGGAGAGATAGATCAGCCATGATTGAATGGCGTAAACTTGATGGGCCGAATGGCCTAATTCTGCTCCTATAACTTATGAACAGTGCTATTTCCTACTTGTTACAGAGAACAAACAGGGATTTCAGCCCAACTTGTCTGTGCCAGTGTTTATGTTCTACCATCTCTTCCACGCCTCTCGTCAACAGTGACCTAAAGAAGTAGATTTGACTCCTGATGGACCATCAATAACCAAAGATTGGACAAATACTTGCCCAGCATTCCATGAGACCACTGGAACTATTTTTACAGCAATGTTTAACCAAAAACACATGTTGTGATTTGAAGAAAGTGTGAGGAAAAGTTCTTTCCATTCACAAACTAGGCTAGCTCAAAGACACGGCTAAGGTTCTGTTTTTCCACAGTCTGACTGCAGAAATTCAGTCGTGTAGAAACTTCTCAAGGTGCTGATCCACTTAGAGCTCCTACCCCATTAAATCAGCCATTCTGTGAAAATTGATGATACGGGACTAATTAGCCCAACTGGGTTAAAATGCGAGGACTTAGAAGAGTAAGTTAGACACAGAAGAGTTTGTTGAATGTAAAGAGGAGGGGTCAGCATCTATGAAACGTCATTGGTGCATTTTCTATATCATAAAAAGGAGGGCTGGGGAGGGTGGTGGATGGAGTTGGGAACTGCAAAAATCTGAAGTCAGGTCGGATTAATCTGTGCAAGGGAGGGGGGTCTTCAGAGTCGATTAGTGAGTTGAACCTACAATTACAGTTTGGAGTTAAAACATAGCAGGTCTTTTTGAACACAAAAAATTATAGCTGTGCAAGGTAGCATTTCTTGTAAAATCATGTATCATGTAATTCCTTTGCAGTTATTGGGGGTATGAGTAGTAATAAATAGTATTACTTATTTTCAATAATTTCTGTAAGAAAGTTCAGAGTTTAGCTGCACTAAGTATTGGCTAGTTTTACCCCACCAGCATGGGTTCAGATAATTGATATCAGGGGGGACTACCGATGCTCTTCAATTGCATCAGTGAATCATGTTTTCCCCTCCCTAGTGAGTTTATCCAACTATTGCATAAATACATTTAACCTGTTCACCTCAACTTCTCCCTGAGGTAGTGAGTGAGTTCCACGTTTTGAACCACTCTAGGAAAGTAGTTTCTCTCTAATTCTCTGTTGGATTTATTAGCAACCCTTATATTTACGGGCACTTGGCCAAACCAGTCAGCCATTCCAACACGGTGCACCTACCGCTGCTCTCTCCGCTTCCCTCTCACGTTCCCGCTCTCTTTCCCTCTCTTTCTCTTTCTCTTTTTCCTTCTCCTTCTCTTCTTTGGCCTTCTGCTCCGCTTCTCGCCTGGCCTTCTCTATCACTTCTTCCCGCTTCTTGGCCAGCTTTGAGCCTTGCAATGGTACAAAGTACAAGTCTGTTCTTGCACAGGAGTTGTAGCCACGATCCAAATACTTAATGAACCTGAAACAATGCACAAAGGGGAAACGTCGTTAAACTAAAACCTTACAGGTTTTTAATTGCAAGTTACAGGGCAAAATAAAACTAAAAGCTTGCGATAATTTTTTGAACAGAAAAATATCACATCATATATAATTACCCCAGGCATAAATTTAAAAAAAGCATTTTGAATAGTGGCGGTTGTTCAACATATTTTATGAAGTGATCAGTAATAATGAATAAAGAAAGGTCACCTGGCTGACTGACTGGCGTGGCTCGGAGTGCTAACCACTGTTGGCTCTGGAGATGGACTTCTGTTTGGAGATGGTGGAGGACTATCTGGGTCCTCTTGCTCGTCCTGGATTTCCTCTTTAATCTGAATGTTGGTCATGGTGGCAGGAGGGGTGTTTGAAACGTTGCCGGTGGAACACATGGATGTCACGATGGATGCTGTAGGCTGAATGGCAGAAATTGGCGCCACGCTGGAGGCGGAGGTTGCCGACGAAGGCGCAATGTTGGGAGCACCAGACGGGATGAAGGAATGCTGGGCATAGGGAGGCTGGGGAGGAACTTGGTGGGGCACGGCTTGGGGATGCGTTGTGCTTGTCGGGAGATTCTGGGCCTGGGTTAACACAGGGGGTTGTGCAGGGGGAGGCTGGATCTGCTGCGTTTGGGGCATTAACTGCAATGGTGGTGGGTGAACGGAGGGGGTATGGTGGGTAGTCAGGGAACTCAGCGGCTTTAAAGCCGGCGGAGGCGGAAGATTTGAAGGCATCTGTGGGAACGGAGGATGGCCTGCGAGATGGGTCGGTGGTTTATGGGACTGCTGGTTGGAAATGGGTGTAATTGGAGTTGTGGGCGGCGGTTTAATATGAGGCATCGTGACAGGGGCAGGCAGCAAAGGCTGCTCCCTCGGAGGCTGCAGCTGGGCGGGCAGAGGCAGCACCGGGACCTGCGTCGGAGTGTGCGGCTGCCCCGTGGCCGGTACCTGGGCGGACGAGGCCTGTGCGATCTGAGGCGGGGGGTTGATGGAGAACGATGGCCCTTGCAGCTGGTGCTGGATGTGAGCGGGGGCCTGCAGCGGGTGAGGCAGCGGCTGCACCAGCGAATGGAGCGGGACCTGCGACTGCGGCAGGGGCTGTGACTGAGGCTGCAGCTGCTGCTGGATCGGCGGGTGAGGCGACGTGAGTCTCTGGGGATGGAGCTGCGGCGCAGGCTGAATCAGAGAATGAGGCGGTGTCTGACTCCGAGGCAGTGGAACCGGGGACAACGTTTGAGGAATGGATACGGCGCAGGAAGATGCCGGTGGGGGCATTTGTGGCGGTTCCAGTGAAGTTAGAGGCATGGAGGCACATGGACTCTGATGGACTTGAGGCTGAGACTGCAGCACTTGCTGCTGAGCCGAGGAATCAGAATCACTCTCATTGTCCCTTGGGCTTGGTATACTAGGTGACGTGCTGCGATTGTCCTGATCAATATCCTTTGGATCGCTGCTTCCTTCATCATTTACACTGCGGCTGTCAGAACTCTCCCCTTCCGATGGTGAGTTTGGCCGGCTGATCTCCTGTTTTGATTAAAAAAATAGCACAAATCATCAACTAGTACTTGGTCAAATTAGTACCTGCTTATTCCAGCATTTGGTCAAACTACCGGTAAGTAAATGGTAAACGGTCAGAAAGGTCCCAACCTGAAACATCACCGACCCATGGACTCCAGAGATGCTGCCTTACCTGCTGAGTTACACTTTTTGTGCATTATCCAGCGTCTGCAATCCTAAATGCTTTATGAACTTTCATCGGATATGATAAACTTTAAAATAATCGCTGTACAATTTAGTGGAGTTTGCCAACGAAGAGGCATGTTAGGAGTTCCAGACGGGATGAAGGAATGCTGGGCATATGGCGGCTGGGGAGGAACTTGGTGGGGCATGGCTTGGGGATGCGTTGTGCTTGCCGGGAGGTTCTGGGCTTGGGTTAACACAGGGGCTTGTGTAGGGGGAGGCTGGATCTGCTGTGTTTGGGGCATTAACTGCAATGGAGGTGGATGAATGGATGAATGGTATGGTGGGTGGAAAGGGAACTCAATGGTTTTAATCACAGCACAATAAAGATGCCAATTCCAAACAAAATGATGAAGGGACTGTGTCGTGATTACAGCATTTCACTGATTTTGCTTCCCAGCTGTTATCAGGCAACTGAACCATCCAACCAACAACAACAACTAGAGAGTAGTACTGAGCTACTATCTACCTCATTGGAGACCCTCGGACTATCTTTGATCGGGCTTTATCTTGCACTCAATGTTATTAATGTTATTCCCTTTATCATGTATCTGTATACTGTGGATAACTCGATTATAATCATGTATTGTCTTTCCGATTATGTGGTTAGCGCGCAATTAAAGCTTTTCACTGTGGTATACGTGACAATAAACTAAACTCAACTTAACTCGTAACAGTGCCACCTCCAATACTTTCTGCCATCCAGGCAAGATGTGACCGTTTTATTAAATAAATGAGATTTAAGCAGGGTTGATTTAGAAAGGCATCAAAAGGGATTGCAGCACACAAACCAGTTTCACTCTGATGTTCCCACCCATATGAATTTGCAATTGTTGACAATGAAAAACAATATTCCACCGACAATGCTGTAACATTTGAAGCAACCTGCCAATATAACCAAAATCACTTTATACACAGTTTTGTGACTCAAATTTGGAGACAAAACCCTTGTTTCAATCTATAAATATGTTCTTGGAGGGCCTTCTCTTTCCATTCAATGATCCTCAATCATTGCCATATACCACAGTTACAACACTGCCTGGAATATTATATTGACATCTCTCTTTCCCTTGGTTAAAATTGCATCTTCTTTTTTAAATTTACATTTAAACTGGAAGTCGCCATTTTGACATTTATATCGGCCTTTGGGATCATTTTAAAATTTAATATGTCAAATAAAAATGAAAATAAAGCTTCATAACATCTGGGCCTGGGTTTTCTTTAGCCCGCAACAGTTTGAGATTTTTCTGCTCATTTCCAACGTAAATCTCAACAATGTTTTTGGGGAACTATCATGTTTGAATCGGCTTAACAGAATCCATCGCGAGCTAAAGTCTACAATTTCTGCTAAACCTAGAGGTAGGCTCCTCACTCTTGTACACTTGGCCTTTCTTCTGTTTTCATTGTCCAGGTTGACAGAAAATGTATCAATGAAAGCAGTGCTGCTTCCTACCTTACATACTTTAGCAAATCATCTCTAGTTCTAGAATTTAAAACCTGGTTCATTGTTCCCAGGAGGATGTAACCATCGTACTGATCACCTTAGATTCAATTCAAATGGGAATAGAATTTTACAGACCACAAACCTACAGCCTACGATAAACTATAAGCTGTTACAAGATAGTGATTCCTTTTCAGGACTTTTACTGCCGACTTGGATCGCCAGAACTTCACTGTATTTCCGATAAATGTAATCAATTTACTGTCAATTAATTAAATATCCACTTATGGCCCATCTAGACACAACTACCGAGGGAGGTGGGACATTGTTCCCATTGTGCAACTTTCCCTAAACTCCGCCTTCTTTCAAGTATACTCTAATAGTAAAACAAAAAGCAAATATAATTCTTCAGGTGGGAATAAAACTGGCTCAAATTAAACTGCTGATCCTCATATGTTCATAAGTCATAGGAGCAGAATTAGGCCATTCGGCCCATCAAGTCTACTCAAACAATCTTTCATGGCTGATCTTTCCCTTTCAACCCCATTCTCCTGCCTTCTCCCCATAACCCTCGACACCCTCACTAATCAGGAATCTGTCAACTTCCGCCTTAAAAATACCCAATGACTTGGCTGAGAAGTCCAAAGATTCACCATTCTCTGACTAAAGAAATTCCCCCTAAAGATACACGGCCACAAGCGAGCTGAGAGGAAATTTACAGGTTAATGTGTTGCATGAAAATACAAATCAGCATTGCAATTTGTACACTTTGTCCAGACCACACACAGCCTGTGGCAGCAGCATGTAGTGTCATCATATCGTTGGCATGGAGTGCCTCCAGAAGCTGAATTTCAGTGAACTTGCTTGGCAGCGGCGTTGCTTGTAATGTATATTATTTGTCAAACAACCCATATTCATTTCCCAGTTGCAAATTTCTTTGCAGTCATTCATCAATACTGGAGTCACGGGTAATAGATATCGTTATTTTCTACAAGAACATGAGCAACGAGAGCAGATATTTTTATTTTTTTTGTGTATGGATTCCTTTGTCTTCGTCGTTCACCTTTAGGTTCTTACTGAAAGCTACATATTGAGCAAGAAGAAGTCTTGACTTTGAGTAGTAGAGATGTGAGGAATAAGACAAGATGCAGGTGCAGGCTAATAAGCGCCACTCAACATTTGTGCTGGAAACAAGATGGAGAATGGTCGCGACCAAACTGAGAGGGTCTCGAAGGAGAAATGTTCAATTAGTTTGCCATCGCTGGATTCCAAACCGACAATATCCCGGGAATGTCACGGACCAGAAACGAAGCTTAGATCAGACAATCAATACCAAGGCTGAAGAGCAGGTCAGAGGCTGGGTGTCCTGTGGCAAGCAACTCACCTCCTGATAACCCAAGGCCTGTCCATCATCAAGTTGTCAAGTTAATAGTGCAACTGAATGCTCCCCATCTGCCCAGATGAGCACAGTACAACACCTCTGAAGCAGCTCACTATCATTTGAGATAACGCGGTTATCTTGGCTGTCACCCCATCTTCCACAGGAAGCATTAATTCCCTCCACCAGCGATGCAAAGTGGCCGTTACAAAATGCACTGTGGCTACTCATCCTGCCCTCCCAAACCCGTGATCTCCACCTGCCTCATGGTCTGCCTTCAAAAATCAGTTTACATTTCTTTCACTGACAACAATCTCTGCCGGCAAATAAATGTTCACGTGCAGAATTGACACTTGCATTCCTTTGTCTTTGAGAATACGACACATTGTAGCCAATCCTATTTGTTCATCACATGTGTGATTGGTGACCTGACATTCAGTGGTAAGTTTTATTAAGTCAGGAAGACTTTGAAGGAAGTCTGTGAGAGCCAAAGAACATTACAAGAGGGGTTGGGAAGCTTGAATGTCAATAAATGCCACATAGCTGATAAATTACAAATCAGAGTGAGGGTATGTAGACAAGCTGAATAAGTGGGGAAGTTATTTACTATTATTCTTAATGATTACAATTGAGCTGCATTTCAGAGACTACTCAATTTAGACAGGTACAAGGATAGGATAGGTTTAGAGGGATATGGGCCTAACGCAGGCTGGTGGGACCGGTGTAGATGGGACGAATGGACGAGTATAGATAGGACGAGTGCAGATTTTGGCCAGTGTGGGCAAGTGGGCCTGTTTTAGACTGAATGGCTCCTCTCACACTAGGAAAGACCTGAGGAAAAATCCCGAAACTCAACCAAACCCTCATAATAACAGGAGTACATTTATGCACACTTATCACATTATTACAATTCTCTAGGCTAGGTAATAAATATGTTATAATTCACAACAGAAAAACAGGTGAAATGTTCAGTGAAAAATATTTAACTGAAATATTATTTTCCCTCCACCGATGCCGCCAACCTACTGAGTATTTCCATCATCCTGTTTTATTAATATCTCAATCTCTCACCAATAAACAGGTACTCATTTCTGTCAAGTGTACCAATGTGGGTAACCTCACATTTTTACACACTGTATTCTTGCCCACTGATTCAGTTTGTCGACATACTCTCAACTCTGATTTGCAATTAATCAGGTCTGTCAGATTTATCGGCATTCGAGTTCATCAACTTCTCTTGTTGTATTTTTTACTATGTTCCCCATCCTTAATCACTCTGCCAATTGATTATCCCCATTATAAATTCTCTCTTCTCTCTGATGGGGCCCGTCAAGTCTGCTTCGCCATTCAATCATGGCTGATCTATCTTTCCCTCTCAACCCCATACTCCTGCCGTCTCCCCATAACACCTGACACCCGTACTTCTATGAAAGCAGATGCAATTCTTTAATCTTTCTGCCAATTCAGTATTCTCCATCATAAATTCTCTTTTCTCTGTGAGGCCCCACATTTGTAGTTAATTAGTCTCAAAATTGTGTGTGGGTGAGGAAATGTGATAATATCGCATTTATGTGACTGGGAGATCGATGGTCAATGTGGAATTGGTGGCTGAAGGGTCATTTTCCATACTCAATCCTTCAAGTCCCTTGTTTTGACGATGGACAACTGCTTCACCTTGAGGACTGGAGAGGAAATCCAGAGTTTTTCTCTTAACTAGGGGAGGTTTAAATTCAGTTTAGAGATGCAGCGGGGAAACAGGCTCTTCGGCCAACCAGGTCCGCGCCGACCAGCGATCCCCGCACATTAACACTATCCTACACACTCTACAAACATAGAAAATAGGTGCAGGAGGAGGCCATTTGGCCCTTCGAGTCTGCACCGCCATTCATTGTGAACATGGCTGATCATCCACAATCAGTAACCCGTGCCTGCCTGCTCCCCATATCCCTTGATTCCGCTAGCCCATAGAGCTCTATCTAACTCTATTTTAAATTAATCCAGTGAATTGGCCTACTGTGGCCGAGAATGCCACAAATTCACAACTAGGGACAATTTACACATACACCAAGCCAATTAACCTACATACCTGTACGTCTTTGGAGTGTGGGAGGAAACCGAAGATCTCAGAGAAAACCCATGCAGATCACGGGAATAACCTACAACCTCCGTTGTCGGGATCGAACCCAGGTCTCTGGCGCTGCAAGCGCTGTAAGGCAGCAACTAACCACTGCGCCGCCGGGCTGGTTTGTGGTATGTGGTATTGTCTTTTACCTCACTGGAGTCTATTGACCCGATGTACTTTGGCGAACACAGCTTAATGCTCAAAGGTTGCCAAGTACTCACCTGCGTTTTAGATTTCTTCGAATTTAATCTTTCCGGTTCTTCTGTATCAGAAGCAACTTTTTCTCTTTGGCGTTTGGTGCTCTTTGACGGTGATGACAGATCATCCTTAGACCTCTGCTGTATGAAAACAATGAGATTAGTATTAGTACAAGTGGAACTGTACTGTTCTAAGTACAGTATGAGCATATATCGCAGTAGATCTAAGGTCAGTTAATGAGCCACTTCATTATCTCAAACAGTATTTGAAACTGATTATTTTGGAGGAGGAGAAAGTAGGGAACTACAAACCAGTTGGCGGTCTGATCAAAAAGTGCATCAACACCTCCTCAAGAGCAACAAGGGATGAACAATAGATGCTGGTCTTGCCAGCAGCGTCAGCACTACAAAAATGAAAAATACAATGAAGTATTTTTCAGTCAGCCACAATTAGTGGAATCACAGGTTGGTACCAGTGCTCCCATAAGTGGTCAATAATCTGTATCAATGATGAAAGAACAGAATATTCTGTTATCCAAAATGAGGTAGATGCAGAGCACACAAAAGAAAATAGATGCAATCAGAGAATTGACACGAGGCTCGCAAAATGTGAGGTTATTAAATTATTGGGAAAAATAGAACGGGAGAGATTTACAAGAATGCTTCTTTGATTAGGTGGTACTAGCTGCAAGGAGAGATTGGACAAACTTGGATTGTTTTCTCTGCGATGTTGGAGGTTGAAGGGAGACCTGATAAAGGCATATAAAATGAGGAGAGGCAAAGACTAAAGGAAATAGGACCTGTTTCTGTGACGTACAGCTTTATGGTCTATAGCAGAGATTTATTTTAAAAAGTGATAAAAAGGTAACTAGTGTATACAAGCACCTTTGAATACTTTCATGAAACACAATAAGTTAACAACTAGATAGAAAACTGCACGGGCGGCACGGTGGTGTAGGTTCTCCCCGTGCGTGGGTTTTGTACGTTCTCCCTGTGCGTGGGTTTTCTCTGAGATATTCAGTTTCCACCCACATTCCAAAGACGTACAGGTTTGTAGGTTAATTGGCTTGGTTTAAATGTAAAGATTGTCCCTAGTGTGTGTAGGGCAGTGTTAATGTGCAGGGATCGCTGGTCGGTGTGGACCCGTTGGGCCGAAGGGCCTGCATCTAACTAAACTAAAAGCTCGAAAGACAAATGGTTTGTTGACCTTTAAGAGAGGGATTGGGTACAAGGATGAGGAAGTTTTGATGCCATTGTACATAATATTAGCACAACTGTGCTTGGATTATTGTGTACAGGTTTGGTCTCAGTGCCCAAGTAAATATGAATAGACTTGCCTGGCAGCTAACACAGCTTACAGCCACTTGAATACTGGTGTGAGGAGAAGGTCCTATGTGGATTGGGTAGGTGGCATTAATACTCACCATTGTTTCAGTGCGATAACATTAAACGTATCAGAGAGGGACGGACGTGTGGATACAAATAAATTGTTTCCTCTCCCTGGTAAATCTAGTTTTGGAGAAGAGGTATTGATTTTTAAGAAGTGAGACTAGGCGTAATGTATTTACTCAGAGGGTTGTGGTCTAGATGTTTAGATTTGTGCTGTAGATGTTTAGATATTAAATGGATAGGATGGCGGAACATCCATGATAGTACTGAATGAACATGTTTGAGGCCTAACCCTGCTCTTTCTTTAATTTTTTTATTGAAAGGAGAGGGTTGAGATTTAATTAGCATTTCAACCGAAGAATGTGCCAGACCTGATTAGAAAGTGTTAAACCATTACAGGCCCAAAATATTTTCCCTTCACAATCTGTTAACACAAATGTTGAACATTAGTGTGATTATCCACTGCTTGATGACCAACTGTACCTTAACCTCTTCTTTACCACAAAAGTATGAAATAGAATTTTTAACCTTCGATCAAATAAATTAAACAATATAAATATGGAAAGAGAAAATATACCCGCAGCGTGTGAGATGCAATAATATTGATAGCGAGGTAACATTCATGAATTGTGATGTTATCAGTCACAACAACAATTTATTTTGGAAAACCGGAACCAACAGATTGAGCCACCACAGAGTGGCGCAGCGAGTAAAGCTGCTGCCTTGCAGCATCAGAGACCCAGGTTCGATCCTAACCTCAGGTGCTGTCTGTGTGATGTTTGCATATTCTCCCCATGACTGCGTGAGTTTCCTCCAGGTACTCCCCCCACATCCCAAAGACCCGCAAGTTAACTGGCCTTTAGTGTGGAGGGAGTGGATGAGAAAGGGGATAACTAGTGTGAACGGGTGATCGACTGTGGCCTTGAACTCAGTGGGCCTTAAACCTGCCGCTTTGTCCTGCCCCATCTCTCTTCCAGGTTTCTTTCCCCAACCCCCCACAACCAGTCTGAAGAAGGGTCATCCATCCACGTTCTCCAGAGGTGTTGCCTGACCCGTTGAGTTACACCAGTACTTTGTGTCTTGGTTTTCTCCGTTTCCATGCTGTATCTCTAAACAAAATTCCAGCCTCATCTCGAGTTTTAGTTGACTCATTTTAAATTTGGCGTTTAAAATAATTTAAGGGAAAGATTTATTTTCTGCCACGTCTCAGAATATGCGTGGTGCTAAGTCTGAAGCCTGCCTCGCCCTAACCTCAATAAAGGCCCTTTTCAATAGGCATGACAATGCAGCATGTAATTGCTTACAATGATTATCAGAACATTACCTTGCTGGATTTTTTCATAGAGTCAGCTTTGCTATCATTACTGGATGTGCTAGCAGCACTGGGAGAGTTACGGCCGCTGGACCTGATGTCTTCATTGATAGGTGAGGTTCTACCGTCGGGGCTGGCCGTCTGCTTTTTACGACCACTGCGCAGTGAAGACATCTAATTAACAATAAAATTATTATTAGACCCAGATGGATTCGGGTGATAAATAATTCAAATGCGCTTTAATCACAAAAGATTCCAATTAATATTTTCTAGTTAGCTACTGGTAAATGTTGCCAGTTGAGACTCTATTTGTGACATTTCTACTTTTTATATAAGAAAACGGCCACGCTAATTTTGAGGTGCGGGCTTGCACAGAAACGAATTGCAGAATTACTTTTCTAAAACCAGCCCTGTGATCTGAACACTTCGTCTACTCCTACTGTTTATCAGTCATTGTTTTAGATCGACCCACTACAGCAACTGCATATTTCAAGTGAGAAAAAGAGATCTTTTGGTTGGGCAGATTTATCAAAAATGTGCAGGTTAGAACTGAGATTGGTTTTGAAGCCCCCACCTACACAATCTCACACTGGGGAATATTTCTGCACGCGCCGTCTCCAGTCTCCATTTCTTTATTAGCTGCAGCCAGGAGAAGTGCTTCTTGCTGCAAAACCGAACACCACCTTTATATTTTAATGAATCGCTTTTCATACGCATCATATAAATTTGAAATATAGAATACCCAACAGAGAACATTTCATGTCTGCGGCATGAACAAAATGACAACACTAAATCAAAACAGTTTGGTGTCACTGAGCCGGAATGCATTAAAGCACAATGTGAATTGCTTTACGTGATATGATGCATGTGGCTCGGTGCCACTTTGCATCACACCATCGTATTTGATGCAGCAATAAATTAGGATGCACGTTGCTGCGAAAATGCATGACGAGCTTTCAGAAAATAATGGCAAACCATTCACCACGTCTACATCAATTCGAACGTGCCTAAATTTCATATTTCATGAAACGAAAATGAAAGAAAGAAGGACTCTCATACCGAGCCCCGACTCCTTCTGGTCCTCATGCTATGTTTCCCACTGAGCCCATCTTCCTCTTCTTTAACTGGTTTAAACATAAATGGCGGGGGATCCACTGGTTTCTCGATGGGTGGCAGCTCCGCGTATTTCTTGAAATGAATCCGACACTCTGTGCACAATAATATGTTGTCCCTTCCACCGTGATGCCAGTCTTTGGATGCTGTGTTTAAAAGAAATATTGCACTATTTTCAATAAAAACTCTATTGAAATATAAAATTCCAATGCTGACATCAAGATTGGCAAGAAACCTGCACAAAGCAGATAAATTCCAATCTTGAGCAAAAAAAACTAAGTGCTGGAGGAACTCAGCGAGTCAGGCAGCATCTATGGAGAGAATATTCAGATGTTCTTTTGGGTCAGGATGGATCTTCAGACCTTCTTTAGACAAATGTTTGGGTCCTGATCCAAAACGTCATCTGTCCATTCCCTCCAGGGATGTTGCCTGTCCTGCCGAGTTCCTCCAGCGCTTTATTTTTTTGCACACCATTCTGGTATTTGCAGTTTCTTGTGTCTCCAAATGTAACAAATTATGCTAAGGTCTTTAAAAGACAAGACACAGAATTTTGATCGTCAACCACGCTTCTGTCAAATATACTGCTCTTAACTGTGATATTAGTAGTACTGAGTTGTAGGCAGATAAAAATGGAAGGAAATCAGAGGGGAGGTGTTTCCTGCAGAATCCTTTTGTGCTTCTTTAAGGTCAAATACAGTGACATAATCAGAATATTTGGATACAGTTTGCAAGACCATGGCTGATCTGTCATCCACTCCATACACTTGGCTTCTCCTATATCCCTCACAATGTCTGGTAAACAAAATGACTCAAGATAGATGGAGTGGTGACAAAATACTGCTTTTCAAATTTAAGTTCGCTCCTTACAATGTTCTTGCCATTACGTATAGGAACGTTGAATTTGAAGAAAACCGGTATTGGGTCATCACATTTTCCACAAATGAATTACAGAAATAGGTAACTTCACCATTAAAGGCTTAACCACTATTTACGTTCATTTATACCTGTGTTTTCAAAGAAAAGCATTTCCCCTCGCCATTTTACTGTGCAAACATGAGGCAGATGTCAGCCAACATAACATCACTGCAGAGTACCTGCAGACGACATAGCTCTCCTTTCACACACACACACACAGATACAAATGCAGGAGAAGACGGACAGACTCTCACAAGCTGCAACAAAACTTGGTCTTACACCCAATGCAGCAAAGACACAGGTGATGAGGATCCACTCCAAAACCAGCAACCCTATCCGTATGCACAGCACCGCTCTAGAGGAGGTAGAAACATTCACCGGGGCTGTGTTGTGGACATCCCCGGAGCGGCAGAGGCAGACATAAAAAGTAGAATCAATAAGGCTAGGGTGGTGTTAACATGCTCAGGAAGATCTGGAGCCCAAAACACAACTGAATCAACATCAAAATATGCATCTTTAACTCAAATGTGAAACAGGTGATGCTGTATGGATCAGACACATGGAATACAACAAAACACACTACAAACATTCATTAACACCTGCCTTAGGAGAATACTTAACATCTGGTGGAGAGACAAAGTAAGCAATGTGGACCTGTGGAAAAGAACAAGCCAGGTCTACAAATTCGAAGGAGAAAATGCAGTTGGATTGGACACACCCTCAGGAAACCTGCCACAAACATCACCCACCAAGCCCTGAAATGGACCCCCAAGGAAAAAGGAAAAGAGGTCGCCCCAGGAACAGCTGGAGAAGAGGTGTCCAGACAGAAATGGCTGAGAGTGGGCTCAGCTGGGGAGATCTCGAAAGAACTGCCAATAACCGGGTGAAGTGGAGGACATTTGTCAAATGCCTATGCTCCCGAGAGGAGCAAAGGGCTTAAGAAGAGAAGAGAGAACCTCATCCTAAATACTCATGACAAGATGACAAGTTTGTGGCTGACACTACATTGCGCACTATATTGAAACTGATGAGATGCTAGAAAGAAGGGCTGTGATTGACTTCTAAGCAAGCTTGGTTGTCAAGAACTCAATACACTTCCACATCTCCCACCCCAAGTGCATCTGTGCCACTATCCAATTGTATGCAAGGCTCCAGGGTAAAACCTTGTACCATGTGGTCATCACTTCCGAAGAGTCCATCAGGGACGATTTGTTATCAGTTTATACTGGACAATTTTTACATTTATCAAGCCAATTAACCTACAAACCTGTACGCCTTTGGAATGTGGGAGGAAACCGAAGATCCCGGGGAAAACCCACGCAGGTCACGGAGAGAACCTACAAACTCCGTCTAGACAGCGCCCGTCGTCGGGATTGAACCCGGGTCTCCGGTGCTGCATTTTTGCTGTAGGGCAGCAACTCTACCGTTGCGCCACCATGACTGCATGTGCATGTCATAATATGTGCATATTAAATGCGCATAATAAACATGTACATGCGCAGATATGATCAGGGGTACACAGTTGCAGCACAGGACACAGAACAGTACTGCACAGTAACAGGCCCTTTCGGCCGATGAGTTAGCACACATGGCACTTACAATATGCACATATTGATGAAAACCTTGGAAGTGACCTGTGGTTAAATACTTTTCAAAACAATTTACATATAATGCCATTTCAAAATAACCAGCCAAACGTATCTCATTCCTTCATTGAATATGAATTATAAGAACACTTACTGGTGGTGAAACAATGACGGCAGGCGTAGCCTTTCAATTCCTGTTCACTGTCCTCACTGTCAAAGTCATCCTCACTGGCTGAGCTGAGATCCACTGTGAAAAGAATTATAAAAATCAGTATTTTCAGCGATGGAGATAGTGTAAGTTGTTGCACACTATTTATTTTACTCACCCGGTTAACATTAACCAGTATGAATACACATTATCTAAAGCCCAAGCATTTCCTATGTATTTATTACACATTTTCTAAAAAGCTGTAAAGATGAATTGCCACAATAGTGAATTGTCTTCCGACATAATTTACAACTAGGCTACTGGATTTTATTATGCTACAGAGAATTTCCTTCACTAAAGCTGCACTTTTATTCATTTGCTCAAAATATATTTCCGCACATTAATGTTTTATACCCTTTAATTTATTTGCAATGTTGAGATTACAACTTAATTAACATAAGTTATAGAAGGTTTCCCACAGATAACAGTACATTGCTTTATCCCTGCTCCGATCCTCCTATCGTAGACTATTTCTGACGTATAAAAGAGATGCTTTGGGTGAAAATCCACCTTGAAATGACAATCATTGTGCAATGTCTTTCAATTATTGAGTGTCAATATCAATTATTTTTATTTTTAACGTCAGTGTATGCTGGGGAGACTGTCAAAAAAATGTATTCAGTTTCTTTTTGTGTACCATGCAGACCCCAGAGCTGATCAATTTACTTCTTGAAGTTCAGGGCCATAGTATTTTATAACATTAAAAAAAAAAATCTGCCAACTGTAAACGTGTAAACCTTTCTGGTCTTTAATTTCATCTGCAACCACAAATTAAAAAAAATTACTCTTCTATTATCTGTTTTGAACATCACTGCATGTAAAGTGGTCATTGCTGTACAGATTGAGTGGAAACCCAAGCACGTAACCTTTCAAGTGCTTTCACAGATAGCTCACAATTTTTATAATTATGAATAATATTGAAGGAGCAATTTAGCACCTGTAAGCAAACTGGACACAAGAACTTGGGAGAAATTTAGATAATTCCTCGCAAGATATAGATACAGATATAGATTTATTTAAAAAAAAGGCACTTTTAAAGAATCGGGAAAGAAAATGTAAAATGCTGAAAATAGCTAACATATCAGGCAGCACATGGTGCGAAAGAAACAATGTTATTGTTTCAGGATGCTACCCATGGGAACTGGATATCAAAACGGCAGCACTGATCCACAACTCTAATTTTGCAATGGACTCAACAGCTTACTTGCTATTTCATTGAACAATTAACCACCAAACATATTGGTGCATTGTAGTCAAATTCAGAGTACTGTTCTGCACTTTGGTGGGATGGGGTGGGGGGGGCGGGAAGATAACCAAGGGTGACCAGGATCTGTAATAAGTTGTCTTGGTAACAACATAACCCCCCCCCCCCCCCCCACTCTCTTCCCCACCCCCTATCCTGTGTCCTACCTGGACACATACCTATTTCTCCCCTCTCCCTCCATTCCTTCCTCTAGCTTCACAACACTTTTGTCTCACACCTATCTATTCATCTCTGGTCTCTGTGAACCATCTGCCTATCAAAACCCCCTTCGCATGCATCAACTTATTCCCTGCCAGGCTTTGTCCTGACCCTCTTCTCTTCCAGCTTTCTTTCCCCACCCCAACAGTCAGTGAATAAGGGTTCCAACCCAAAACGTCACCTATCCATGTTCTTCAAAGGTGCTGCCTGACCTGCTGAGTTACTCCAGCACTTTGTGTCTTGTCTTGGCTTCATGTCCATCTAGCAGATGCCTTGTTATGTGCCCTTTCCCCCTGACTTAATGACTATCCCCACCATTATTGCGGCTTGTGGTCACAATCAAAAGGATGGAGTACAACAAGACATCAGTGCTACTTCCAGAACAGTTTCTTCCCAGCTCCCGGTCTTCTCATCAACTAGAGTGCGGGCATGACCTCCTACCTCATTTCAAACCTTTAAACCATGTTTAATCGGACTTCAATGTTATAACTTGCACCAAATGTTGTATCCTTTATCTGTGCTCTGTAGACAGCTTGATTGTAATCATGTAGTCTTTTCTTTGACTGGATAGACAATAGACAATGGATGCAGGAGTAGGCCATTTGGCCCTTTGAGACAGCACCGCCATTCAATGTGAGCATGGCTGATCATCCACAATCAGTACCCCGTTCCTGCCTTCTTCCCATATCCCTTGACTCCGCTATCTTTAAGAGCCCGATCTAGCTCTCTCTTGAAAGTATCCAGAGAACCGGCCTCCACCTCCCTATGAGCCAGATAATTTCACAGACTCACAACTCTCTGTGTGAAAAAGTGTTTCCTCATCTCTGTTCTAAATGGCTTACCCCTTTTCTTAAAGTGTGGCCCCTGGTTCTGGACTCACCCAACATCGGGAACATGTTTCCTGCCTCAAGCGTGTCCAAACCCTTATCTTATATGTTTCAATAAGCTCTCCTCTCATCCTTCTAAATTCCAGAGTGTACAAGCCCAGCCGCTCCATTCTCTCAGCATATGACAGTCCCGCCATCCCGGGAATTAACCTTGTGAACCTATGCTGCACTCCCTCAATAGCAAGAATGGCCTTCCTCAAATTTGGAAACCAAAACTGCACACGATACTCCAGGTGTGGTCTCACTAGGGCCCTGTACAACTGCAGAAGGACCTCTTTGCTCCCAAGCACGCAAACAAAAACTTTTCACTGTACCTCGGTACACCTGACAATAATAAACTAAACTGAACTACTTCAACAGCAGTTCTCTTCCCTGTGACAACTGCAGAAATGACACAGGAACGGCAGTAACACTGAGTCACACACCGACTGGAGCTGCCTTCTTCCGTCACGATCACTGAATCAATATCCTGGAAAATCTAATTAGTGAGCAAATGTGGGAGTACTGAAACCACAAGAAATACATTGATTCGAGAAAATCTTCCCCCATCGTTTCAGGGAAACTTAATATGAAATAAATGTCCTTGCTAGTCTTGTCATGATCAAAGAAGAATTGAAGAAAATTCTACAAATGAGTGTTAAAACTCCATCAACAAAATAAACACACATGCAAAAAAAAAATTTGAGACTCAAAATAAAAACTATTTAGGGGCAGCACAGTGACAGAGTTGCTGCTTTAGACCAGGGTTTGATTCTGACTGCAGGTGCTGTCTGTACAGAGTTTCTACGCAATGGCTGTGACGCATTAGGTTTCTCCGGGTGCTCGGGTTTCCTCCCACACTCCAAAGACCTAAAGGTTTGTTGGTTAATTGACTTTGGTAAATTGTCCTGAGAGTGTAGGATAGTGCTAGTGTATGGGGGTGATTGCTGGTTGGCGCGGGCTTGGTGGGCTGAAGGGCCTATTTCTATGCTGTATATCTAAAGTAAAAAAATGTCTTAATTACATTTCTAGACATAAAGGGGCTGTCCCACTGCAGCGACCTACTTGGCGAGGTTAGAAGAGTTTAGGAGAGTTTGAAAAAGCGTCATGTTGAAGACCTCCTTCGACTATGTTGAAGATTAGTTTTGGCTAGCTTCGGGAAAATTGGACACCGAATAGTGGAGAGTGAAGCCGACCTCCTTCGACTATGTTGAAGACTATCTACGCCTACCTTCGACTACCCTCGATTACCGACGAATAACATGCCGACCTACTACGACCTACCTCGACTAAACCTACGAGTAAAATAAATATCGATTTTTTCCATGGCAACCCTTTTTTTACTCGCGGGCATTTTTTAGCGTGTTGAAAAATACGCTGCGACTTAGCTGAGGCCTCGAGTACGCGGGGACTACTCTCGAGCATGAAGGAGAGTTACAAAGACCTCCTAGGACCTCGTGTCCGCCATGCTGCGAGTACGAGTCGAGGGCAAACTCTTCTGAACTCGTGGATTAAGTCGCCGCAGTGGGATAGCCCTTTAAGTAACACTAATTTTTCTAATTACATATTAAACATTATGCTTTAATTAAACCATAAATTAGCACGTTAGTCTTTTGACTTATGTTCTTGGTTGGTTAGGATTTATTCATTGCATTCAGGGTGCTGCAATTGATGGGAATATCCAATTAGAAGGGCCAGGTCCGATACATGCTGCAAACGTTGACAAAACTATTCCAAGGTGGTGCCTTGAGTAAAATATAAAGTGCTGGAGTAACGTAGCGGGTCAGGCAGCATCTGTGGAGGAAATGGTGATGATTCAGGGCAGTCCCCATCTTCAGACCAACTCCAAATGTCATCTATCCATTCACTCCACACATGCTGACTGAGCCGCTGAGTTACTCCAGCACTTTGTGTTTTGCCCAAGATTCCAGCATCTGCAGTTCCTCGTGTCTCCCAGATGGTGCCTTGTACTGTTTGTTGCTTCGACTCCAACATAAAGCAGCAAGCCATCACATTGTCCCAGGAGAACCTGAGATTCATATTATGTTTTTCTTTCAAAGTGATCAGTGGCAACATGTCTACACTGCTTATCCGCTGGCCTGGTAAAACAACTGCAGAGTACTGTGCTATCCTGCATACGCAAATGCTGATAATGGAACATATACATGCCCAGATATAATTACTGATTTCAATGCTTCAGAGGCAGCTAGAGCACAAACATTGTGCCAGCAGAATAACCCGGCTGACTTAGAGGAGGCAATCCAACGAATGCCGTTCTTACAAGTGACAACTTTTGCATGTTGTTCAGTTTTATCTGCAGATGCCTCCCGCAAATTGCTAAATGATTGTGAAGAAAGGAACAAAGCCCACCACTGGCAAGACTAAAAACACATATTTCATACTTTCCAGCAGCCTCTGCTGTAATAACACATCGGCTGAAAAATGTATCGATTTTTTAAGCAGTTATTAAAATGTATTTTTAGAAGTATGAAAGCAACAACATGAGACAGACTGTGACCATTCAATCGCTTTCACACAGCACACTAATTAATAAGTGCAGAACAAATGCTTCTGTCAATTGAGGTATAAATAGTGGCATTATCAATCACTGAAAGGTGTCAATGTTATCTATGCATTTGGTTTTCATTGCCATCAGTAAGTATTAAGTTTGTTTGACAAATCCAGTTTAAAATAGTGAATATGTCATGTATTTCTACGGCTGAATTTGCTTGGAATGTATACTTGTTTTTCCCAAGTCATCGTCATACAGCATAAAGGCCCTTCGGCCCACAATGTTCATGCAGACCATCAAATGCCATCTACAGAAATCCCACTCTCCAGGTCTTGGCTTGTGGCCTTCTATGCCATGGAGATTCAAGTATCAGACCAGACGCTTCTTGAGTTACAGAGTCATAGAGAAGGACTTTCTGCCTAACTTGCCTATGCCAACCAAGATGCCCCATCTGCACTAGTCCCACCAGCCCATGTTTGGCCCATATGCCTCTAAACCTTTCCCATCCAAATGTACCTGTCCAAATGTTTTTTAAATGTTGTTGTAGTACTTGCCTCAACCACCTCCATTGGCAGCTTATTCCATATACTCACCACCCTCTGTATGAATAAGTTTCAGGAGAGTGCCCTCAAGCTTGAAGGTCGAAGACAGTCGCTGAAAAGTCACGTTAGTGGGACAGGCCCTTTATTCCTTTCCATAACTACTTGAAATTTATGAGTTAATGCTCACAGTCTCCAAAATGCTCTCCCCATAAACACTCCAACCACTGCCTGACTAAATTCTCTAAAATATGCACCTCCTCTGATCTTTCAATATGTTTTGTACTCATGAAGATTGAATAACAACCACTTTCTTAATGGACCAAGGAGTGTTTAACTGTACTGAAAGCTGAATCAACCATTCAGAGTTACCTGGAGTTTAATAATAATTTACTTGTAAAATAGGGATAGATTTTAGTTATATTGTGTCGCCAGCTTAAAGTTTCATATAAATTCAAACTTAATATACCGATTCTTTGTCAATCTATGACAGCTGATTAAAATGGGTTGCATGACTTGCTAAACATAAATTGCCTGGTCCCTCGTGAATTATTTCTTGAAAATTGTAATCAACCTGATTGCAACTTACAGAATTCACCAGATGGTGGTCGCGATGGGTTCACTGGAGTTGTTGCAGTGCGTGTTTTAATTCTCCGGAATACAGCCTGCCTGCGATGTCGACGGTGAGCTCGGGAGCTGGCTGCCTCTGGGGTTTTCTTCCAGTAGTAGTAAAATGTTACCAGTTCGCCCTGAAACAAAACAGAACAATGGCCATTAACAGGGTCTTGTTAACACCGAAGCTCTGTTTCCTTCGAACCGCTCGCTTGTTGATATGTACAAAACATGCTCAATTTCTAACTCAATAAAAGCACATTGTAGAATCTCGATGTATGTAACTGTCAGGTAAAGATGTTGTTGGGCATCATCTACAATAGTTGGGTTACAGATGGCTGTGTCATACACTGGGAAAACAGCAAGCGTTGTCGTCATTGTCAAACCAGCATCTGCTGCCCATCTTCCAGTGACCGTGAGAAGATGGAGGTGACCACCTTCTCGAACAACTGCAGCAATTTTGATGAAAAATCTTCCACTACGCAGTTGGAGGGAGGGTTCTAGGATTTGGACCCATTGACGACGAAGAACTATAACATTTATGAGTCTGTAATGTGCATAACTTGCTCTTTCCATGTGTCTACTGTCCCTAACCTTTCATATTAAGGTCTTGACTGGAAGATCATGACTTTGGATGGTGGATTGTCATTCAATAACCTCTAATGGAAGTGAACACAGATTTTGAATGAAACTCAATCAATCTCTTGTGATATCAACAAATTATCTGGCATTAACTCACAAATCCCTCTCGCAAAATGCCAAAATAAATTTATAATAAGTTCATAAAATAAGTGCAAATATATATGTGTAGAGGACTACTGGACCTCTGTTTTAATGACTGATGAACACTCCTTGGGAAGATGCTTCATGAACAGGAAGGCATTCCCAGTCTCTTTACACAAAATATTGAAGATGCTGGAAATCCCAAATGCAGAAATTTCACAGGTGGTGTCAATGGAGAGAGAAACAGGAGTAACATTTCAGAAATAGGGTCTGAGATACCATTGTTTATGAAAGGTAATTGATTGGAAATGTTATCCATTTCTTACACTGCTGGTGCTGTCAGATCTGCTGAGTATTTCTGACATTTTCTGCTTTTCAAGTTGGGCATTGGGAGGGTCACGATTCACAAGTACAATGCCCAAATTCCCTCCGGCACTGAAGATTAAATATGGCGTACTTCAATTTTGTGATTGGTGGGATCTACAATTCCTCTCAACGCCTTCTGTTAGTTTCTGCAGACCCAAATTCCCAATCATTCTGAACCCAGTTTCTTTTAAAATTGAAAATAGGATATCAGAAAGGAGTTGAGATGCTAATGATTATACTCAGGGTTTAATATGTTTCACGGGAAGTTGCTGGTGTCAAATGAACAAAACCTGACAGTGACAGTGAAAGATTGGCCTGGAAACTGGTCACAGCAAAACGGGATCAAATTTCTCCCCAACATTTTCTGATCATAAAGAATGTAAGGATGATAATGGAAACCATCTATGGTAGTATATATGTACCACTTTGCTTCTCTTCCTAAGGTATCGTCCATTTCTGTCCAGTGGTTCCACTGAACATTACCTGCCTTTAGTAATTGTGTTATTAAAAATAAATTCCACGTTAATTGCAGCTCACACACTGAGTACGTTTCAACTTTGAAAAAAACCCTTCAATATAAATGTAAAAGCTGTGTTATTCCCTCAAGTTTCCTGATAGATTGGTTTGGTATTAAGTTGGCAACAAGTTCCAGCGGGTTTTGTGCAAGGAATAAGAGAACAAAGAGAGAAAGTGGATTTGAAAAATCCAGTCCACATTTCACCACCTATCTTGCTTTGCATCACAGTTCAGGGATTAAGAGTCCATGTGGGTTGAAGTGCAGTGAATCAAACAGATTTGGAACCACACACTGCTAACTATATGGGCGGCAGCTTACGTACATAAACAAAAGAACATGTCGGACTGGCTTCAAAAAGGAACAAATCAGTGCAAAATGGTTCCTGGTTTCAATGCGTACAAAGTCAATTGGACGTTAATCAAATGTGTTCTGAGCCCACAGCGAACAAAGCTCCGGCAGAATCAATACTCTGCTGAAACATTAGCACAAGCAAATCATTGATCAAAGATTCTTTCCAAAGAAATCAACCAGGCAAATTATCCGGTACTTTTTTGTGTACAAACTAATGAGCATAAATGTTAATGGCAAGAACAGTTTGTAATGATTCCTGGAGTATGCAGCACAGTATATCATTACCCCTGTTACCATCTCAGTCTCTTTCCTCCTGTGTTCTACATAACTTTCAGACATATGGTGTATCTTGTGTGGCACAACAACTACTAACAACTTAATAAAATGTTAATGATCTTGCGTGAAAAGGGCCCAGTGCTTACTACGTATATTTGTCAATATTTGACAATTTGACAATAGAGGTAATTCTAATTCTTCTAATTCTAATTGTCATCTTCACAAGACGCTCAGCAAGTAGTACAAGCTGTCTGCTTTGTGCTTGGGTAAACAAATACTCATTTAATGAACACTGGCATGCAAGGAGGCCACTCGGTCCATCAAGCCCATGCCAGCTTCCAGGAGAACAATCCCACCTGTGCCATTCCTCCCTCTCCTAATTTGCCTGTACTTCTGCCCCAAATTATTTCAAATGTATCCATCAATTTTGCCACCAACCCATGTAAAAGGGATGGAGGTGTTACAAGTACAGTAGCCACTTAACCTACCAGCCCATCCTTGGGATGTGGAAGGAAACTGGAGCACCTAAAGGGAAACTGATGTACTCAAGAAAATACCAACTCTACAGACAGCACCCAAGGTCAGAATCAAACCCAGATCACTGAAGCTGTGAGGCTGCAGCTCGTCAACGAACTAGGTTGTATAGCCTACGCTTGCTTTGTACCTCAGCTCATTGTAGATTTGAAAAACCCAATACAAAGTGCCATTAATTGAAAAAAAAACGCACAAGCCCTTGTATGAATTCAGACTCTTAATTCAACATTGCCTTGGCTTTGTCCTCAACTTATAATGTTGAGCAATGACTGTTCTTATTTGAAGTTATTTTGTATTATTTGTAGCAGATCACTGTACACTTTAACTTTAATGTTCTTATAGACACAGCTGCTTAGCATGCTATCTAACAGACACTGTCTATACCCACAGAAACCACATTTTCAAATATACAACCTTCTTAAGGAGCTTGGCAGGCTCGGCAAAGAGATGATGCTTCTCTCTGCTTCAGTACCCAGAACCCATGTGCCATTCGGGGTTGAGACAAAATACCTCCATTCAGAAGACAGTGAATCTCGGGAATTCTCTACACTTGAGTCCTGTGTGGGCTCAGTGAAAATATTTGATGGAAAAATTGATTGCATTGTGCATATATTGGGGATCAAGATGAATGGGGCAGAGCAGGAAGATGGCACTGCAGTAAATTATTAGTCGTGATCTTGAGCGGGAAAAGGGTCAAACGGCTTATTTCTGTATTTATACCGTACGTCCCATCTGGTGGAAGCAAATATGATTGTTGCGCTTAGAAGGATTTTAGATAGGCACATGGATATGCAGGGAATGGAGGGATATGGATCACCTGCAGGCAGAGGAGATTGGTTTAACTTGGCATCATGTTCGGCACAAGCACTGAGGGCCAAAGGGGCTGTTTCTGTGTTATAATGGTCTATGTTCTACGCAATCATGAAGGGAGAGCAGAATCAAGAGAAGCATCCTGTATAAACTGGTTAGGTTTTTTTTCCTCAGCTCTCTTCACCTGTGGATCTTACTTCTAGTTGTTGTTCGTGGACGGTCTCCAGAACAAATGCATAGTCTGAAAACATCTGAACATTCAGGATTCCTTCCAAAATGGATGGCAAGTTTCCCTGTACTATTGCACCCCATGCATTACATTAATGCAATAAATTTAAAAATCATAGAGGGTACAATAAGCACTATTAGAGTGACAAATATTGGTATAGGCGATCCGTATACATCCATGGTTCAAAAGCTGCTCAATCCCAAGGAATTTGAACTGTAGATCTTCTACCATACCTGCTAAAGGCGTGCTGCTATAATTTGCAACAGGCCACGAAGAGACACCAAATGTGGGAAGACCTTAGTTGGTTTAATCTGCAAATCTCAGCTATTTAGTCTTAATAGCATCAGAATTCATACCAACAAAAGTTTAAGAGTTATCTTCAAAACAGAGTTTATCCGTGGTCAGTATGGTAACCCGCAGGACACTGCAATCAACTACCATATTCAGCAGATTTTATGAAACAGGCGCCATACTGGACTTCAAGGTGCCGTTGGAACAGCTCCATCCAAGGCCACACAAAATTGCAGTGAATTGTGGGCGCAGTCCAGACCATCGCACAAACCGACCATTGACTCCATTTATATCTCACGCTTCCTCGACAAGGTCAGAATATTCTTTGCCACTTGCCACTCCCTCTTTTCCCCTCTCCCGTCAGGCAAAAGATATAGAAGTGTGAAAACGCACACCTCCAGATTCAGGGACAGTTTCTTCCCAGCCGTTATCAGGCAACTGAACCATCCTACCACAACCAGAGAGAAGTCCTGAACTACTATCTACCTCATTGGTGACCCTCGGACTATCTTTGATCGGACTGGCTTTATCTTGCACTAAACATTATTCCCTTACATCTGTACACTGGGAATGGCTCGATTGTAATCATGTATTGTCTTTCCGCTGGTTGGTTCGCACGCAACAAAAGCTTTTCATTGTACCTCGGTACATATGACAATAAACCAAAATGAAGTAGGTCCAGTGGTTTATTTTGATCTGTGCCTTGAATACCAAAATATAATAGTGTTCCTGCTGCTGTCAGACATTCAACAAACTTGGTGCGACCTTGAGATCATCAAATCCAGGATGACCACAGTTACAGGAGTGGAAGAACTCATTCGAGCCTGATCTGTATCTGAACTCTATTTTCTCACCATGGTTCTGTTTGGAATTACAATTTAGGATTTTTAGTTTATTTGTATTCAGCAGCTTTTTGAGGAAAAGTGTTCTGATTTCGACCAAGAAATGTTTACGCAGAGAAATCCTTCTTGAACTATTTAGCTTTGATAGGTTATGATCCATTGTTTTATACTCGCTATTGGGAACTAATTTCACTTTATTAACTTGATTTAAGATATAGTGCCGAAACTGGCCCTCCACACTGACCAGCGATCATCCGTGCACTAATTCTACCCTTCACACTGGGGACAATTACAGAAGCCATTAACCTACAAACCTGGACGTCTTTGGGATGTGGGAGGAAACCAGAGAACCTGAAGAAATCCCAAACGGCAACAGGGAGAACATGCAAACTCCGTACAGACAGCATCTGTGGTCAGGATCAAAGCCGGCTCTCTGGCATCGTAAGGCAGGAAATCTACTGCTGCGCCACCATGCCGCCCAACTTGCTGATCATTTCTAATACTTCAATTAGATCAAACTTTAATCCCGACGCTCATTGTTTTTTATTGTGTGAACAGCAAAAAAAATGTTATATTGATATGATATCAATAAACTAAGGCAGCAATATTACAGAATGAAGACCCGTGGTGTGCCAGATTTTAATGAACTGGCAGAATTTATAAATATCAACATGGCTTTGGGGATTTAGAAACCAATGCAATGGCCTAATTAAGACCAATTCAACAATTTTGCAATATTAATAATGTACCCTTATGTTTACAGGAGTGATTTTGTTTTCCGCCTCATTAAATAGAGCCAGTCATTTTTTTCTAAATGTACAGGGAGAGATTCTGATGCCCCAAAACAGCCATGGACAAAATCCACCCCCATTAAAGTATTGATGCTATATCCACCATGTCCAATTGGGAAGTGGTAGAAATTTCTATGGATCAAGGCATAGGGGAAAGGCATAATTGCTCCTTATTTATTTACCAATGAAGGAAAAAAATGAATCTTTTACAAACTTTGATGTTCTTCTTAAAAATCTACCTCCAGACTCTTGGTCATCTTCCCTATCTACGCTGGTTCCACTTGTCCACGTCTGGCTCATATCCCTCTAAACCTTTCCAGTCCATGTACCTCTTGAAATGTCTTTTAAATGTTGTATAGTGCCTGCCTCAACTACCTTCTCTGGTAGCTCGTTCCTTATACCCACTATCCTCTGTGTGAAAAAAATTGCCCCTCAGTTTACTATTACATCGTTCCTCTCTCACCTTCAACCTACACCCTCTGGTTCTTGATTCCTCTACTCTGGGTAAAAGACTGTGCGTTTACTCAATCTATTCCTTGAGATGATTTCACCGTTTGGAATCAGAACCATGCAGGGATTGATGAGGGAGAAAGGACGATGGCCAAAAGTCCAGGAGATTGACAATGAGAAAGGAAAGAACATTGCACGTACACAATATTGTTGACTGTGTTGTGCAGAACAAACTCAGCACGGTAGGAAGGGCTTCAAACAAGTTATGAGGTAAAAGCCGAGTTCAAAATTTGGTGAACCTCAGGGACACCAATAAATGCAGACGATAGATCTGATTATGGAGCATAGAGAGCCTTTAAGGATAGCCTTTTTATTTAGCTGGGTGAAAATTGCAGCTTTCAGGAGAAAAGATAATGCCTTCAGAGCAGCTGTTGATAAAGTTGCAATACCAAGAAGAGACAACAAAATGCAAGGGGTCTTTCAATGTAGACTGATATAACAGCTTGTACATTTAAGATGAATGTTATAAGAATGAAACTAAACCTTTGTACACTGTTCTCTTAAGGGCTGCTTTTGGTGATGGACTCTTATATGACATTCTACCGGACCTTTAACACACAAGATTTGACTGCAAGCCTGCCTGCAGTAAATATTTTCTTATTCATCTGCCCTTCATTAAATCCACAACCCTACCATCCCTGCAGAGCATCAACCTGACAACTGTCAGGGTCGCCCTATAAAATATAGATATGCTATGCTTATACTTAATGATGGCCGCTCGGAAGGATAAAAGATCGACCGTAGATGCAGCTCCAGAGTTTAACAGCATCATCAGTTTTGTCTCTGAATCTCCTGAGGTGATGACTAAATGACAGTAGCTACAGGAAAAATCTTTTGCAAAATACAAGAAAGGCTTGCAGAGAAATAACAAGGGGGAAAAAAGCTTTTTACTCTGAGGACAGACATAATGGCTGTCAAAAACAATACCAATGACATCTTTCTAAAGCCTCGTTTCTCTTTTTATTTAAAATTACAAAAGGATTATGCTGCTCAAATGTTATGATAAAAAAAAATATTATTTTATGCATTAATGCGGATTGACAGCTTAATTTAAAAATATTCCCAGCATGGGAATTTTCCTCTTGGTAAAATTGACCAAAATACAGCAAAGGTACAGGGCAAACATACACAGTAATGATGAGTTAAATGAAGCACAGAATATTTGTGCATTAACATCCCGTTGAATAAAGCTAAACATTGCAAGCACTGAGATTGCAGAGTTTGAAATAGAGTCTACCAGCTCCATTTATACAGTCAAGTATTTAAATAGACACAAAATGTTGGAGTCATCAAGCACTGATCCAGGATACAAAGGAGAATTTACACAAAATACCAGAGTAATTCAGCAGGTCATGCAGCATCCCTAGAGAACATGGAAAGGTGACGTTTCGGGTCGGGACTCTTCTTCAGACCGAGGGTCCCCACCCGACGTAACCCATCCATGTTCTCCAGGGATGCTGAGTTAATCCAGCACTTTGTTTCTTTCCTTGGTAAATCAGCATCTGCAGTTCCTTGATTCAACAAAGGTGAATTCTTTACACCAGTTTTGGTCCATTGTTCGATTATGTTGACCGTTAACAGTTTGTACCGGACCCAAGCTTCACAAACATGGCCCTACATCACTTGAACAAACAATATAAGCTGCTCATAGTGGAGGGAAGTCTACCTCAACATACCACACACTGGATCAGATACACGGCTTAGCATACACATGCCCATGGGCAAAGAACTGTGTAGCTTGACAGAATACACTTCATATTTGTCCATCGTTGCAGGGTATTTGATCATCTCAGGTGTAAGTGTAGCTTTCAATCTTGAGCAACCTTGTACCATCAAGGGATCAAGGTTTATTTTTCATCCGAGGAATAAAGTTCTTTCCATAAATTATGAATTAAGTAGAGCATCTTGCAGATGCCAGCTGGTGTCATTTCCAACTAGCACGAAGAGAAATCAATACATGAGCACCAAATGCTGGGTGGTCTACTTACTGTATATTGGGGATACTATGTTATACTTTGGGGAGAGCTTTCATTTAGAGATTACCAACATTTTGCTTGCATATGTAAAGAATAATGGATGCATCAGAACGTTTCACTGCAGCTCACTTCCATTATGTTCCCCGTTGCTGAACATTTAAGGATGTAATTGGCAATTTCTTCCTAAGCCGATGAAGCCATAATGGTTCCCCTCCAATTTTATTGTGGAAATTAAACCAGATGCTGTCATAATGGACAGGAAACAATTGAACCATGAGTAAACTGGTGTAATTTAATTGATTTCTGATCAATCCTGATGTATTTTACTACAATTCTAATTTCACTACTTCGGTTAATTCAACTGTTTCCAAAGCTATAGCAAATGCACATTTATAGATAGATTGATTTGATTACAGCAACAGCAAGAAAACAACACATAGAGATAGCTTCATGAAATAGTGAACACCAAGCTACAGAGAATTAAAAAAAAATAATGGTGAATAATCTAATTCAGGGGTGTCAAACTTGCGGCCCGTGGACCGGATGCTTCCCGCGAAGGGGTCCGATTCAAGCCGCGAGATGACTTCCCCGATGCCAGAGTGGGTTGCAGCTGCCCCCCCGGTGCTGGATCGGACTGCGTTCGCGCCTGCACGACGCGATTTCATGCGCATGAAATCGCATTTTTCCCATGACCTAAAATGAGTTTGACACCCCTGATCTAATTGAAGCAAGATAATGACACTATGATTGTGACAGATTTTAATGTGCAACACATTAATATCTCTGACTTGATAAACAACCAAAATGTCATTGTTTTATAAATAAAGATATACAGCATTGTACATTTACCTACTTTCCTGTCTGGCAATCTGAGTGACATTAAATCCTGCAGATACTTGTATGAACATATTTTTGGTCATAGTACAATTTAAATTTATTGAGATGTCCATTCAATAATTTGTGCCCAAAAAATGACTTCAATTTTTCCCTTATCCAAAATAGAGGATAGCAGTGTAAAAAGCAGAGAACCATTTCATGGGTCTCACGGCTATATTTATAGAGTTATTATTATCTTTGCTCATTATAGTAAAACAGATGGTCCTTGTTTCTTTACAGACTTCTGATGAAACAACACGCTCAACTTCCGCTTCTGCCACGATTTGGGTCGACATACATTGGGAAAGTGAGGAGAATTAAAACACGTTATTTAAAAAAATGATTTCTGTTGATTTCCAGTCTCGCACTTCTAAGTACCCAAAGGTTTTCTTTTGACTGTATTTGCCTCTATGCCTTCAGTCCTGTCGTTTCCAAATCTCCATGCATGAACACGGGCACAGCACTCCCCTTCATATCTACACGAGGCACTGCCTCTAGAGGATGCCATTTATCGTCATGAATCCCCACCATCCAGGCTGTGCCCTTAGTTTATACTAATATTACTGAAGCCTACAAAGCCCTCCCCCTCCCCGGTCAGTCTGACCACCTCTCTCTGTTCCTGCTCCCCAAATACACACCTCTGATCAGACGTGTGAAACCTACCATGAGGACAGTGAAGGTTTGGCCTGAGGGGGCTGTCTCTGTTTTACAGCAGCAGTTTCAGCAGACAGACTGGAGTCTGTTTGCTACTCAGTCCACCTTCAATTCACAAGTGGACATCAACTCATACACCTCAACAGTTATGGACTATATAAAATTCTGCACCGATAATGTCACTACCCACAAAGAGATAAAGACCTTCCCTAACCAGAAGCCGTGGATGAGCAGGGAGGTCAGACTCCTACTGAAGGCTCGCGATGCCGCTTTCAGATCTGGCAACGCTGAGGGATACAGCTCATCCAGGGCCAATCTGAAAATGGGAATTAGGAATGCCGTACTCAATCACAAACGGCGGATTGAGGAGCACTTCCAAAACAACTCTGACCCCAGGCGCATGTGGCAAGGAATCAAATCCCTTGCCGATTACCATAAAGTTAACACCCCTCCCCCAGACAACGCCACCCTTCCTGACGAGCTAAACCATTTCTATGCTCGCTTTGACCGGGACAACAAAACCCCAGCCATCAAAGTTGCTCCACCCCCGAATGAACAACCCCTCAGTCTCTCCACCTCTGCTGTACAAGATGCACTGAGCAAGGTGAATGAGCACAAAGCTGCCGGTCACGATGGCATCCCTGGCCGGGTTCTTAGGGCATGTGCTGGACAACTATCCCCAGTCTTCACCGACATTTTCAATCTCTCACTGGCCAAGGGTGTTGTCCCCACTTGCCTCAAGACATCAACCATCGTGCCAGTGCCCAAACAGTCAGCCACAGGGAGTCTCAACGATTTCCGCCCAGTGGCGCTCACCCCTGTCATTGCTAAGTGCTTTGAGCGGCTGATCTTGGCTCACCTCAAAGCCAGCCTCCCCCCCACACTGGACCCCCATCAGTTTGCCTACCGGGCCAACAGGTCTACAGAGGACGCCATATCGGCGGCCCTACACTCTGCCCTGACCCACCTGGACAACAACAACTCCTACATCAGGTTGCTGTTCATTGATTTCAGCTCTGCCTTTAACACTGTCATCCCCGCCAGCTTGATCACCAAACTCAGCGGACTTGGCATCTCCAGCAGAGAGGAGGTCCAGCACCTGACAACCTGGTGTGCCAACAATAACCTCTTCCTCAACTCCAAGAAGACGAAGGAAATTATTGTCGACTTCAGGAAGGTCAGAGGAGGCAGTCATACCCCCATCCATATAAACGGGACTGAGGTGGAGCGCGTCTCCAGCTACAAATTCCTCGGGGTACATATCTCGGAGGATTTGTCCTGGTCCCTCAACACCTCCAAGCTGATCAAAAAGGCACAGCAGCGCCTTTACTTCCTGAGGAGGCTCAAGAAAGCCCACCTGTCCCCCCAGATCCTGACCAACTTCTACCGCTGTACCATCGAGAGCATCCTGACCACCTGCTTCACGGTATGGTACAGCAGCTGCACTGTTGCGGACAGGAAGGCACTACAACGGGTGGTGAAAAACGCGCAGCACATCATCGGTGCCCCGCTCCCTGCCATGGATGCCCTCCACCGAAAGCGGTGTCTGAGACGGGCTGGGAAGATCATTAAAGACCCCTCCCACCCCAACCATGGACTGTTTGCCCTCCTCCCATCAGGGAGGCGGTACAGGAGCCTCAGGTCTCGTACCAGTAGGATGAGGAACAGCTTCTACAATTATACCATCACATTGCTGAACTCGGAGTCCCGCCGATAGATTTCTCCGGTCCATTTCTCCATTGTTTAATTATTCTGTATTTTTGATTATTCTGTATCTTCTTTTTTTTTAAATTTCTATATGCACTACTACTACGGACTGACACAAAACTGCATTTCGTTGTACCCATACTCAGTATTTGTGCAATGACATTAAAGTTGAATTGAATTGAATTTCCTCACTGCTACCACTGGGCAGGAGGTACAGAAGCCTGAAGTCTAACATCACCATGTTCAGGAACAGCTACTTTCCTTCAACCATCACATTCTTGATCTGAACTGCACAAACCTAATCCACCCTCCGCAACAGAATAGCAGAGACTCCATTTTTCACTTGCTTTCTAAAAGTGTTTTTGTACTAATATCTTGTTTTTGCAGTCTTTCCCTTTTCGCTGTCATGGTGAAATGTATATATAATTTGTGTGTTGCCTGAGTTCTGTGTCTTTGTGATGCTGCTGCAAGCAAAATGGTCATTGTATCTGCACCTTGCCACACTATGACAATAAACTTAACTAATCCAAACTAACTCAGATAAGGACATAATTTATTTGGCGGTGCAGGCTCGAAGGGCCGAATGGCCTACTCCTGCACCTATTTTCTATGTATCTATGTATCTTGTGGATTTTCACGAGAGTATGAGTTCAATGTACTTGTTTCCATTTTTCTCCAGGCCATCACTAACCCTTCTGTAATCTTAGTTAAATGGCTAAGCGTCAAAGGCTTGGCAAATTATTCCTCCTCAATGGTACCAAAGCAGAGTCTCACATTGACTTCACCTGGTAGTGAAACAACAAGATACCAACATTATTATGGAGACACAAGGAACTGCAGATGCTGGAAATTGTGCAAATGATAAAGTGATGGAGGAATTCAGCAGTTCAATAGTATTATGGTTGATTTTGACCAGCTTCGAGTGGCTACTGAGACTCTGCGGCAACTAGGTAATTCAGCTGAGGGGGTTGAGGAATTTTAATTTATCTATTTGTTGATTTGTGGGCAGCAGCAGTTAAAGGCCACCTCTAACTGCCCTGAAAAGATTGTCATTTGAGCCAACAACATTGCTGTACTTCCGAATTCATATTTGGTTAACCAGGCAAAATTCCTCTCCTTAAGGAAGAACCATTCTCGTGGTTTGGATGCCTCATTTTAACATGCGATTTTTAGTTTAGTCTAGTTTATTATTGTCACATGAACCGGGATACGGTAAAAATCTGTTTTCCATGCTATCCAGTCAAATCAAAGTGTACATAGGTATAGGCACCTCACATTTTGTGCAGGCATTACAAAAAAACAGCTCGTAATTCAAAACTGCACAAATTAAACATATATGCGACTACACTGTTAACAATAAATTTGAGCACGTTATTCCAAAAATACGAGCGTGTAAATCAAGCTTTGGTATTAAATGAACAAGCATGTTGTTTGAAAAACACATAAATCAAACACACATAAACGCGAGGTGCCTGTATAGTATACTGCACAGCAATATACAAGTGAGAGAGTGAGATTACTGTTGTGGCTGATATATTAGATCCTCTTCTGGAATAGCAAGCAAAAAGTTGCCACGTTCTGGCTCCATCTTGCTATTTTCAGGTCTCTGAAAATATTTTAGTCTGTCAGTCTCCACTGCAACTGAAGCAGTCTTAACCTTATTGTGGTTCACACCGTGGGTCCAATTTTGTATGTTCCTATGCAGTTGCTTTAAGAACCATGAACTAAGATGTATTAATTCCTGTCAAAAGCAAATAGCTGCACTGTTTTTACTTCCTGCACAAATGAGTTATGGTTGGGAGTTAGTCACCGTGTTGAGCACCGTAAGTAAGATGACCTGAAAAATAATGTAATCCAACTGGTGCCTATCAGTAATTAATCAAGGAACCACAGACCTCAAAATAAACTGCCATAAATTCATAGATATATTCAGACTGAAATGTATATTATTGATACTCGGGTTACAGTGAAATGCTACTTGAAAGTATTTTAGAACTAAATAGTGTACAACTGATGTAGTAATGACTGTTCCAGCCACAACATTTTGCCTTGAGTACTTGGTCAAGACACATGCACTAATGTTAAAAGTCGCAGAGGATCAGTTTGCTCTCTGAATCATTAAACAAGCCTAATTTTCCGTCCAGTGCAATGCAGGCTTCACTAAGACGGATACACTTTCATCATTGGAGCCTTCCTGAAGGTCTTTGCTCCGTAATTAGCTGCAGCTCTCTCACAGATATAGACCGAGGCAATTCAGTCTTGTGCATATTCCACCTTTTAATTACATCACATCACATCGTTAACTCCATTTATCTGATTTGCACTACATCCCTCGAAACCTTTACTTGACAAAACATTATTAAGTTCTGTCTTGAAAGGTTAATCTGACTCAGTGCCCATGACCTCTTCAGGAAGAGTGCTCCAAATTTTTGTGGCTCTTTCATAAGTTATAGGAGCAGAATTAAGCCATTCATCCCATCAAGTTTACTCTGGCATTCAATCCTGGCTGACCCATCTTTCCCGCTCAACCCCATTCTCCCCATAACAACTGACACCCGTACTAATCAAGAATCTATCATTCTCCATCTTAAAAATATCCAATGACTTGGCCTTCTGTGGTAATGAATTCCACATGAATGAATTCTTTGTGAGGAAAGAAATGGTTGTAATTGTAAAACTTTGAACCACTGATCCAATTCTGATGAACTTGTGTTGCATTCTTCGTCTGTCCCCACCACTCTGACTTTGTGAAGGAACACGGCTTTCCTTATATGGGACCCTCGTGTGCATGTTGCTCTGGACTTTTTGACATTAGAGGCTTAGAGTTTGGGTGTATTATTAGAGCAGCCTACGAGTAACTACAATGGATTTTTCATAGTCCAACCATGGTGCACTGCTGGGGGGGGGGGGCGCGCGTGAATGGATTGTTAGGTGAATGGGATACCAATCATGCAAGTCACTTGATCCTGGATGAGTGTTAAGTTTCTTGAGCGTTTTTGGAGCTAAACACATCTGAGGAAATGGAGGCCCTTGACGCACCTTGTGGATATTGGAAAGGACATTAGATGTCAGAAGATGAATCATTCGCTTCAGGATAACCAGTCACTGACACTGCCCTCATGCGGTTGGTCCATTTGAGTTTCTGGTCATTGTTGTCTTTCAGTTGTTGATGGTGGGCGAATTAGTTTGAATGCCAAGTTGACTACTTAGTTTAGTACGACGCTGAAACAGGTCCTTCGGCCCACCGCGATCCCCACACATTAATACCATCTTACACTGGGGACAACTTTTACATTTATACCAAGCCAATTCACCGGCAAACCTGTACGTCTTTGGAGTGTAGGAGGAAACCGAAGTTCTCGGAGAAAAACCACGCAGGACACGGGGAGAACGTACAAACTCCGCACAGACAGCACCCATAGTCAGGATCGAACCCGGTTTTCTGGTGCTGTAAGCACTGTAAGGCAGCAACTCTACCACTGTGCCACCATGCCGCCCTTAGATTCCATCTCGCTGGAGAGAGTAAATGCGCTGCATATAAAAGGTATTTTGTCAACATTCTATTTCTTTTTCAATTGTTTTCCAAAGGCTGTCAGTTGCTAATGTTAGCAGGAACATTAGTCTTGTTTGGTGCTATTCTGAAAGCCAAATTCCGGTGCAGATACTGAGTGGTTTCTTTGTACTGTACCCATTAATGGAATGAAAGTGAAATGAACTTCAACAGACCTGTGCTGCAAATATCACCCATTACGCGGCGAGCAGTGCATTCAGATGTTATGAATGCAAAGATATTGGTGCTATGCACAGTTAACAGACCAAAACTGCAGAATATACATAAACTAACTCCATACCCCCACCCCTGTCCCATCAAATACTGCAAAAATAATGGAAAATCAAATTATAACAGTCTTGGGTTTTGCAATATTTATATATTTGCTTTTTTAGTACACTTAATCAATAAGATGATGTTGAAACCTGTTATTTCGGATTAGTTTGACTGAAAAAATCAATAAAGGGACAACAACCTTGTGAAAATAATTGACATCTTTTGATGTACAGATCAGATATGTGAATTGTACTGAATTTCATGACTTTCATTTTATGTCAATGAATGACACACAACCCATTTAATTAATTTCCTTCCTTCCTAAAGATAGGCTAAAAGCATGCAGAGGGAGAGAAAGAACAGCATGTGCTTATATTGTGTCGTTCTTGACCTTGGTACATCCCAAAATACCTTGCACACACCCGATTTCTGATGTGATTTCACTGTTGCATTGTACGAGAGGCTCTTTAAAGGAACACACAGGGCAATCAAAATAACAGCAACTCTTGCGTCTCAGCTGAACCTCCAGCTGTCATTGATACCCTAATAAATTCTTATTACGCAATGCAATTGCCAGTTTTATACTTGCAAGCACACAGATAGCAACGGCCTGCAGGCATTCACACATACCGACACCCACACAAAAATGGACTTGGAATCTTGCAATTTTCATTTCAGTATACAGCTCCGCAGAGTGCGATTTGGGTCTGCATTGAGCAATCAACAGACGGCTCACTGCAAACTGCATTGTTAATGGAGCAGATTAGTAGAGGGGGCCCTTTTTAAAGAAAAAAATGTTCCTTAATAAAAGAGGTGAAATAGTAAGGCATGTTGAAGCTGTAAACATGATTAAAATTTACGACAAAAGGTATTCGAATCGTCTTTTCCCAAATGTGTACCGCACAAACTAAAGCTAAAAATAACCAAACAAATCCGCTGAATGTTCTACAAACATTTGGGCGTTGGCTTTCTGCTCATTTCCTTCTCCTCTCTGATTCATAGCTCATGTTCCTGAGAGCCTGTGCTGTGTTTCACAAATAGCTATTCCCCACTCTCGAAATGTAGGACGAATAGTCACCCTCTAAAAGAAAAAATAACTGCTTCATAATTGCTTATAATTACTGATAGCCTGTAAACTCTATACTTACATAAAATTATTTCATAATCTACTTCACTGGTTCAAGCAGACATTCAGCTTGTTTACATTTCACGACATAACAAAAGGTAAACTTCATACTCCTATTTGGAACCTCGCTAAAATATATTTTAGTTCATGGTCCTCTGCCTTTCGATAAAAGCAATCTTTAATCTGGAAGCAACAAAAGCTGAAGAGTAGAAACAAGGAACTGAAGATGCTGGTTTACAAAAGACATAGCGGTAGTTAATACCTTACAGCCCTAGAGACCCGGGTTCAATCCCGACTACGGTTGTTTGTCTGTACGGAGTTTGTACGTTCTCCCCGTGACCTGTGTGAGTTTTCTGCGGTCGATTGCTGGTCGGAGCAGACTCGGTGGACTAAAGGACCTGTTTCCGTGCTGTACCTCAACTAAACTAAACACAGTTCTGGAGTAGCTCAGTGGGCCAGGCAGCATCACAGGAAAAAGGAGCAACAAAAGCTAATGTTTCTTCAAAACAATTCTATGCAGTGGGCAAGAACCTTTTAATGGGCAGGCTTAGTTCACTGTCATTCTTTCCGATTAAGCAGTTTTGGTTAATCCTCCAAAAAGATTCCAGGTCCCCTGAGCAAAGCATGCTGTCGTGCTGGATATAATGGGTAACCGTAACCCCTTCCTACTTGTCTTGGATGTTGCAAATGCTTTTGTGAAATTTGGATAGTAGGTAGATATTTTACATAAACATTCCTTTTTCACAGAGGGTGGTGGGTTCACGGAACGAGCTGCCGGACAGAGAAAGTAGTTGAGGTTGGTACTTTAACAACATTTAAGAAGCATCTGATCAGGTATAGGGATAGGATAGCTGAACTCGGGCCGGTGGGACTAGAGGCATCTTGGTCGGCATGGATGATTTGGGCCGAAGGGCCTGTTTCCATGCTGAATGACTCCATAAACCATATGAACAACAGAATAGAATTTTCTTTTAGTTCTCATTTAAAAGATAAAATATGCCACTCTTCCTTGCATAACAACTAGAGCTCCCTTTATAAAACAACAATCCCTGATAAAGTATGCTGGAGTAAATCAGCAGGTCAGACAGCATTGCCGGAGAACATGAATATGGACATTTCGAGTTGGGGCCCTTCTTCAGACTGGATAATGGTCCCCACCTGAAATGTCACCTACCCACGTTCTCCATGGATACTCCCTGACCCGCTGAGTTACTCCAGTATTTGGTGTCTTTCCTTGGTAAACCAGCATCTGCAGTTCCTATAATAATCCCTGATAGGTTGGCAATATCCTTAAGACAATGCTATCTTTCTACATGACCATTTTGTATCCCAACATCTGCAAGTCTCCTTGCTTCAGCATGTTGGGTCAGCATTATATCTACCGACCCTCCCTGGCTCAGCATGTTGCGCTCCCAAGCTCACCAACTTTTTCTTTGTTGGGATCAGGTCTAATGGCAGTAACTTCGAACCAAGCAGGCGTCATTTCAAATAATATGAAATGTCACTGCAAATGAAATCTGTGCATTACACAATAAAACTATTTCCACCATAAATATCGGGCCAGGCAACATCTGTGAAAATATATGAACAGTCAAAAGTTTTCGGGCCAGATGCAAAACGTTATTTGTCCATTTCCCTCCACAGATGCTGCCTGACCTACTGAGGTGCATTTTTGCTCCAGACTCAAGTGTTTGCAATCTCTTCTGTCTCAATGGTATTTCAACTGTTTTATTCTAGTTCTTGACATAAATATTCTGAAAGTGCCAAGAAGTTGTCAATTTAACCACTGCTGAAACAAGAAAAAGTCATGATTATTCCACTTGCATGGAGATTTTTCTTTAAAACTGTCCGTACTAATATATTGTAACTATAATTGTTACCCAGAGCCTTAAGTAATTGAGATGTTGCTAATAATTTGGCCAACATTGACGCATCACATTCAGTATCTCACAGGAAAAAACAAACTAATTTCACACCATCATCGATTAAAAAATGGTCGATAAAATTGGCCTTGATTGTATCAAAGTGATCTTCAGATTCCATCTGAATGAAATATCACTTCATTTCCATGAACCGCAGCTATTTTGGACTTCCAATGATGCCCATGATATAGCACACTTGCCCTGCGGTAGCACGAAGGTTCCTCCTGCCTTTGACATTGTTTGCTGTGTCTCAGCCAAGAAAAAAGGGCGGCATGCTGGCAAAGTGGTTGAACTGCTGCCTTGCACGCCAGAGACCCGGGTTCGATCCTTTACATTCTCCCCGTGACTGTGTGGGTTTTCTCTGGGGTATCCGGTTTCCTTCCACACTCTAAAGACGTACAGGTTTGTAGGTCAATTGGCTTTGTATAACTGTAAATTGGCCCTAGTGTGTGTAGGATAGCGTTGTTCTCCTGTCCCACTTAGGAAACCTGAACGGAAATCTCTGGAGACTTTGCGCCCCACTCAAGGTTTCCGTGCGGTTCCCAGAGGTTGCAGGTGGTTGCCGGAGGTTGCAGGTAGTGGAAGCAGGTAGGGAGACTGACAAAAACCTCCGGGAACCGCACGGAAACTTTGGGTGGGGCGCAAAGTCTCCAGAGGTTTCCTAAGTGGGACAGGGGCATTAGTGTGCGGGGATCACTGGTCGGCGCGGACTCGGTGGGCCGAAGGGCCTGTTTCCGCGCTATATCTCTAATCTAAACTAAAGGCCTAACATCAGGATATATTGGAGGTGCAACAGAAGAGCATGATTTCAGCCCTGAACACTAGAAGGCAAAAAATCCTCATAATGAACGCACTGACGAATACATTTTTCAATTAAGCTCAAAAACTAAGTTTCACTCTTGAAACACTACTGGCTAGGCTTCAATATTTACACTGGAAAAGGTCTCCTCTCCTCACTGCTCCAGAAAAACAAATTGCAGATGGAAACTGTCACAAATGCAGGGGAAAGAATTAAGTAAAGATTCATGTGAACTACTAAAAAAAAACAATTGCAAAAGACAACCAAACCGCTGAAATCTTTAACCTTTATACGTTACATAAAACAACAACTTGATGATGCGCTGACGTAAAGCTTTTGCATTTAATCTCTAGAATAATTAAATTAATCTGACTCAGCGCTCAGGGGTGAAAGTCTCTTGTCTGCCAGCTGTCCGGGCGCAAATTAATTTGGCCAGTTTCAATCCTGTTTTTAGTGCAAGTTGATTATGGGCTGAACGGCTGGTGGGAAACGTGAAACTGACCAGATGTACAGAAGTATTTCCCAGATGTTCTCAAAAGTAGCTGAGTCATACAACATGGAAACAGGCCCTTTGGCCCAACTTGCCCACACCGACCAACATGTCCCATCTACACTAGCCTCACCTGCCTGCAAGATTTTCATTGTTCCTGTACCTTACCGTACTTGCGCATATGAGAATAAACTTAACTTGACCAATGGTGCTTCTGCAGATTAAGGTAAAAGAGTGCCGTTACAAACCCCAAAGATAGTTCATGGTTTGCAGCTGCCATATCCTGAAATTCAATGGAAAGCTTTTAATTTCTCATTGGTGTTATTTATCTCCAGTTTACCCGTGCAATAGGGCGCACAGTTGTATTAAAAAAACTGCATTCTGGAATCTTCATCAAAACACAAAGCGCTTGAGGAACTCAGCAGCTCAGGATGCATCCGAAGAGAGATCTGAAACGTTGCCTATTTATTCCGACCTCCTGACCTGCTGAGTTCCTCCAGCACTTTGTGTATTGATCAAGTGCACAGAGATATTAAGATTCATACAGAACTACGACATCATGAAATGAGATGTCGTGTTAGAGCACTGGTTTACTGATAACTATAATTGCTCTTCATATTCTCTTGCAAGCCACAAATAACCGCTGAAAAAAGGGGGCTATCACCTTTGCCTTTCCTCGTTTCCATCCTATTCAATTGACTTTTTTGCCCAGCTCGAGTGTTCTCTCTCTCTCTCTCTCTCTCTCTATGTCCCTGCCCCATTCTGTCTCAGCCAGTCTACACACTGCACCCATCATTTTGCTTTACAAGCAGAAAACTTAAGAGCAAAAAAACTGCAGATGCTGGAGATCCGATGAAGAGTCATTAACCCGAAAGGTTAATTCTGTCTCTTTGCACAGATGCTGCTTAACTCACTGAATATCAGCAACACTTTGCATTGGTACTCTTTTTTAATGCATTGGTTCACTCCCATGCAGAAATAGATCTTTCTTTATCTTGTTCTGTAACTATCTTATGGATCACATGCAGGTAGAGGAAATTTGTTTAGCTGCCAGGGGTGGTGTTGGAAGCAGATGCAATCGTGGTTTAAAATGCTTTTAGATAAGCACATGGGGGGATATGGATCATGTGCAGGCAGTGGAGATTAGTTCAGCTCGACATCATATTCAGCACACACATTAAGGGCCGAAGGGCCTGTTCCTATGCTATACTCTTTGATTTTTTATTTCAACTGGCAAAATCCTCTAAAACAAAAAGGAATTAATTGTAAAGATCCATCAGTCATCAAGCAGATGCAACAGATGTCTGTAGTTTTAAAATAAACATGCTTTGCTACCACAGCTACCATTTTAAGAGTGGTCTGCAGCAGGCGGATGTTGGATTACGCCTCGGCAACTGTTAAAATGTCACACTGACAATATACAGTTTATAGAGAGATACCAAACATGTATAAATCCCCCTGCTCAAATTACAATTAGCAATTATTAATCTGTAAAATCTCCTTGTTGTGCCAGGTTTACTTTTCTCAATTTGGTCTGTTTGTTTTTTTACTAAATATTGCCCCAAATTTTCAAAGTGAAGGAGAAGAGCCTTATTGTGGTATCATTATGCGTTGTACTAATATAATAAATTCATACACGTTTGTTGGCAATATCCATCCATTAAATCAAGCAGCATACCAGCATAGAGTTCACTCTTTGAACAGTGGCCAGGTAACACTAAAAAAATATGCCTCAATTAAGATTAATTATGGTTTTATTCCTGTAAAATGCGCTTTGTAACTACTGTGAAAGGATTTAATCCATTAAGCAAAAGATTCTCAACCAAAAACTAATTGGCACATTTGTCTCATACAATCGCCTGTAGTTTTAGCATGAGCACCTCTATCATAAGGCCCACTTTCTTAGAGGTTTAAACAGATTTGGCATGTTTCCGAATGCTTCACTACATTTTTTCTAGATATCCTTACATTTTAGCCCGTTATGGCAATTCCAACACACAGGTACACAACGGGCGAAAGAAAGTTGTGAACTCAGCCCAATCTATCGCAGCACTCTACACCATTGAAAGCATCTACTTTGAGACACTGCTCCAAGAAGGTAGCTGCTATCATGGAAAATCCCCAACATCTAGACCAGGCACTCCTTCCTCTCACTGCTCCCAGAAGGTCCAGGAGCTTGAAGTCCCACACCACCAGGTTCAGGAACAGCACCATCCCTGCAACCAACTTGAACTAATCTGCACTGCCCTCATCCTACTTTGGCAACCGAACACCAGACCACCTCTCACACTATCAAAGACTTGTTTTCCCAATTATGTTTTGCAATTATGTCCTGGTTTCTTTTCGTTTCAATGTCTTGCAGAATTTGTGTGTAATTCATGAATGACATATGTTTTTGTTTTTGTGTGAATCTGTGTGCCTGTGATGTTGCTGCAAGCTGGATGTTCATTGTACCTGTACCCCACTGTACCCCACTGTACATGTGCATGTAACAATAAACTAAAAATAGATGCAAAATGCTAGAGTAACTCAGCGGGTCAGGCAGCATCACTGGATTAAAGGAATAGGTGATGCTGCAGACCCTTTTTCAGTCTGAGCCCCATCAGTCAGAAGAAGTCATTAATTCCTTTTTTCCAGATATGCCGCCTGACCCTCTGAGTTACTCCAGCATTTTGCGTCTATCTTCAGTGTAAACCAGCATCTGCAGTTCCTTCCTAATAATGAACTCAACTTGACTTAATCCATTTCACATTCACAAAGCAACCAGCACACAAACCTTGAACATAAGCAAACAGTCTTTTTTACATTGTCACCTGGCTGCTTTTGAAGGTGTGAAATGACCTGTTGAATACACCTGCTGCAAAATTACCATACATCATCAGATTTTTTTTTAATCCAGTTATCAAAAGCAAACATTCACCAGTTAGAAAAATACCACCTTGCAAGTTAATGCTTTTAATCTCCACATTTAGCACAGCATTTATTAGTATCAGGTATGGGAATAAAAGCTTCAAACCTGGTCTAAAGGACAATTACATTATGTAAACTTCGCAGCTGTCCCTACTGTAAGGAGATCAGACAACACCAAACAATTGGCCCTCTCTGTCAATGGAGGACAGCTGCTACAGTACACAGATCCTTTCTAGCGACATTAATTACTGCCTGAAACAGAATATTTATGATCAAACTGCTTAGGCCACCACGTGAAGGGCCAGAAAGATGGTAATGCATTGTATTTGACGTTTGGAGCGTTGTTGAGCTACCACCCAGGCAAACACCTGCTCCAAGGTTGCAGGGAAAACACTTCAATCAGCCAAGCCATCCTCTTTGGAAAATGACAAAGACGGAGGGGATAGATCGGCTCCTGAAATTTCAGTCGCCACCGAACCAATCCCACCATTGACGTCAGCAGCAACATAGCTACCTCAGCCTTCGTATTAATATCTGAAATTGCTCACCACTTGTATGTATTTAAAGCATCTACATGAGGCACTGCCTCAAGAAGGCAGCATCTTTCAAGGATACCCACTATCCCAGCCATACCCTTTTCTTGCTGTTACCTTCGGGCAGGTGACACAGAAGCCTGAGGTCCCACACCACTGGGTTCAGGAACAGCTTATTTCGTCAAGCGACATGCACCCTGGTAACAGAACACTACGTAACAACGCTTGCACTACTGTGAACCTGTTTGTTAATTGTGTTTTTCACTGGCGGCACGGGTAGCGCAGCAGTAGAGTTGCTGCCTCACAGCGCCAGAGACCTGCGTTCTATCCTGACTACAAGTGCTGTATATACAGAGTTCTGTACGTTCTCCCTGTGACCGCATAGGTTTTCCCCGGGTGCTCCGGTTTCCTCCCACTCATGTTGCCTGAATCTATGTGCCTGTGATGCAGCTGCAAGTAAGATTTTAATTGAATCGTTGAAGCGCAAACAAACTAGACTGACATTTTCAAAAGACTAAGTCAAAGGCCCACATTCCAAAATTCCAATTGACAGCAATAAAATCATCCTGATCATTTAATTAAATATAATTTACTTGGACTTCTTTGGTGTTGGTTTAGGTTCTCCTTGCTGTTGTTGATGGAAGTAAGAGGAGGCTTTTAGACTCCATTTATACTTCACGCTGCCTCGGCAAGGCCACCAGCATAATCAAGATTGAGCCTCACCCTGGTCACTCCCTCTTCTCCCCTCTCCTAATCAGGGAAAGTTCTTCCCTGTTATCAGGTGACTGAACCATCCTATCAACAACTAGACAGCTGTCCGAAGCTAGTATCTACATTATTGGAGACTCTCGGACTATCTTTAATCGGACTTTATCTTGCACTAAACCTTACTCCCTTTATTGTGTATCTGTACATTGTATATGGCTCAATTTTGCAATCGTGTATAATCTTTCTGCAGACTGGTTAGCACGCACCAAAAGCTTTTCACTGTACCTCGGTACACATGACAATAAACTAAATAATCATGAATGCCATAGAAGTAGAAATGGCAGAAATAAACAGCTGTTACACACATTCTTGGATGGCCTTAAACTTTCTGGGACTTAATGAAAAAAAGACAGAGGTGATTTTGTTTGGCCCCAATGGCTACCGTGAACCTCCCTTTGTTGACTTGGGTCCACTGGCATTGTCTGTAAAGCCAACAGTTTTAAACCTGGGTTTTAGGATGGACGGTGATTTTAAACTAGATAAACAAATAGGCGCGGTGGTTAAGTCCAGCTTCTTTCACCTAAGGAAGCTGGCAAAGGTGAAGCCCATCCTCGAGCGGCAGCATTTTGAGACAGTAATCCATGTCTTTATTACATCTAGGCTGGATTACTGTAACGCACTCTACTCTGGAGTCGCACGAGCTTCATAGGCTCGTCTCCAGCTGGTTCAAAATGTTGCCGCTCGCCTTTTAACCGGAACTCGAAAGAGGGAGCACATTACGCCAATTTTGGCCTCCCTTCACTGGCTCCCAGTGCACTTTCGAGTTCATTTTAAAATTCTGTTATTTGTTTTCAAATCGTTGAATGGGCTCGCCCCGCCTTACCTCTCTGAGCTGCTCCACCTATATGCTCCTGCCCGGTGCCTCAGGTCAGCTGATCAGCTGCTCCTTGAGGTACCAAGGTCTAAGCAGAAGCTCAGAGGAGATAGAGCCTTTTCTGTTGCTGCTCCGGCACTCTGGAACACCTTGCCGTTGCACATCAGACAGGCCCCCTCACTGTCCATCTTCAAATCCTCCCTAAAAACTCATTTTTATTCTCTGGCTTTCGACACTGGCTGAGACATTGCTCCTGTTCTTAGTGCTTTTAATGTCTTTTAATTTTTACTGTTTTCTAGTCCTTCGTTTACGGTTTTTAATGGTTTGTAATAACTTTTTGTCCATGAGTTCTCATGTACAGCACTTTGTGGCAAATGCGGTTGTTTAAAGTGCTTTATAAATAAAGTTGTTATTATTATTCTTCATCCATAAGTGGACAGAGATTCTTTCATCAAATAGTGAGCATTGTTGAACAACAACTTGTTTTTGTTCTGCTGAGTTAAGAAAACAACAGGTCTAAACTATGATAGGAGCTCATATAATTAAAGCTAAGAATTTTAGATGAATTGAATCTACAATTAAAACAATAGAATAAGATGCTTTGTACAATTATGTTCGAGTTTCAGAGTGATTTTATCAGATTGTCTAAGACAGCATCGACCTGAAACATCACCTATTCCTTTTCTCCAGAGATGCTGTCTGATCCGCTGATTTACTCTAGCTTTTTGTGTTGATCTTCGGTTTAAACCAGCACCTACAGTTCCGTCCGACACAAAATACTGTTGTATATAAGTACACACAGATAAACACAGTTTGCATTAAAACTGCACTACTGCATATTTACACGCATGCAAGGTACAGCACTCTTATGAAGATAAAACCATTTTAAACAGCAAAAATGAGCAAGAAGTAACAAAGAAAATTCAGTAGGTTCCACCTCTATGACATTTTACATTAAATGCCATCTTGTAGAAACAAGCTGACCCACATAATACTAATTAATTAGAAAAAAACTCTGTGAAAAACAGAATGTTGCCGAGTGTTCTGATAAGAGTTGTCCCTACTGAAAACAAAATGACAAGCTCGAGTCAGCACTTCACATGGTGCTTGGAGAAAGCCACTTCACACTCTACTGTGTCAGCATTCTGTAATGTGAGAGACATAATTAATACTAATGAGTTTTATGTACCATAACTTACCTTCCCGAGTTATTACAAGCATCACAAGCAATATTCAGACCCTAAAGTTAATAACACATGCATGTTCCATCTCAAAAATTCTAGTGGTAAATGACCTGCTTATTCAAGGCCAAATTAGTAACCTAACATTCGAGTTACATGTGCACGGTGACGCAGCGGTAGAGTTGCTGCATTACAGCTCTTGCAGCGCCCGAGACCCGGGTTCGATTCCGACAACGGGTGCTATCTGCACCAAGTTTGTATGTTCTCCCTGTGACTGCGTGGGTTTTCTCCGAGATATTCCGTTTCCTTCTACACTCCAAAGATATACTGTTCTGTAGGTTAATTAGCTTGGTAAAATTGTAAATTGTCCCTAGTAGGATTAGGATCGTGTTAGTGTGCAGGGATCGCCGGTCGGTGTGCGGACTCGGTGGGCCGAAGGGCCTGTTTCTGCGCTGTATTTCTAAACTAAACCATAAAGGTAGAGGCAGATTAACGTTTGGTCAGCGGACATTATATTTCTGTTGTTGCCGCTATAACAAGACAATAGGGTCACACATATTAATTTATTTTCTCTCTCTTTTATCATGAGTGCTATTATATAAGCAACAATTTTCTTTTCAGCCATTATAAAATCTGTTGTATTTTTGTGATTGTTTTTTTTAATTTCTCCAACAATAAATCTGACTAATGCCAATACTGAGAAATTATACCGTCAAAAAATGCCAAAATAAAACATGCCCCCCAAAAAAGATAAGCTCCATATATTAAGCATTGAACCCGAGAATAAACATTTTAATATTCACATCGAAGAGATAATTTGGTGTCATTGTGTAATAAGCATTGTGAAGATCCACGTTACATAAACTCAAAGTGTTGGGGTGGGAGATTATAACCTTCACATGGTCCACCCTGTTTCGACGAATGTAATCAACCTGGCGTGCATAAACAGAAGGCCAAACAGAACAATGTTTAAGAAGGAACTGAAGATGCTGGAAAATCGAAGGTAGACAAAAGTGCTGGAGAAACACAGCGGGTGCGGCAGCATCTATGGAGCGAAGGAAATAGGCAACGTTTCGGGCCGGAACCCTTCTTCAGACTGAGAGTCAGGGGAGAGGTGAGGGGAAAGTTTCCCACTCCCCCGACTCTCACTCTGAAGGGTCTCGACCCCAAATGTCACCCATTCCTTCTCCCCAGAGATGCTGCCTGTCCCGCTGAGTTACTCCAGCATTGTGAGTCTATCTCCAGTGTAAACCTGCATCGGCAGATCCTTCCTACACGTAGCTTGTTAGGATCGTCAGTCTGACACACACTACCTGAAGTGATACCTCATTAGGCCTTTGTCCCATCCCACCTAACTATATACTCCTCAAATTAAGTGATCACACAGAGTTGTTTTCCTATCTCAGTAATTGCTGCACACGTTCACTAGGTTCACGCAAGACCAGAAGCAATGAACAATATTCATGCTCCCACGGGCTCCTCCCACTTCACTGCCCCAGGCATATTACAGCATAGCTCATTTCCTACCAATATGGCTCTTAAAGCTGTTTAATGCTCCCCATGTTCAAATAAACTTCATTTTTCACATTTAGCCAAGGATAATCACTATACTGCATGAGACAACGTGAACACATTTGAAGAATGCTACTGCTCAGTTTTATTGCCGCATTGCATCCAGTAGGCGGCACAGTGACGCAGGTGGTAGTGCTGCTGCCTCATAGTGCCAGTTACCTAGGTTCGATCCCAACCACGGATTCTATCTGTGTGGAGTTTGCATGTTCTCCCTCTGTGTGGGTTTCCTCCGAGCGCTTCGGTTTCCTCCTACATCCCAAAGGGGCATGGGTTCTAGGTTAGTTGGCCTCTGTAAAATTGCCCTAGTGTGCAAGGAGTGGATGAGAAAGTGGGATAACATGGAACTAGTGTGAACTGGTGTTCAATGGTATGTGGACTTAGTGGGCCGAAGGGCCTGTTTCCCCGCTGTATCTCTAAAACTAAACTAAAATAAATTAATTCTGCAAATAGCTTTTATCTGAATTTAGTTTGAATTAAATTAAACATCTACCATCTTCATCAACCAATCTGACTTGGGATAATGCATTTCTTAGACCGTGATGGCTGCCGGTTATATATATATATTACTTGCAATACAGTCAGGGAGACTGACAGGGGCAATAGTTAAGAGGTTAAGGAGTGTAATTCATATAGTCACTAATTCACTAATTATATAGTCAGAAGAAAATTCAGTCCGCTACTTCCTATGGATTTCGTGCTGCTAAATTTTGGCTTGGGATTATGGACGCCACTGTATACTATCTTGTATTTATCAAAAACTCAGCTACCTCAAATTACAAACAAGAAGTTTTTTTCAATATACGATCAACTAACATTATCAGTAATCATAAGTGACTTCAGTTAGTCCAGTGTTATAATCAAAGAAAACTCTATTTACTATTCTGAAAACTTAAAATGACAGAATTTTGTTCCATGAATCATGAGGTTTAATGAATCATTAGCAAATGATTGTTTAATGAATGATGAAGTGACAGGTCAAACCTGGCCAACTATGTTGTGTATGTAGCATATTAAAAGAAATATTTATCTGAATAAAGTAGTGAATCATGTTCAATAGAATTCGGTTTCAAACAATATGTCCAAATATCTAACAAGTGCTGTCAGTAATCAGATTTACATGGGTTAGGTCTGTATCTTTACCATTGCAATCAGCAGCTTTTCATAGCTTCAATTCTGATGTACCTGTTTTGGGTTTTTTTTGCAATCGATTTTAAGTACCTTGGAAGTTGTGAACAAAGTGGTGTGAGTTGTGCTGAATGACTTGAATATTTTTTGGCAGATTCACCTGCAGAATCTTTAGACTCAAAATACAGAGATTCAGAAACAGATGGAGAAATGTGCCCATATTGGGAGGCAGGAGGCAGGAGGCACATTTCAAGCAGTATTCATCATCCGAGAGACGAGCAAGGTTAAAAGCTGAAAATAGGTGATCATCAATCAAGGCAGAAAGAGTTGGAAGGACATGGGGCGTGCAGTTAACGGCACAGCCTCCTCTTGTTGAGCAGCAAGGCAGCAACACTCACTGTTCTATGACCTGCTCTTACCTGCAACAGCTTGGTCCCAAAGCCAGCTCCTGCTCCCGTGAAGACCTGCACACTAGAGGGTCATCCATCAAAAATAACAAGATCCACCTCAGAAAAGCAATAAATTGCTGATGCTGGAAATAAAATCTGAGAATGCTGGAGATACTCAGCAGGTCCGGCTGCAACTGTTCAGAGTTTCAACGCTTCATGTTGATGACTTATGATTAGATTAACTCATTGGAACCTGAAGCAGAGGAAGCAGCAGCAATATATCTTACTACAAGCTGCAACCTCAGAGCCTGGCATATTCCCTACTCCACTGTGGCAATCAAGCCCAGGGATCAGCTCTGGTTCAATGAGCAAGTGGAAGGGCACGCCAGGAGAAGCAGCGGGTGTACGAACTTGGGGATGAAGCAACACAGGAAAATACATGTGCCAAGCAGCACAAATATTGTGCAATAGACAGAGCAAAGCAATCTTACAAACAATCTTTGATACTTCCTGAGTTACTCCAGCGCTTTGTGTCTTTGGTCTAAACCAGCATCTGCAGTTCCTTCTTATTACATAATGGGAAGTATCGTGGGAGTCTTAACAAACTGCACATTCACCAACAACCTGTTCACCAACATCCAGTTCGGATTTTGCCAGCAGCACTTATCTCTAGATCTCACTACAAGCTCAGTACAAAAACAGAGTACAGCTAAATTCCAAAGACAGCATTTAACCCAGCTTGACATGGAGGAGGTTTGATAAAATGGAAATTGGTGGACACCATTGGGTAAAAATAAAATCTGATGACAGAAGCGATACTCCATGCAAAGGAAGACTGACATGATTACTACGTCAATAATAGCCGCTCTAGTAATAATAATATCACTGCAGGAATTCCTCAGGGTAATGCCCTCGGCTAAAACATCTTCAGCAGCATCATCAATGACCGCCTTTCAATGATAAGGTCAGATGCGGGGATATTTTCTGATGATTACATGGTGTTCCATTCCGTGTGAAACTATTCAGAAAGTCAGCAGTCCATTTCTGTACACAGTAAAACCAAGAAAATGGTCAGGCATGGGGTGATAGTGGCAGGTTGCTCTGGTGCCCTGTGTTTGAAATGAGCTGGGAGCAGTAGAGGGCTGTGCGAGGTCTTCACTGCAAGGAGGCGTAGGTACAAAATTAATGTGGACGGCCAGAAAGGAATACATGCTTGAATACCGAAGAATGTAAAGAAATAGAAAGGTTGCATAAGGTTAGGCAGCGAAAGTTGGTAAGAATAGAAATCAGGCTTGGACAGGATGGTGAAAGTATAAAGTTCATATGTGGTAATGCCCAGAGAACAAGTAAAGCATTTCAGGAACCAAAGACATTGATTAAAATTGAAAATCATTGAAGAAAAACAGGAACAGTGCAGCTTCAAAAGCCATCAATGAACCATGTGGACATTGACCTTAGGTTGAAGGATCACGGATGACAAACAGAGCATTTCAATAAATGTAATTAGCTAAATGTATCCGGAGATTAGGAAAATGTGAGAAAAAAGCAGTGACTTATTGCTGTTTAATCGACTGGCTTCTCAGCATGCATGCCACTCCTTCAAAAAGGACGAAAGCTCTTTTCTTACATTGCTTCATTAAGCAGCGGAAATCATAATGTACGACAACATCATGGAACTCTGACTACAATGTAATAAGTCGAGTGGAAGGCAAGTAAACGAAAATAGATTGAAATCAAAGATTTGAGTGCTTGAGTGGGGGAAAAGGAAATAGTGAGATAAACTGGAACATTGCCCATATTGATTGATTGCTTAATTGATAGATATAGCATGGAAACAGGCCCTTCATCCCACCAAATCCATGCTGACCATCGATCAGCTGTTCACAAGAGTTCTATGTTCTCCCATTTTTGCATTCACTCCCTACATACTTGCAAAGGCCATTAATCTACACATCTGCACGTCTTTGGGATGTGGGTGCAAACCGGAGCACCTGGTAGAAACCCATGTGGTCACAGGGAGAAACTGCAAATGCAGGTTAGAATCAAACGCAGGTATATGGCACTGTGAGGCAGAAGTTCTACCAGCTGCACCACAGAGAGAATATGGACAACTTATTCTCTAAATCAGCAATGGAAATCACAAAAATCAGCAAGTGAAGTGGGAGCAGATGAAGCAGCAAGGAAAAAAACATGTACTGGACTTTTCATATGAATAAGGAAGATTTGAAATAATAAATCAATTTGGTGTTTCAGGCCAGGTGATAAAACCAGAAGCCAGGAATGGGAAAGTTATGAAAAGGAAGTTTACCATGGTTAACGGAAGCAACAAAGTAAATTAATAAAGAAAAACATAACACTTTTGACAAAGATAAAGGCATTGCCAAGATAGGGCTATGGCAGATAAGAAATAAAGGTGCTGGAGAAACTCAGTGAGTGAGGCAGCATCTGTGGAGGGAATGGACAGGGGATGTTTTGGCTCAGAAGTCTGAAGAGGCATCCCAACTAGAAATGTCACCTATCTATTTTAGTCACAGATGCTGCCTGACCCGCTGACTTACTCCAGCACTTAGTGTGTTTTGTTCAAGAAATAAAGGAGGTTCATTTACAATGGAGAATGTACAAACATATTTTCATTTATATAACTTTCACATCCCCAGGATTTTCTTCAACTAGTCATTGTCAATGAAACATCCCCAAAGTGTGGTCAGTATTGTACTGGAAGAAAGAGTGGCAGCCAATTTACTCAACAGGGTGGAATAGTGATGACTTGTTAATATGTTTTGTCCTGTTAACGGCGGACTGAATGTTTCCTAGTTTAAGTCTCACTCCAGAAACCTGAACACATAATCCAAGATGTTAGGAAGCCTAATGATGGCACGGTTAGTATAAAAGGAAGTCAGATGTGTATTACTTGGATAGTTACCAGAGTTCGATTACATTACCAGGAATCACAATTTCTAATAAATAAAACTAATAAGACTAGGTACTAGACTTATTTTGTTCTTCTTGAAGTTTTCTGCACTTATTTCTAATAAAATATTTCTTCTTCTAATGTTTGAATCCTTATATTACTAGCCATGAGATATATTTATGTCAGTCTTGGATTACAACAGAGCTCTTGTGCAATCACCTCAAATTAAGGTGGTCATCTTGAATTTCATAAGCGCCTGGGATTATTTATAATGAACATGATGGCCGCCAAAGCAGGTTACAGATAATATCGCTTCTTAATTATCTGGGCAAAGCAATCTTATTTTCTTTGCAGCAACGTTTGCAGGATTTGTTAAAAGAAAACAGTGCCTAAACATAAACTGAATTTGAATTCCATGAAATCTATGGTTACTTTAAAAATGGCGACATAGTGTTGTAGTTGATAGAGCCGCTGACTCACAGCTCTAGAGACCAGAGTTCAATCCTGATCTTGGCTGCTGTCTGCATCGAGTTTGCACGTTCTCCCTGTGACTGTGTAGGATTCTTCCGGGTGCTCGGGTTTTCGCCCACATCCCAAAGCTGTGGGAATTTGTAGGTTATTTGACCTCAGTAAATTTCCCTTAGTGTGTAAGCAGTGGATGTAAAAGCGCTAGAACTTCGAAGTAGTCTGACAGGGAGATTGATGGTTGGTATGGACTTGATGGGCTTGCTTGCATGCAGTATATTTAAATTTAAGGAAGGATCATTGGAAAGTAGATGGCAGGACGGTGCTAGGGAGGGGAGGATGCATAGAGGAAAAAAGGAGAGGAGATATACAGAAACATTTCCAATACTAAATGGATTCAGGTCTAAAACTCAAAGGATCTGCTCAAAATCACGAGGAAAACCCCAGTGGAATTGGGCTCCAAGGACCACACAAGGTGCCATCCATCTTCAACAGTAATAAGCATTAGTGTCAGCATAATCCAAGGCCACTCATAATGCCTTTTCCCTCCAAAATACCCAACCTCACCCTTGCGTGCCTGCAGACACAGTAGAAGAATGAGATCACATTAGGGAATACAAAATGGAACTAGAAAATCAAAACATCTGAATTTTGCACTGGTGTCAAGAGAAACACAAAAATACTGCGTGGTGGTCTGTCAGCTGTGAAAGGAGTGCTTTACAAATTTGTAGTATATTTGTTTGTTTTCATGGTCAGCTTTGTGATCGCCACGGCATCCAGATCCTTCGCAATGCTGCTGCATTACACGACTTCTGTGCGAAGAAAGAAATCCATCGTTGTTTTTTCTCAAATGCTCCTTTACTTTGGTGTGCAGCAAAATGAGCGTGGGCATGTTTGAATTGTAATCTTTAAACTGCGGTAATCTCAGTAGGAGCTGCGACAGACATGGTTGGTGTAGAGAAAGGAAAAATGTCACAATGGTGCAGAGGAGTGTTCTCCACTTTCCACCAAGGGGTGGGGGTGGGGGGAGGGGAGGGGAGAGCTGCGATTTGACGTGTAGCCACTGCACTAAACTTGCTCTCTTGATTTGTAAGAGGATACAGTGGATGGAAAAATGGCTCATTTCCCAGCAATGATGAATCATCACCATCAGCTGAAAAAATTGGCAAAAAATATAGTTATCAAATGAAACCGAGCTGATGTTGAGGATTACAAACTGAAAGGAAAAAATATTTTGATAGCTGATCATCGACAATCCTGCGAGTAATATGGAAAACCCGCCGCCTTTGGGTTATCAATAATTCCATTGCGATTAACTGTATAATACAGATATCAACAGAATGGTTATGATCAGTGCTGCTGCCACTAAGTGCTTGGAACAATCAAGATTACAGAGGGCAAGATGGAATGTCTGTGCAAGTCACAGCAAACACAAAAAATGTTTTGCAAGGTGACCTTGAAGTCTTTGCTGGCCTTAAAAAGATCGTGGGATTTGCATTTTAGAGCTAAATGTGTTGTTTCGCCCCAGCTTCTAAACAAAGATATAAAACGACCGAGAAGCAACACAAAAAAGGGACATTAGTCAACTGTTTCGACATACGATGGATGCTGTACTGAACGGTTTCTTTTGGCAAGTCCTAGGCTTTTTATGGCATTGGGATCCGAGACTTGGCTCTCTGCCCTCCTGCAGTAAGAACCCGCTTACTGGAAACAGAATGACAAGCAGTAGTTGAAGTGCAATAAAGGTCAGCAGCAAGGTTTCACTTCTCTCTTATTAGATCCATGCACTGGCAGCAAGTTCAATGCTCACAGTAATCTTTTACAGAACAATTTACACATGACAGTTTTATCATTTCAGATCTGGGGAGGTCCTGACCAGTGGGAAAGGGGGTGACAAGCTGGGCCATGCTCAAATGAGGTCATACGGCATATGGAATAAGTTAGCAATTTTTATGGTATTTTTGAGGCCGATAGCTGAATACAAAATGTATTGAGTTATCCAGCTCCCTTATCTGTTGCTTAACAACAGCAATGTAAGAGCAAAAGACAGGCAAATCAATCAAGAGGTCCTTTGGGATTGGCATGCATCAAACACAAAATGGAAAACAAAGACACAGTACTCACAATAGAATAAAAACAGAATCTTATATACTTCTTGAACTCAAAATAGATCACTTTACTCTTACCTCAAGCCGAGTGTTTATTTTACCTCGTGTACAACAGCAGAGTGCAGTTTGCCCAGACCAGAGGTTCCGCACAATGCAGCTGGTTGCAATATTCAGCAACTAATTTCCTTAAGTGGTCAGAGGGTGGTGAATCTGTAGAATTCATTGCCACAGACGACTGTGGAGGCCAAGTCAATGGATATTTTTAAGGCCGAGATTGACAGAGGTTTGATTGGTAAGGGTGCCAGGGGTTATGGGGAGAAGGCAGGAGAATGGCGTTGAGAGAGAAGGACAGATCAGCCATGATTGAATGGGGGAGTAGACTTGATGGGCCGAACGGCCTAATTCTGCTCCAAGAACATATGATGTATCAGGCAGAGATTAGCCTGTCTTGATAAATAATCAAACCCAGATCCTGCATACGGTTTGTGTGTGCGCATGCATGTGTGTATGTGTGGGTGTGTGTGCGTTGTTGGTCAGTTCCAGCAGCAAACTGCTCTGACAATGAAAAAGGGCAGCGATTTGCAGCTTACTGTCATTTTCATTTTGTGGGCAACGATCCCTTTCGAGGAGCTACCTGAAACTTATACCATCTTTTAAGATTACAGCTGCACTGTGCAAAACACAAAGATCCTTAACTAAGGTCACAATACCCTGGAAAAAGAGAAATCCATGCGTGTTTAAACAAAACATTAATCTTTGTCACAGACCGTAGTTATCATTGCCAGGGTACAACAATGAAATACAATTCTCCACCTGCACACTTGCAGCAGGATTTTATTGTATAGAACATGCAACTAGCTTGATAATAATTTAAGGAATATAAAAGCTGACAATAACAGTTTCTTTGCATAAATAAAAAGGATGACAGGCCAAGTGATCTCAGCTCTCAAACCAAATGAACCTGGCAAAAATAATTACAAGAAACAACGAAATGGGACATGGAGAGGAATTCAATACCACAACCATCATCAATGAATATTGATTTCTCTAACTTCAGGTAGCCCCAGAATTCCCCTCTCTCTCTCTCTCTCTATCCCTCCCCCACCCAAGTCGCACTACCTTCTCGTTTTCACCAAACCAGCAGCTAACAATGGCCTGTTTTCCTTTATCATCATTACTTTTATTCATATCTTTTATTCATGGTTCTTTATCTCTCTACATAATTTCCGTCATCTCTCGTTTCCCTTTTCCCTTAACCAGTCTGAAGAAGGGTCTCGACCCAAAACGTCACCCATTCCTTCTCTCCAGAGATGCTGCCTGTCCCGCTGAGTTACTCCAGCTTGTGTCTATCCCCTAGACTAGATGACCTGCATCCTGGGACACTAAAATAAGTGACTACCAAATTAGTGTGTGATCAGTTATGGAGTCATAGAATCATGCAGTGATAGTCATGATGGTTCATTTAGCATTTGTACCAAGGGACAATTTACAGTGGACAAATAATCCACCACCCAGTACACCTCTGGCCTACGGGGTTGAAACTAAAGTGCCCAATGGAAATCTACGGGACACAAGGAGAATGTACAACTTCACATAGGTCAGGATCTAGGTCGTCAAAGCTGTGTGGCAGCAGCACTAACCGCTGCAGCATCATGCAACACCAATCTTCTAAAAATGCATAGATTCTGGAGATGTGCCAGAGGACTTTTTTTTCCAGCGTGAAATGTCAAAGTCTAGCGGGCATAGCTATAAGGTGGCGGGAAAAATGTAAAGATTTGTGGAGCAAGCTATTTTTTTAAAAAAACACGCAGAGAGTGGTGGATGCCTCGAACACGCAGCCAGGGGTGGCGGTGGAGGCAGATACACATTTGGAAAATCATCATCCAATCAAGCATCATGAATCCAAAGGAGTGTCAGAAAGATTAATTAGAAGTCTTGAACAATGTGGATTAAGGAGAAACACGATTTATTTAGATTTGCAGAATGATTGACAAGATGTCTCATGAAAAGCTGTCAGACACAATAATGGATGGTCATTGTAGTAATATGTTGGCATGGTTAAGTCACAAGGGAGAATGGTATTTGAAGTAATATGTTGGACAGTTGCCTCACAGATAGAAAGCAGCTCGTAAGAATAAGAGGGTTAATTTAAGGTGGACTACCAATGAGGTACCACAGGAAGACACTGCAACTATTTACAATATATGTTAACACACAGGAACAAAGTAATAAGTGGTAGCCTAATTTGCAAATGACACAAAAATAGGTGGGAAGGTTAGCTTCAAGAAGGATACAATTCATTAAGAGACATTGACAGGTTAAATGAGTGGAGGGGGGAGGGGAACTGGAAAATGAAAGATCGCACGCGAAAATGCGAAGATGTTTACTTTGGAAGAAAAAAATAAAAGTATTATTTTACTGAAGGGGAAAAAGCAGAAAGCTGGAGCACAATGGGAGTTGGAGGTCCTTTTGCATGAAATACAGAGAGCCAGCAACTAATGGTAACGTGGAATGTTGGCTCTTATGTCAAGGCGGTTGGAGAATGAATGCTGGGAAGTCTTACAGCAACTGCACATGCAACCAGCAACATCATGACTGGAATACTGCAAACAATTTTGGTTTATTTCAGAAAAGATATTCATTGAAGGTGGTTCAGGGATGTTTCACTTGGATAATCCTGGACTCCAGGGATTATGCAATGAAAGAAGAGAAAAAATGTTGGGATTTTGCTTATTGGGGTTTAGAAGAATGAGAGACTAATTTATTGAAACAATTAAGATTCATAGAGGTGCAGATGGGGTAAATGCTAAAAGGATTTTTCTACTTAGTGCAGTCCAGAACCCAAGGGAATTTCTCACCATAAGGAGGGGGGGGGGGGGGGGGGGGGGGGGGGCACCTAATTCAGAAGGTTATTTGTCCTTGGAACTATTTGTCAGAGATGGCTGTGCGATCCTTGACTGAGATAGTTAGATTTCAAATCTATCAAGGAATAGGAGGAAAGCACAAGTACGTAGATGAGGAATGTCACATTACCCATGATCTTATTGAATGGTGGAGCGGGTTAGATGGGCTGAATGAACAACCTGTTCTCACTTCGAATGGTCTTATGGATAACTCTCAGTGGTATGGAAAATGATATCAACAGGCCACTGTTATTATAGATAATTTTATTCTCTCAATGAAAACACTAATCCTCTGGCCATTTCTAAAATGTGAAGGTGATATATTGTTAACTAAACTGTATAGATTATTTATACACAGGTCAAGATCATAAGGGAACCAAGCATTGAATTTCTACAATTCAAGGATAACGTTTATAATGAAAACAATTTATATTCTTCATGTACATTCCAAATATACAGTTAAATAACTGTTTTTAGAAAGCAGCCATGAATTAATTTTATGCCAAAGCAGCCAAAAGGACAAAATGATTTATTCCTAATCTCCTATAATTCTGTGATGAAATTAGTGTCATAATCAAAGACCAAGCATTTTACTTATAATTTCCAGTCAATACGTGTACAAAAAATATAACCGACCAATTTCAAGAAAAGACTTGTTTTACTGACTTTCTTTTTTGTTAGTAAATACTTGCACTAGGATTTTCAAACACGTTATTAAACATCTGGTTAAGAAATATATATATATATATATATATATATATATATATAGCATATATATATATATATATATATCACAACAATGACAATACTGAAACAACGGACTAATTTGCAAGAATAACACTTTTGTTCCAATAAATATAAATGCACCATTGCAATTTGGCGTTTTGGCTGTAAACCCTTCTCCATTTTAAAACATCTATGCGTGCCAAGTGGTGCAGAAACTGCACGGCTGAGATACACTATACCGTCATCTCCAGCTTTGACAGCAATTCGTTTGCGGACGGGATCCATCAAATTGCCTTCAGCCTTAGATGCCACTTCAGACATCAGTATCGCTGTGCATATTATCACACTGGAGTCAGAAGAAGTAATAGTGTAACATCAATAGCTTGGACCACAAACCACTGAAACAAAAAGGCTTGATGGTTGGATATTAAAGCACTAAAAAATGGCAGGCTTGTGAGAGGTGTGATTAGTTAATCTGGTTATACAGGGCAGTAATGAAGACGTAACATGGGTGGAAGTCACTGTAAATCAATTTTATGTCAACAGCATAACTTGAGGATTATGTTTTCCTCAACTTGCTATTCACTTCTATTCACATAGAATGGTACAGAACAGGAAAAGTCCCTTTAGCCCACAATGTCTGCACCGGTCATGTAGCCAATTTTAAATACATCCTATCTTCCTGCGTGTGGTCTATATCCCTCAAATCCCTTCCTGTACATGTGCCTGCACAAATGCATCTAAACACCACTATCTACATTTCCTGCTTCCACTACCCTATGGGCAGTGTGTTCCAAGCCCACACCACACTCTGTAAAAATCGTACATCTTTAAACTCTTCCCTCCCCCCTTCCCTAAAGATCAATGAACAATGCCTACTAGTGTTCGCCATTTCTATCCGAGGAAAAATACTCTGACTATCTACTCTATCTATGCCTCTCAATCTTCTTTCTGTCTTCCCCTTAACCTCTGACAATCTTGAGAAAACAATCCAAGTTTGTACAACCTCTCCTTGTAGCTAATCCAGACCACATTCACACTCCGGTAAATATCTTCTGCACCCTCTTCAAAGCTTCCACATCCTTCCCATAATGGAGGAACCAGAACTACACACAATACTCCAAATACAACCTAACCAAAGTTTTATACAGCTGCAACATGATTTCTTGATTCTAATACTTAATGCCCCGACTGATGAGGAGAGCAAGCATGCCATACGCTGTCGTCAGCATTTTATCTACTTGTTTTGCCACTTTCAGGGAGTTGTGGATTTAAACCCAAGATCCCTCTTTACATCAATGCTTGAAGGTGTCCTGCCATATACTATACACTTTAAAGGGCCTGTCCCACTTTCCCGAGTCCTCTGCCGAGTTGAAAGGAACTTAAAAAAAATAATCAAGATTTTTGTGATCCACAAACTCCTCCTCCCGACTACCTTTTTACTCGTGGAATTTTTTGTCATGCTGGAAAAAACGTCCCGAATTACCTGATGCCCCAAGTACCTACAGCTGACATAACGAGCCGCTACGAAATATCTACGGTCTCCTACAGACATTCTCTGAGTTTGAATCAAGGGGAAAACTCGGGAGAATTCGTGAGTAACTCGGGAAAGTGGGACAGGCACTTAACTCAAAACCTTATGACAACTACCATGATTAAACACAGGCTCAATATTGTACGGTGATGGTGGAATTGGACCCATTGTACCCGTTGCACAATGTCTCAATCTACAAAGCTCCAAAGCATCAAACAAAAAGATTTACTTAAATCACTTAACAGCACTATTGGGGCTTATAGTATGGCCTATTTATAGTCACAAAGCGTAGAAACAGGCCTTACGGCCCAACTTGCCCACACCGACCAACATGTCCCATCTACACTAGTCCCACCTTGCCTACATTTGGCCCATATCCCTCTAAACCTGTCCTATCCAAGTACCTGTATAAATGTTTCTTAAACCTCATGAACATTCCTGCCTCAACTACCTCCTCCGGCAGCTCATTCCATGTACCCAACACCCTTTGTGTGAAAAAGTTACCCCTTAGGTTCCCATCAAATCTTTCCCACCTTAAACCTATGTCCTCTGGTTCTTGATTCTCCTACTCTGGGCAAGAGCCTCTGTGTCAACCCGATCTATTCCTCTCATGATTTATTACAAACTTTTTTTTAATCGAAAACTATGAGAATCTTTTTTTAAAAGACAAGCTTTTACCCTTCACCTCTCAGTCCACTTGCATCATAATTAAAAGTATTTTAAACACATTTTAAAAAGTTGAAGATAAAGATGGTTTTTACAGTCTCAGGTCATTCCAAAATGTTCTAAAGACAAAGTAAGTTTTATTTTGACCAAGACTTCATTTCTCTGCTCTTCCCCAATATAGAAGATTGAAACATTTAAATGCTCCGGGATCCAATACTGGTTCAGAAGTGAGATACAAACAAAATACATGAATGAATTCTAAATTTTGTCCATGTTTACACAGTACAGCAAATACATTTTCTCAAACTAAAACACAAAGTACTTCAGTCTGAAGAAGGGTCCCAACCAATACAAAACATTGCTTGTCCATTTTCTCCACAGATGCTGCCTGACCCACCAGTTACTCTAGTACTTGTGTGTTTTGCTCAAGATTCCAGCATTTGCAGTTCCTTGTGTCTATATTTTCTCAAAGCCTTGTTGAAACATCAAAAGGCTGTGCATTGGGGCTCCCTATGGGTCTCCCTAGTTATTCACATTTATCCTGGGCCAGATTCATAAAGACAGTTCTTTCACAATGAAGCAAATGTGCACAGTTCGGAATGCAATTGCGTTACTTTTCTATGTGTTTTTAGAGATACAGCGCGTAAACAGGCCCGTCGGCCCACTGAGTCCCCACCAACCAGCGAGCCCCACAATAACACACGTCCTACACACACTAGGGACAATTTTACATTTATACCAAGCCAATTAACCTACAAACCTGTACATATTTGGACTTAGTCTGGACAACATAAACATTCCAAGTGTCTAAGTAGCAATAATCTGAATTTCCATTTAATACCATTAAATTGCAAAATCTATTTAGAAGATCAGTAATGAAACACAAGAACTGTTGCAATAGATCGTTTAACTTTCTTAATTTTGCACTTGATTTTTATTTCTGAATCACAATTTTTGTGGCCTATTTTCTGATGAAACTTTCCAATGAGGTTACAGGTAAAAAATTATTAAAAAAAATTTAAAAAAGAATCAGATTTGTAGCTGGCAACCAAAAAAAAAAATAAAAAAATAAAAATCAGATAACTTCTTATTTGGGAATAACATTAAATAATTCATGTGACCTACTGTATCCTTCTGTTCTTGAGGATGCTCAAATCAATGTCTACATCTGCCAGGTATCAGGAACACCAAAGCCTGGTTAAACTGCATTCTGTTCATAACTTTGTTCCATAAATAAAAGCCTAATATTTCCATTGAAAAGTGCCTCCAGCTAAATTTCCAGCGCGCATATCTTGTGAACATCATTCTTTCCACATAGCACTACACCTGATCATACAAAGCTTTCACTCCGAGAGCTTTGCACTCTGTCCATTGGTCCACAATGTTTGCATTTTATCAATCATAAACGTTGTGTACTTTAACCAGCATGCAATGTTCAAAAAAAAACCTTCCTCATTAAAGGTGTGCCTAAAGACAATATTAAATGTTTATAAAATGGGCAACAATATTTGTGCAGTAAGTCATTCAGAGGCACGATTTTAAATGGCGAATAAACAACGTAGAATTTAGTTTATATTTTATAAAAATAAAGTTGCTCAAAAAGGAGGGCACAGTCGTGCTGATGGTAGAGCTATTGCCTCCATAGTGCAAGTGTCCTAGGTTCAATCCTGCCCTCGGGTGTCATCTGTGTGGAGTTTGCCTGTTCACCGTGACTGCGTTGCTTTCCTCCGAGTGCTTCGGTTTCCTCGCAGATCCCAAGGTTGTGTGGTTTTGTAAGTTAATTGGCCTCTATAAAATTTCCCTAATGTGCAGGGGGTGGAAGCGAAAGTGAGATAACTGAACTTGTGTGAACGGTGATCGATGGTCAGTGTGGTCTTGGTGGGCCAAATGAGGCTCCCATTCCTGGTCATACCCTGTCCTCCGGTCCTGATTTTGCCATACTCCACCTTCACATGTCTGCACTCACTGCCGATGGTCCTTGCACACACTTGGCTCCATTCCCCATAGTCGTCCATCAGCACATCTGGTCACATTCCCAGCCACGTTCCATCCACACTATTCCTCACAGCCCCCAACTGCTCCCATTCCATACGTCACTCTGTCCACACACCTGGCTGCGCTTCTGGCCACCATCCCTCCACACACCTGCCTACACGTTCACTCCTGTTCGTGGGTGTGCTCCAATAACACACCTGGGCCCTACTCTCCATGGTACAACATCCACAACCCGGTCCTAACCCAATCACGTCCTTCTGCACGCCAATCTCACCTGGCCCCAAGGTGTTGGACTATACCTGTGTTTCCAGCTAAGGAAACACAAATGCCCCTGTGAAGGGCTAACTACTGCCTCAAACCATGGGAATTGCAAAATGGGATTCAAGATGTCAACCGAAGGGTGAAGTTCAACATCTTGTCTGAATGACATAATCTCCTTCTGCTGTGCAGAATAGTAGTGGAATGTCAGCATAGAATTGGGTCCTCGAATTACTGAAGTTAAAACCACAACCTAAGAGGTACATGTGGGGACAGTTCTTCACAGACAAATTGGACTGAAGGGCCAGTTTCCATGTTGTATGATTCTATAACTTTATTAGGGTGGCACAATGGCGTAGCGGTAGAACTACTGCCTTACAGCGCCAGAGACCCGGGTTCGATCCTGACTACAGGTGCTTGTCTGTAAGGCATTTGTACGTTCTCCCCATGATCTGCATGAGTTTTCACTGAGATGTTCGGTTTCCTGCCACACTCCAAAGGCGTACAGGTTTGGAAGTTAATTGGCTTGGTATAAATGGAAAATTGTCCCTAATGTGTAGGGTAGTGTTAATGTGCAGGGATCGCTGGTCGGTGCAGACGTGGTGGGCCAAAGGGCCAGTTTCTACGCTGCATCTCTAAACTAAACTAAAATTATTCCATGAAAAAATAAAAGGAATGGGTAATCCCAGAAATAAACACACGATTTTTTCCTGTTCCGTGCTTTTATTAAAAAAGTAGGTTTGGCTGAGAACAGAACAATAGACCTGAAACATCACCTATTCTTTCCCTCCAGAGATGCTGCCTGGCTCGTTGAGTTACTTCAGCATTTCGTGTCTATCTTTGGTTTACACCGGCAACTGCAGCTCCTTCCTACACAATAGACACAGCATAATGGTTTCCACACCTGATATGTTAACTCACATGCACAACAAAAGCTGTCTGACCTCACAATAGGTCTTCCTTTTCAATATTCATCTACATCTTGCAGTAAAACTATTTTCATCAATCCCTATATTATATTAAACCCGTAATAGCTGAAATAAGCAGCTCTTGTCATGCCGCTAGTCCACACACAGAAGCAATTTAAGTTTCCAATTCGAGGAATCAGAAAATATTGCATTTATTACGTTAGATTATACTTTTACTTCAGTATACCCCAAATGATTAAAGATTCAACACAACAAAGAAGCAAATGTTTGGGCAAATCCATAGTGATCAAATGCATTCAAGGGAGATAGGGTTTTCTCCATACAAGTGCCCTAAATTTATTTTCCCATATTCTGACTCAAACACATCACCCAACCCGCTGTTTGATTTAAGGCCTGGAAGGGAGACAGCAAGCTCCTTCTTCACTGAATATCTGCAAATTCAGAAATAAGGGAGCTGGGAAATTAATACGGCAGTCAATATTCAACAACTTGAAAAATCTAATCTTGCCAAATGAAATTATTCACTGACCAGCAAAACTTTATAAAATATGTAAACGTTATAAAATATTTAAATTTGAATAGCTAGAACTATCATTGCCATTAAACTGCCACTTTTGGAAATAAAACAATGTTTAACTGCACGATTTTGGGCACAAATCTTGAGATATCCGAGCATATGAAAACTGGAAGATAGATTGAAGATGGAAATGTATAGCAGCTACAAATGATTCACTACATTATGAAGGTTTTGAGATTAATACTGCGTGGAACCTTGCAACCTAATTCCTGCAGAAAAACCCCATGAGGTCCCACTGTATGTTGGTGATATAATTTTTTTTTTTTTAAAGGTGATTTTTTTTTACACTGTCTGTTCAACCTACGTTGACAGGTGATTTCTATATAAAATACGATCAGATATTTTTTTCCATAAACATGGAATGTAGAATATAAAATCTGACTAATTAATTTAACTCCTGAATGTATGCACTGAATTTTATTCTCATGCTTCAAATAGTATTGCAGGCTAACAACACTATTTACAATTCTCACATATTAATGGCTAGCTGATCGATGACTGCTTTATTGCACAGTAAGAAGATCACAATTGGCTACATAAAAACAATTGTCTGGCATTACCAGTTGAACAAATTCTTTGCATAAACAAACAATTTATATAACCAGCATAAAGACAGCTGGTTCCTCAACCCTCATTTTGGAATAAAGCAGTCTCTTTCAATCTCTATGTCTGCAATCATACATTTGTTCTGCATGCAAGCACTGTAGCTGATGGGACAACCATTGAAGCTTTAACGATAAAGTTAAGTAGAGCAAAACACTTATAAGAATGTTTAAGTAAAAACACGGCATTCAATTAACATAAGGATGTTAAAACGAGCAACTGCGTGTTCATACCTCCTGCAAAAACTAAAGCATTGTTTAAAAGGAAACATTGAAATCAATGGAAACTAAGTGAAGCTAAAATTTTGTTTAGTTTAGTGATACAGCGCGGAAACAGGCCCTTCGGCCCACTGAGTCCACACTGACCAGCAAATCCATGCACACGAGCACTATCCTACACACCGGGGACAATTTACAATTTTACCATGCCAATTAGCCCCCAAACTTGTACGTCTTTGGAGCGTGAGAGGAAACTATAGCACCTGGAGAAAACCCACACGGTCACAGAGAGAATGTACAAACTCCATACAAACAGCACCCGTAGCCAGGATCGAACCAGGATCTCTGGCGCTGCAAGGCATCAACTCTACCACTGTGCGACCGTGCTGCCCTTAGACAGTGGTGCACATCGACAGAGAAAAATTCAGCTGATTTGTTAAATGATTTTAAAACCAGCATGGCTGTGTAAGATAATCGTGGCGTCAAACTATTTAAATGAATAATGTTATAATTACTGTGAAATATTTTAAAAACATATTTTTGATGAAAATATTTTGGAATTTTGTTTCCTTCTCAATAGATACAAATGCATATTTGTGGGTTGCAAATGATTAGAATGAAGGGAAGGAAAAATCATAGCAACCCAAAGCAGAATTAATGGAGATGCAACATAATCCGCTTCCATCTGAGTTCCCCAGAACATATTAATAATAATAATAATGGATGGGATTTATATAGCGCCTTTCTAATACGCAAAGATTCTATTTTGTACAGAATTATAGTAAAAAGGTAAAAGTAAGCCTTTGCTGGCTTCTCAGCATTTCTGCCTGACCTATCTAGACATTGGGCAGTGGCAGACAACAATGCTGGTGCAATTATTGTGTCTACTTTTAGAATTACAAGGTTTTTCTTTCATAGTAATGATAGCACAAAAAAAGAAAATAGGAAATAGGTCACTCATTTTGTGTGTTTACATTTATGTAGAATTTTAATAACACTAATTACTGATCTACCTTATGTTAAAAGACCTCAGTTAATAGTCTTTCATTTCAGGTCCAGCCAGATTACCATAATCATCAAAACACCCCCGAGCATGCGTCCACTTATTACCTGCCACGATTTGTCCTGCCTCTCCCCCTCGTCCAGCTTTCTACTCCCACCCCATACAACATGTCTGAAGAATGGTCTTGCCCAAAGTGTCACCTATGCATGTTCTCCAGAGATGCTGCCTGACCTAAGTTACCCCAACACTTTGTGTCCTTTTGTGTACTAACCAGCATCTGCAGTTCCTTGTTTCCAGATCATCATTAGGTTGGGTTCTAAATGCAGCTTTGCAAATAAAAGGCACAAAATAATAGAAGGGCTGTCTCAAGCTCAAACATTAATGGAGCGAAGATATTTATGAGAAAACTTAGAAATTACACGGTGAAACAAATTTCATCTGCTGTGAGAGCAAATTAATGAATAATTAATCAAGCTCAGAAAACCAGAACTGAAATTATTACACTGTTGTACATGATGGAAGCTATTGAATTGCTATTTAGTTTATACATCCATGTATCGACCTTGTCAAGCACAGAGGTAACAGAAACAGACATTAAAATAAATGTTTTTCATATCAGTGTTGCAGTAAAAATTGTAATGGTGCTTATAAGTTAAAAGAATTATCTGCCCAGGGAATAATATGGACCTGCATGCTTATCATTTTAAGTTATCACATATTGAACACTTGTGACTCTGCTCGTGAATTTAAAAAAGAAGCAGGTTTCTCTCCTGCCACTGGATAGTTTGCTCCACTATTTCCAATCGCTGGCAAAGCCCTCACCACTAATCTGGAAAATAGCAGCCAGAAACCTTCAAGAGATTTTGGCTGTCGGGAACCTTCGAAAGGTGACCACAGGATCCTGTAACAGCAATCAATAGACAGAAAAACTCTGATGGCAGCAAACTAGGCTCAATTTTTTTTTTTAAACATTTCACATTGAAATAAAAATTCTGGTTAAGATGGGCAAGGGAAATAACAAACTTTAAAATTAATGCACATAGATCAAACTAAATGACAAAAATTTCAGGGCCAGAATATTGTTCAGCAGTCTAGTTTAGTTTAGAGATACAGTGCAGAAACAGGCTCTTCAGTCCACCGAGTCTGCTCCGATCTGCGTTCACCCCGTGTACTTGTACTATCCTCTACACAAGTGACAATTTTGCAATTACCGAATTACCCAACCTATAAACCCACACGTCTTTGGAGGAAACTGGAGCACCCGAAGAAAACCAACGCGGTCAAAGGGAGAATGTACAAACTCTGTGCAGACAGCACCTGTGGCCAGGATCGAGCCCTGGTCTGTGACGCTGAAAGGCAGCAACTCTGCCGCTGTGCCACTGTGTCGCATTCATTCTTAGCATAGCATTAAAAATTGAGATACACATAATACAAAATAAGTTTTTACAGTGAAAATAGTTGAATTTCTAACCCCTTCAATGATTCTACATTTCCAGCAGTGAGCCACTGACAATTACGGGATACTGAATTTAATTTTATCGTTTCATAAAATAACGAAAATGTTGAAAGCTGACAAATCTGTTGCCATCAATATTGCTAATTACAGGGCACTATGTTCCTATAATAAATGGAAATATATCATTTGTCCCTTTGTGCTCTTTTCCATTTTTTCCCTTACAATATATTTGTACTGTATCCATGAGATGCTTATCTAACATGTGTCTAAGTGTTTATATGTCGTGATACTTGTACTGAACGGTATACAAAAATGAATTTCACTGTACCTCTGTACATGTCACAAATAAAGTACCATTGAAAGTACCATAATAGTATAATTATGAATACAATTATAAACTCCAGGCGCAATAAGTGAGTTCGGTATTCTGATAAACGCAAGGAATCACGGGATTTGTCAATGGTCACTCGCTATAAAGAAACAGCGAACAAAGCGCTGGCTGTATAAGCTGTGTATAAATTCTTATCTTTATTTATGATTTATGTGTAAAAATATTTAATCTGAGGAACTGGGGAGCTTGGTAGCAGGAGAGGGGGTGTAACAGCGAGAGAGGGGCAGTTGCGAGTAGGAGACAGGGGAGAGACTGGACTGACGGTGAGACATTCGCGCCTCATCCGCAGCCAGGATCGAACCCGGGACCCCGGCACCGGAAGCACTGTCGAACAGCCACTGGACCGTTCTGTCTTCCAAGAGCAGGGCCAAGCCGGAGCCAGCCCCCCGCCCCCCCCCCCCATGGGCCGGCTGCAAGTCCGGGACTGCCACTGCTCTGGGCCAGCCCCGAACTGCCGGTCAACCCGCTGAACAGTCCAGGGCTGCCGGTTAACCTGGCAGGACAGGCGGAGCCGAGCTGGAGCCAGCGCCCCTACCCCCACTCCGGCTGTAAGTCCAGGGTCGCCACCGCTCCGGACCAGCTCCCCCCCCCCCCCCCCTCCTGTAATTATGAAATTTAAACAAACAGTTAACAATAGGTATACAATTTTCCTCTGTACACCTTTAATTGGATTAAGGATTACACCTCCTGGAAAATGATTTGCATAACGTGACCCATTTTAATTAAACTGAGTTTAAAAGTGTATATCTTTCCCCTTGTTAAATAGGTATTGGCCAGTAACAGTGGCCGATACATTTTATGGCAGACATCAGATGAGGACGAATGACGAGCAACTTCCAAAAGGCAGGACCACTAAACCACCATATATTTGAAAAATATTTTTAGTTGAGTGTTCTCGTTAGTCAAATTATATGGAAGAAAGCCCTGTTCTCTCACAAAAATCAGTAAGACATCTTCACTTGCATTTCAATGGCATCATTTTTACCCTTCAAATCACAATTTTATTGAAATCTAAATGTGGCATTTGCCCCTCTATCCATAAGCTTGTTTTCACTTCAGTTTCAGGCATTTGCATTTACTCTATCCACTCTCCAACACCTAAGAGTTCAGTTTCAGTATTATTTATTAACCACATATTAACTAAGTTTAACTACTCATTACCATAATCGCAGTACACACGGTAACACATTATATCAGCTGTGGTCTATCCAGCCAGAGAGGTTCTGGGATCAAAATCTCCTCCAAAATCCGAGCAGCTCGGATCAACTCCTAACACAGGACCACAGTTGAGTGGCCAGCTAAATATGGCCAGGGAGGTTGGGGGAGCTGTGATATTAAACTGAAAATAATAGGTTACCAACCGCAAACATGAACGGCTTCAAGCCAGGTTAAGCTGTTCTTAGCCTGTGTGTTACCGACAGACTTGCTCTAAATTGTGCTCACAGAACACAGGTTAAAAAATGCAATAGTTACCAGCATTTTATATAATACAAACAATCACATAAAGGTAAAATACTTCAGATACTGGAAATCTGATAAATTGCTGGAAATACTCAGCAGACCATGCATCATCTGTGGAGAGAGAATCAGAGTTAACATTTCAGGCTGGTTCTGACGACCTAAAATGTTAATTGATAATCTCTCCACCATTGCCGCCTGACCAATTGAGTATTTTTTGGCAACTCGGGTTTACTCCATTGTCATTTAATCAGCTTGCCGGAGGATACGTTTTCTGGTTAAAGAAGTGACTACTACTTCAAATGGATGGATTTAAAAAAAAATCACCAAACGTTATTATTTTGATCCAACAGTATTACCTAAAGTTTTGAACAAAGCAGATGGATAATTGAATTCCAAAAAAATAAACAGCATGCACCTTTTATACAGATGTGTGTTTTTGAAGCCAAAGACTGGAATGAGAAGCTACAACTGGCCAAATAGAATGAAACCGCAAAGGTTTTGCTAGCAGGATTGGAGACGAGGGAAAAGCAAAAAAGCAACAGAGAAAAAAGCTTTTTAAAAAAAAATTCCTCTGCTGCATGAATTGACATTTGGAGGTCAGATATATTTGGTACTTTTAGCAGTGGAGTTACCAATGACCCTTGTACTCACCATCAGACTAGAGGGAAATGCACAGATTTTTGTGCCAAAGGGCAAGAAAGGATTATCATGCAATTTTTAAAAATCAACCTGACATTTTCCACTTGTAAAGAACAAATGGTAAATATGTCACTGTGTTGCCCTCCACAAAGAATTGCAACAAGACCAAAAGCATTAATCATATAATACAAAGAGTCATCAGACCATTAAATTTATTCCATACTTCAATCTTATTTTAACCCTTGACCTCATCTGTAGACATTCCTCACTTAAAGGGTTAACTGGTAAACTAACTGAGTAAATGGTTTTAAGTTTTTTTTTAATGTGAGGGAGTTAGATTACATGCACAGGAAAAACACTGGTTCCAAACTGCATAAACTGTGATGGGCTATTAAGTTGCACGTATATGTAAAATGCAAATCTGAGAATCAATAGCAACCCATGATGGTAAACATAAAAACATTTGCAAAGCTCAGAACCCTAACAAGGAAGATGTTCATAAGTGGGTTTGTTTGATTTCATGCACAATTGAGAACAAAGGTGGCGGAATACAAAACCTGTTTACGCATGTTACCCACCAGGAACCTTTCTCCTGGCATAATTGCCTTAAAGCAAACTACCACTTGTTTGCTGCCTGATTTACTTCACACTATAAACAAGAAGCGTGGACCTTTAACCCTCAACTGCTGCGCCCCCCCCCAAACCCAACCCCTTGCTCATTCAAAGCCACAACAAGCTGTGAATGATTAGCCGGTTGGCTTGTCAGAAGTTAAGATAGTGTATCTGACGGAGCCATCAGTGAGACTGCCTGAAAATTGAACAAAACAGAGAGGAAAAGGGACACATTGGAGAGAGAAACGGTGGCAGATGAGCTGCGGGGAGGTCACGTTTGTTCTCCAGTCTCAGATGAGAAAACATTACGCAATAGTACACAAGCTGAGGCCGAGGGGGGGAAACGAAAGAACTAACAGTAGTAAATGAAACTGCTTGCAGCTTAAATAGGGTACTTTGCAATGCAGTTTAAAGAGAGGGGAAAAAAAACCAAAATCTTTCTGTAGCTGCAGCAGGGAGGAATATTTCAACAATTCTTAACCATTATTAGATAAATGGCACCTGCGAGGTTGTAACGGGATCTTCCAGACTACCAGAAACACGTTACTAATGAAGAATATACAAGCTGCTACTTGAAATCACTTCTGCTGATAAGCTGCCATCCCCTCAAATCGCCACAAGTTTTGAAACCACATCAGAGGGGGGGGGGGGGGGGGAAACAACCAATCGAACAGCAGATTACCAGAAACCAACACAGATCAATTAAACAGACAGATAATGGGGAAAAAAAACACTCACCGTCTCCTTATTTGGAAGCAACTCTTTGCGAATCCTGAAGAAGTTCTTGCCGTACTGCCTCAGCCCTTTGATGAAGCGTTTCTGTGGGGACAGAACAAGGGGGATCAGCAGGGGAGACAGGGAAATAGCCCTTTGCTTTGCCTCCGCGACGAGGGAGAAAGAAGAAATTCACCAGGGGAAGGCAAGGAAGATGGCGGAAATTTGTACTGCACACAGCTCTTTTTCTTTACGAGCCACTGATCACTCAGACTGGAGGCACCCCTACATAATACAGACAACACACACACACAGCTCAGCGCTGCAAAGGCTTGCACTTCGGGGCTTGGCTTGACTCCAGCAAACCATGACAACAATTAAAGCAACAAAAAGGAAAGAGAGAAGGACCTTTTTTTATTCCTCTTCTGTCTCTGGTTATGTCAGTGTGCCGTCAGTAAGTGGCAGAGGGAGAAGAGCATACAAGCGAGAAGTACCTTGTCACTCTGCTCTTACACTACAAAGGGGATGGTTTACATGTGATCCCTTTGCTAGACGCTCTCGTCTCCGGTCAGACATAAAACCTGGCATGGATCACTGGTTCCCAACAGCCCAGTATATACATATATATATTGCAAGCAACAGAGTAATATCTCACCAAAGCAACAAGTCGTTTTTTAGCAAGCACTTTGTTGTAATCTCAATAACCAGCGGTTTCCTAGTGGGCAGCGAATCCATTCACAGCACTGGCCGTTTGACAAGCGTGTAGGCACATATGTAGCACAAAAGATTTTGACTTTCTCGCCAGGGATGAAGGGCACTGAATAAAGTTTGGCGTGAATTTGGCAACAGCTCTCAGAATGAACATGACACCACCAATTATTTCATCAATGCAACAGGAAATCTAAAGATGGAAATTGTGTTTTTCAGTGCTTGCAGACTAACATAGGTTAACGACCAGACAAGAAGCAGTCATTGACTGCCTACAATTATTTAAAAAAAATTAATGTTGAAGCTATCGAGGTGAAGAATTTCGATATTCATTCTACCAAAAGAGGTAAACATAAGCTAATATCATGGTCCAATCACTTAAGGAGGTACAACCACTGGAATCTGCGTGATTAAACCCAATCTATGCACTGCTGACCATTTTAAACTGAAGCTGTTGTGACATTTAAGTCGTAAAGAAGTTCTTTAATGTCATAAAGAAGTAAACTACAAAAAGACTCCCTTGCTTGGTTCTCCACTGGGCAAATTTAACTGAGGGTATTAAAAGCACCAGATTTCATTTGTGAATTGATGGTGGAGAGAGTTAGCAGCTTCAAATTCCTGGGTACTAACATCTTGGATGACCTGTCCTGCACCCAACACATAGATGTAATCATGAATAAGGCCCGCCCATGCCTCTATTTTCTTTGAAGTTTAAAGAGATTCGGCATGTCATTGAATACTCTAACAAGCTTCCACAGATGTACTGTAGAAGTATCCGGACTGGCTGTATCGTGGCCTGATATGGAAATTCTAACACACTTGAGGCTGCAGAGAATGGTAGACTGAGCCAGTCCATCATGGTGCACTGCCTCTATCATCAAGGATCCCCACCATCCAGGCCATGCATTCTTCTTGCTGCTACCACAGGGAAGGAGGTACAGACGCCTGAGGTTCTACACCACCAGGTTCAGGAACAGCCACTTCCTCAACCATCGGCTCTTGAATCAACCTGCACAACCCTAATATGTAGAAAGAGCGGCAGATGCTGGTTTAAATCGAAGAAGGGACCCGAAACGTCACCCATTCCTTCTCTCCAGAGATGCTGCCTGTCCCACTGAGTTACTCCAGCATTTTGTGCCTATCTGCACAACCCTAATCCTGCCACAGCAACAGAACACCAAGGACCACCTCTTGTACTATCGAGGACTTTTTCCAATTGTGTTATGCTCTAGTTTTGACTTTTTACACAGCCTGTCTTGTGTAATTTGTACATAATTTATGTTTTTGTGTATTGTCTGAGTCTGCATGCCTGTGATGCTGCTACAAGCAAGATTTCATTGGACCAGAATTTCACTGTACGTGCATTTTACAATACACTTGACTTGAAATGTATTTACTTATTTTAAAATCTTAGCCTAAACTCAACAGAAAAGCCCTGGCCTCAGAATGAACACGACACCACCAGTACTGAGGAGACGCTGTACGTTTGGTGGACATTCCTTTGCATGAGACAGCAGAAGCCCAGTCAACTCTCTCACGGAGAATTAAACAATCCATGGCTGGGAGTGTTCCTTCTATTCTGGGTAATATTTCTTTCTTAACCATCATTTGTGTAAGAATTCACCTAGTTATGTACTCCATGCTTTTTGTGAGAGTTTCCTGGGCAACAATTGACTGCTACATTTCCTGCAATTACGACAATGATAATGTTAAGAAATATTTTTAACTGGCTTTGAAGCATTTTGGGGCATCTTGAAATTGTGAATGGTACTTTATTAGCACGTTCTTTCTTCCCAATCCATCATCATGATAGTCAAGTCAAAGCCAAAGTACCATCTTCTCTTCCACCTTGAGAAGTGGAGCAAGTGGAAGGAACAAAGGCTTTTTTTGAGTTTTTCTGAAATGAAAGAGTAAATGCGTCTGTTCATAGTTACCTCATCTAATGTCATTCGATTTTCATAGTAAAATCATTGTTTGCAGACTGTTAAAGCTGTAATCATGGCAATAACAGTACCTATCATAATTGTAGAAACAAGATACTCTCTTCAGCTTCTCAGAAGAACTCAGACAGTATCTCTTTCACCCTGCCCCTTTTTAAGCATACTGAAATTGCACAAGAACAGAAACCCAACTGGATGCCCACCTCATGGTGTGTGGAGGACCATGCTGGTGTAGAACTTGTGCACCATTGACATTTTTACATGAAAATTATAATGTCAACACATAAAAGGACACAAAATACTGGAGTAACTCAGCAGGTTAGGCAGCATCTCTGGACAATATGGATTGGTGAAGAAGGGTCTTGACCCGAAATGTCACTATCCATGATATTCAGAGATGCTGCCAGACCTGCTAAGTTATTCCAGCACTTGTGCCCTATTGTTTAATGACCAGCATCTGCAGTTCCTTGTTTCGACACCTAAAATAAATGTTTTCTTTGTCGGAGGCGAATGAATAAATGTTGTTCCTTGCACACAAAATAGGCAATTCATGGTACAAGATCTATATTACACTGTAATCATGTTCTTGGTAAAAAATAAATATAACCTGAAAGATATTATAAAACAAGCTAATAATTTTGGATCTGAAGGTGAAACTTAAACTATTGCCCTAGGGTTTGAAAAGCTTGTCCAACATTCATAGCTTTGTCTTTTACACAAAGTTAGAAGCTTCAGTAAAGTTTGGTAAACTAGTTTATCACTGCAAGTGTGGTATCAAATAATAATGTGTGCATAATTATATTTATACGGGATTTTTGTTATAAGGTATGGTTATAACAAAGCTTTCTGTCACTAGGCTGCAGTAATGGAGGTAATACATATTTAGCAGGTCAAAAATAATACAGATAATAGCTTTTTCAGGATTTTGTTGCTATAGAGTGCCACTACACAACAGGAAATACATTTTATAAGTAATTCAATGTATGAAGCTCTGGCATGTTTTAACATGAAAGTTCCAATATTAACATAAACATAAAATCATACATTTTGTTATTGTCGGATGATTGGTAACTGCAATATCTGTTGAGCTTTACCCTCACCATACAATTAAACACACAGTATTTATTTTTCAGGGTTGCACTAATGGACTTTTCAAGAAATGTTCACAATTATTTTCCCACCAAGTCTATGCACTGTGCCCTCCATAATGTTTGGGCCAAAGACCCATCATTTATTTATTTGCCTCTGTGCTCCACAATTTGAGATTTGTAATAGAAAAAAATAACATGTGGCTAAAGTGCACATTGTCAGGTTTTATTAAAGGGTATTTTTTATACTTTTTGGTTTCACCATGTAGAAATTACAGCAGTGATTAGTAAGCTCACCAGTACTCTCTTTCTTCTTAATTATGTTCCAAGCAGTTGATATTGGTAAACCTAAAGTTTGGCTGATGTCTCTAACAGTTTTATTCTTGTTTCTCAGTCTCATAATGGCTTCTTTGACTTTCATTGGCACAACTTTGGTCCTCATGTTGATAAAGAGCAATAAAAGTTTCCAAATGTGATGGAAAGACTGGAGGAAAGACCAGGTGCTGAGAGCTCTCTTATACCTGCATTAAGGAGGCAATTAAACACACCTGAGCAATTACAAACACCTGTGAACCCATGTGTCCCAAACATTATGGTGCCCTGAAATGGGGGGACAATGTATAAACACAGCTGTAACTTCTACATGGTCAAACCAAAATGTATAAAAACGGCCTTTAATAAAATCTGACAATGTGCACTTTAACCACATGTGATTTTTTCTAATGCAAATCTCAAATTGTGGAGTACAGAGGCAAATAAATAAATGATGGGTCTTTGTCCCAAACATTATGGAGAGCACTGTAACTGTATTGCAAAACAATACTACCAACGACAATTTAAATGGGTTTTAAACAATGCACCAGTAGTTTTTGTTTCAAATAGAAAATTCAATTTCATACCAATGCAACAATATTTTTGCAGAACTAATTTCATACTGCTGATCTACAGTTCAGAACAGCCCAGTAGAATGGGCATTGCTCCTATGATTGACAAGCAGCTTAAGAATAATTATCGTATATGCACAGTAATAAGCCAGCAAGGATTTATGTGCTTTTACATTTTTCATTTTCAAACATATTTTCCCTATTACCTTTGCAGTTAATCACAGGAGAGTATGTTTTCAAATAATTTGTTATTTAAATGCTTACGAGGTGAATTAAATTTTAAATAAAGGATAAAATGAATAATTTTGTCTTCATTTCACAGATGGGTGATTGTTGATTTGGGCCAGGAAGTCACCATTTACAACAGAGAGGGCAGGCAAACTTTTTTTATCTCTTAGCAAAATTCAATTCATAACCTATTCAACTCTTAGCTGTCTGCGCGATCCCACAATGTACAAAATGGCCGCAATCTAACTCTATTTCAACCTAATTAGTTGCTTGAGCCTTCTTTTCCTGATATTTCCAAGATGTAAAAATAGCATGTTCCTTTTTCTATTGTTATTATTAAGCACCAGATCTGTCCTATTCTGTAAATTATTCACGAATTCAGAACTAAAACACAGAAAAAAACTTTACAGGTTCATTAATCAGGAGGTAATACACCAGAGATGCTGAAACTTTGCAAAAATAAAAGGCCAAGTTTATGTTTATGGACTATGGCCTTTCATCAGGTTGTAGACCTAAACCGATAACTGGTGTTTTTCCCCCCTCTGCAGATTCTGCCTTGCTTGCTGAGCGCTTGCAGCATTCTCTGTTATTACTTCAGGGTTTTGTCCGGTTTTGTCCGCTTTTGTTGCCAAGGCAAAATTTTCCAAGTGTTTGGAATGCATGTTGGTATTTTAACTGCAGAATATTAGTATAAGATGGCTGCACATTGTTTGCAGTTTCAGCCACATCACAAACGCATTAGGTGGTCTGATAAATAAAAATAGAGGTATGAACTGTTACAAAGGCAAACTCCCTACTTAATTCAGCACAACCTCTATGGCGTATATAGAATATATCAAATATATTAAAACACACCCTGCATCAGATTGCTGCTGTGTCGATCTTGGTTAATTAGATTTGAATGCGTGGAATGACTGGAAGGATAACCTTACTTACAAATTGGACGTTTAGTCCTTGCCCCACATAATCATTGCACCTTTATTATTTACTCAGCATTACCAAACAGTGAAGATCCATCTACAAAACAGCATCCAAGTGCTATTGGTTTTCCTGTGCTTCTGCTTAAGGCTCCAGTTCAGCTGCCTAGCTCTCTAAGCGTACAGCCCCACTAATAAATCACCCAACAATCTGCTTGCTGAATTGCTTTGGCCATGGTTTCACTGCTCCAGCCCATGTTGCCAAGCAACAGCACAGGAGAGAAGTCGAAAGAATTGCTGACAAATGGCCAAATGGCTGAAACAACAGGCTTGTCTTCAGTGGGATCTGTTCCAAAGAACAGCCTGTTTTTTTTTGCTGTTCTGTTCTCTTCCCTGTACGACTGGATAAAAATCAAAAAGCAAAAAGCCATTGTAATTTACATGAACTTCCTCCTCAATGGGTATTATCATTAGCTGTGGTCAGGATGAGACCACAAAAATACAAAAAAGGATTTTGGATGCTTTTAGTGAGACAAGTAAATATACCAAGTTAAATAATGGGCCTCAACAATGAAAGCAAATAATCAGGAAAAAAATCCTCGTGATACTTTAAAGAACATCTCTGAAAGTAAAAAGTTAATCTGCAAGTGGGATATTCAGAGTATAGTCGGCAGGGCTGTACTCTTATCATTCTTTGTTCACTCCAACCACCGGTCTTTGATGTACGGATTATGCAATAACCATTTGAACACAAGCATTTTCTGTCAGCATATCCATTTATTCTGCTTCATTAAAAACACGTTCATTGCAATGAGAGAAAATTACAGGGACAGAACATTTCTAATCATTGAGAAAAAAAAAGCACATCCAATTTTATTACTTTTAATTCTTTCCAATAATTGCACAACAATCCTCAAAAATAATCAACTGCTGCACAATTTTCACAGTCCGCATAAACCAGAGAACTTAAGGGAGCCTGGCAGTGCAAGGTCACAATACTGCAATGCCAATTAATTAAATCAGATTTCAAATCATAAAGTCAATTGTTTGGCCAAATGGAAGATGAGAGCTCTTCCAACATCTCGATTTTGGATAATGCAAGGATGAAAAACCGCGTATAAGTGTGTGCATGTGCGCATATGCATGTGCGTAAGTGTGCATGTAAGTGTGCATGTAAGTGTGTGTGTGTGTGTGTCAGTGTATGTATGTAAGTGTGCGTGCATGGCTGTGTGTGCGTGCGTGTGTGTGTGTAAAACTGCGTGACTGTGTAAATAAATGAGTGAGAGTGGATGACTGAACCTTGTACACAGAGGGGGGAAAGAGTGAACCCTTTTGGAGATGTTCCAAAAATGTTAGCACATGCTGACATTTACTGATACTTTCATATGAAAACAATTTATACTCTGTCAAAATTAAATAAACACCTTGTAAGTTCATGAGCTGGATCTTTAAGAGTTGCTCTGCACCCCATTCTTGAACTAAAATGAATTCTGTTTGGGGAAATTTAACTCGACAGATTCGTGTTTTTAATGATTTTTCTAAGAAATATTTAAACATCAAGGGCTGGTAAGTTGATCAGCATTGAGTTCGCCGAGTGATCACGCAGGTCTCCTCCAGTTTCCTTCCAATTCTCAAAGATGTGCTGGTAGGTTAAATCGTTCCCATAGCTTGCCCCTTGTGTGGGTGAGTGGTAAGGGAATTTGGGCTTTGGGTGGGGCGTGGGGTAATGCCAGAGATAATAGTTTACACATAAATAAATGCATGAGAGGAGCTGATGGGAATACTTTGGGAGCCAGTACAATGGGCTAAGGGCCTCCTACTTCATGAGAAAATATGAGAAGTACGAGAGAGATCTCTGCAAATCCACCCAGGACATTGATGAGGATAATTTCTCCAGGGTGGCAGTAGCACAACGATTATTGCGTGCAATCTAGTACAATTTGAAAATGCATGTAACGCAGTTGTTCATCTAAATGCCATTACGTATTGCTCAGCAATTTCTTTTATTTCATGATTATGCAATGAGACGGAGTGAGCTGTTAGTTTAATGTTTCAGTTACACGTCGCGCTACAAGAGCACGATACTGAATACATATTGCAATGCCAGCCTTCATCAAAATAGCCATGAACAGAAATAATCAAAGCAAAATCCTCACTAAAACCTCAATATGTTATCAAATAGAATGTATTTGGGAGAAAAGCAGCTCAGAACGCCATTCAGCTGCTATGGAAGCAAGCTGGTCAGTTTTTCTCCTGCTCCCTTATGTAGGGCTTTATCAGTTACTTTCTGAACATCAGAGAAAGGACAGACACCTTGATCAATCTTCTTGATTACCACAAATCAGTTCCAGCAAATGGAATGTTTTTAATTCAAATATATATTATATTTCTCCAGTTTAAAATATGTGTTGCTATGTTTATTGTCAGCATCCCCACTAATGCAAGAATATGAAGTTTATACTGGACACACCTAAAGCAAAAATATTCCAAAAATATTTTAGATTGTCACCACTTGATAAATATATTTTATTCTGTCTACCTGACACAAATTAACTAGTACCACCTACTCGGGTACCACCTAACGCTTCACATTCTTAGGAATAAATATCACCAGCAATTTGTCCCACCTCAATTGACCAGCAATGGCCAAGAAAGCCTCTACCTCATTAGAAGGCTTTGGAAGTTTGGCATATCCCCAACAACTCTCACGAACTTCTGCAAATGCGCCGCAGGAAGCATTTATCGGTATGCATCACAGCATGCACTAGGAACAGCTCAATCCAAGACTGCAAGAAATTGCAGAGAGTCGTGGTTGTAGCCCTGATCATCATGCAAACCAACCTCCCATTCACGGCCTCCATCTACAATTTGCGCTGCCTTGGCAAGGCCACCAGCACAATCAAGGACCAGTCTCACCCGGTCTCCCCCTCGTCCCCCTCTACAATCAGGCACAAGTTACAGATGTTTGAAAATGTATACCTCCTTATTCAGGGACAGTTTCTTCCCAGCTGTTATCAGGCAACTGAACCGTCCTCTCACCAGCTAGAGCAAGGTCCTGATCCCCCATCTACCTCATTGGAGATCTTTGAAATAGCTTTAATCAGGCTTTATAGGACTTTATCTTGCACTAAATAATATACCCTTTATCCTGTATCTGTACACTGGGGACAGCTTGATTGTAATCATGCATAGTCTTTTCGTTGACTGGATAGCATGCATCAAAAATGCTTTTCACTCTACCTCGGTACACATGGTAATAATACACTAATCTAAAAACATTTATTCAATATGAAAATATAAAAGCTCTTCTATTTAATGCTCTAACCATGGAGCTTCTCAAAATGGCTGTCCCAAACTACACTATGAGTAATAAAACATTTAAAAGAGCAATTACTTGATGGGTTCATTCCACTTGTGAAAGAGGACTTCACAGAGAACTCTTTTAATGCTGATTCATACGGGGTGTCCACTAGGCTGATCACGTTTTTCACCGAGACAACAAATAGGGACCATTGGGACTGTCATGAAATATAGAGTCATAGTGTGATACAGTGTGGAAACAGGCCTTCAGCCCAACTTGTCCACACTGGCCAACATGTCCCAGCTACACTAGTCCCATCTGCCCGCTTTTGGTCCATATCCCTCCAAACCTGTCTAACTGTTTCTTAGATTCACCTACTCTGGGCAAGAGACTATCCGATCTATTCCTCTCATGATTTTAGAACACCTCTATCAGATCACCCAATTCATCCTCCTGCGCTCTAAAGAATAGATTCCCAGCCTACTCAACACCTCTACCTATAGCTTAGACCCTCTAGTCCTGGCAACATCCTCGTTAATCTTCTCTGTACCCTTTCCAGCTTGACAACATCTTTCCTATAGCATGTTGCCCAGAACTGAACACAATACCCTAAATGCAGTCTCACTAACGTCTTATACAACTGCATTATTTTGTAACTTTGTCGTCGCCCAGTACATGGCGACTCTTTGCATACTTTGTGTATTGTTGGCAAAAAAAAAATCAATCAATTTTTCATTTTACTGTAACAGTAATTGACACTGACAATGTTTTGTCTAAGTGTTAGGTCATTGGCATTAGGTTATAATGACAGGAATCAGGCTCCATGACTGGCAAAAGCCAGAGGACAGAGATCAGCAATGCCTGCAGCTCAGAAAAAAGAGGGGAGGGAAAGAGGTATTGAAAATCTGAAACATGAACAGGCAAATTCTGGTATAAACAGCAGGTCTATAAGAGAACAGATCAATGATTTAGGAAGAAATGGTCTTCTTTTCAGACTATTAATGCCACTTTTCTCTTTCGGATTTAGTTTAGTTTAGAGAGACAGCAGAGAAACAGGCCCTTTGGCCCACCGAGACCACACCAACCAGCGATCCACACATACTGCCATTTTTCTACACATGACATTACAATTTCCCAGAAGCCAATTACCCAACAAATCTGTACGTCTTTGGAGTCTGGTAGGAAACCGGAACACCCAGAGAAAACCCACGCCGTCACGCGGAGAACGTACAAACTCCGTACAGACAGCACCCAGTCAGGATCAAACCCGGGTCTCTGAATCGGCAGCAACTCTATCGCTACGCCATCGTGCAGCCCCCAGAAGAACAACTATTTTCAGGATTCCGATGGACTCACTGCACATTAATTCTGTTCACATTGCTTGTTAACGCAAAATCACTTCCTGAAAGTAACTAATCAAACATCTTTTCAACGAGCGAGCGAGTGATCCACAAGTAAAAGGGCTAAATATAAACGTACCTATTTACTGATCAACCAGTGTTGGTTTGCCAACACTCCCTGATCTCCCTGAATCTAAATGGCAAGGCCCAAAGGAGTGACAGGAGCTTGAGCTATATAATGCCTTTGTGTAAGCTGGTCTGACCATAATTCTCCATGAAACACCTCAGAAGGATTGATGACCAGGTCAATATCAAAAAAAAAAACTGTACATTCTAGAGGGTGGGAACCATATACGAAGTACAAATGTGTTTGTACTTTGATGAGACAACATTGAAAAGATATTTGGATAGGTACATAGATAGGAAAGGTTTAGAGAGATATAGGCCAGGCATGGGTAACATGGAACTAGCTTAGATGGAGCATCTTGGTTGACATGGACAAGCTGTGCAGCTTTATGACTCCAGGCTTGAGAAGCATTCACCTGCTGGGTGTGGAATCAAGAACAGGACAATTTGGCTTTAAGGTTAGAGGGGGAAGATATAATAGAAACCTGAACGGCAACCTTTTAACTCAGAGGATGGTGGGTATATGGTGTGAGCTGCCAAAGGAAGTGGTTAAGGTGAGTACCACACAGAATTTCAAAGACATTTGGACAGGTACATGGACAGGGAAGGTTTAGGGAGATATGTGCCAGATGTGGGTAAATTAGGTGGGGCTTCTTGGTCGGCATGGACAAGTTGGACTGAAGGGCCTGTTTCTGTGCTGCATCACTCAATGATGCTATATCTAAAATATAAAACAGAAAATATTGGAAACGCTCAGCAGGTCAGGCTGCACCAACGGGAAGATTAACAAAGCTAACATTTTCAGGTTGAAGATCTTTTGGCAGAATTGAGGACATAAAAGAAGTTTGTGATGCCACAGGAACGGTGGGAGAGCGATAGGGTATGTCTCTGATAGGGTAAAAACAGGGTGACCATGGGAATAAGCTGTAAACAAGCTATTTGATCGGTGAGTGGAAGGTATTAGTTAGAGAGAAAACATTGACAAAAGAACAGAGACAAAAGAATGAAGAAGTTGCAAAATGCAGAGGAGGAAGACATGCCCAGCAGACCAGGCAGACAATTGCTAAGTCAAAAATGATTTTCTTCCATCATAAGTTCCATAATTGATATATGTGGAAAAGGGTTCCATTCCTCGAGTAGCTCAAAAAATGAAGCAATCCATGCCTAAAAAACTGCCTAACATTTAGACAAGAGCTGATATTTAAAATTAACTAGACTAAGTGGGACCCGTTGGGTCCCAGCTTCACACGGGAGGGCTGGTCCCCCAACATTCCTCCTCTCCACCAATTCCAATGTATACACACACCCTCCACCTCACACACACACACACCCTCCACCTCACACACACACACACACACAGACTCACACACAGAGACTCACACACATGCATACAATCAGCGCGACCTCTGCACTCATCAAAAATTACGCAATCAATGCGACCTGTCCACTAAGCGGAAGCCACAAAATGAACGGGACCTTTGCAGTAAACACAGTCGGACCTAATAAAGCATTTATTCCTTCCAAACACAGTCAGACATAATAAAGGATTTATTCCTTCCAAACACAGTCGGGCCTAACAAAACATTTATTCCTTCCAAACACAGTCAGACTTAGTAAAGCATTGCAGTTTCAAGCACAGGCAGGGCAGCAGGCCAAACAACTCATGGCATTGTCATTTCATTTCCAATTAAGCATTGCACTTTCAAGCACAGGCAAGGCAGCAGGCCAAACAACTCATGGCATTGTCATTAAGGGCTGACAAATCATTTATTGCAAGTACATTGCAATAAATGTATTGCAGTTCAGTTGATTCACAGCTTAGAATGACATTCGTGGCCTCTCCCTCGCGATCTTGCAGAGTGTGACTGACTCACGTCCAGGCATCCGGGGTTTTATAGTCCTGCCCCCACGATAGGGGCGTTACCTTAATCGCAGTGATTGACAGGTGAGAGGACCAATCAGCTGATCTTAAGGTTTTTTAAGCACTCATAACTTTTTTATTTTTCATCGATGGGAAAAATCCTCAGGGCTGGTTCAGCAGAGGACTGTGAGTAAGATGGCCAAAAATCACAGCGATACAGGGTAGCGTTTTATCTAAAATCAATATACAGCGCAGACAGGAAGTGGTCAAGATGAGACTTTTAATTAAATAGATATTCACCACACACGACTACTAGGTAATGTGCTTACCAATAGCGAGTCAAAATACCTACTCTTGGCATGCAAACATTTTACCACCGCTGTCCTGTTATTACTGAGTGTCATTTCTGGTCAGAAATCTAATGAGAGTCCACATAAATGCTGCAACTGTAAAAATAGATCGGAGGCTTGGTGATTTGTGCTGAATGACTCATCTTCCAATTTCCAAAGACCGTTCCAACAAATACAAAACACATGTCAAGACTGTGATGGAGTACTCTTCACTTGCTTGGATGAACGTAGTTGCAACAACATTTAGAAGGTCAACGCCATCCAGAATGAACAGGTTGTGTTATCAGCACGCCATCTCCCTCCCAAGCAGTGGCTGCAGTGTGTGCTGTCTGCAGTCTGCACTGCACAATCTCACCATCATTACACTGACAGCAACTCCCAAACTTGCAACCTCAACCGTCAAAGGATATTAGGCACATGGAAACACAGCTTCTATCTCTTCTCTTTTGCATAATATAAAGTGAACTGTCTTCGAATATATAGCCATTTCTTCAAAATGGTAGGGTATCAATCCTGGATCTCCCTATTCAATATCCGAATGGTAATTCAGCTTCAAAGTCGTCTTGTTGAGCCTCATTGTCTGTACTCGATCTCATCGAGCAAACAGCTAACAATGGCCTGTTTCTGTTATTATCGTTACTTATTTTGCACGTCTTGCATTCCTTTGTTTTATACCCCTCTACATCCCTGTCTATATCTCTCGTTTCCCTTTCCTCTGACTCTCAGTCTGAAGAAGGATCTCCACCCAAAACGTCACCTATTCCTTTTCTCCAGAGATGCTGTCTGACCCGCTGAGTTACTCCAGCATTTCGTGTCTATCTTTGATTTAAACCAGCATCTCCAGTTCCTGTGTGGGAAGGAACTGCAGATGCTCGTTTAAATGTAAAGGAAGAAGGGTCTCGACCCGAAACGTCACCCATTCCTTCTCTCCAGAGATGCTGCCGGTCCTGCTGAGTTACTCCAGCATTTTGTGTCTATCTGCAGTTCCTTCCTACACATCTGAGTGGTAAAGCCTCACTCACAAGCACTGTTGACATTGAAGGCCATGGCTCACCTTCTTGAGGGCAACTAGGAAAGAGATGCCCTAGGTAACGGTGCCCCCATCCTGTGCATGAACAAACAATAAGCTCTGACGGTCGTGCAAGTTATCTCTTATCTACATGCTGTGAAATGGAAAAAATATACCAAGTCAACAGCAAAAGCCAATTAAGCAGAAAAACTTTGAAGGCTTATTTTGAAACATAGATTTCAACACAGAAAATCATGGAGCAATAAGCAGTACAATCGACCATATGGCATGTCTCTTTATTGCTAACCGTGATCTATTTAAATATTTACTCCTGAGTTTTTCATAAACAAGAGCATTTTTTATAAAGGACTGTTTCCTGGGTGTGTAATTCCCATATCAACCATGAATTCTAATTTGCCATGCTGGAATCGTCACAAGGAAATGATCCCTACTGTTTGCAAACATGTAACGTTAACCTTTAAAGACAAACCGCAGACATCCGAGGATGAAAAAAAAACAGGTTCAGAAACCATTTCTGTCTGGGCAGAAAATATAAATATCAATAGCAGACAGCCATGACTTTCACATCATCTCAGCTCAAACTAATCTCTGCAATTTAATGACTTGCTTGCTTCATTCGATCTACATTCAACTGAAAATAGGTTGCCCTCAACAGCACGGTGTGCAGGCAGCAACAGCAGAGGTTATTAAGTCTCCGTGCAGTTTCTTTATCTCCTCCCACTCACTCAAGATGAACAATCGTTGGTACGAGTTCTATTTAGTGACCCATTCTTCTTACCGGACAAGAGCCATGGATAGAAGAAAGAAAATATATCAGTCATACAGATATTAGATCAAGGTAGGAAGATAAGCATCTCCTTGTCTTATCATGTGGCCCTGAACCATGGAGAAAGTAGTTCCACCAGCTTTTCTTCTCCCCATATGATAGATTCTACATTCACATATGGCACTTAGAGCAAATGGCAGAGGATGACATCTCCAAATAAGTTCACTTTAGGTTCATTTTTTAGTTTAGAGATACAGCGCGGAAACAGGTCCTTCGACCCACTGAGTCCGTGCTGACCAGCAATCCCCGCACACTATCCTAAACACACCAGGAACAATTTACAATTATACCAAGCCAATTAATCTCCAAACCTGTACGTCTTTGGAGTGGGGGAGGAAACTGGAGATCCCGGAGAAAACCCACACAGGTCACAGGGAGAACGTACAAACTCCGTACAGACAGCACACGTAGTCAGGATCAAACCCGGGTCTCTGGCGCTGTAAGGCTGTAACTCTACCGCTGCTCCACCATCCCGTTAGATTAGAACAAAATTCAAAATAACACCAACAGAGAAGATGTAAAGAAGCGATCGAGTCAAAAGCAACAATAAATATATTTTTTAAGTTTATCTTTACAAAAAGCTGCTTCACATCATGAATTGCTAAATATTTTGAGAATCCAAGTTCAGAAAGTAAAATAATGTCTTCTTTTAGGTTCGCACCAGGACATTGTTTTCTCACTGCAAACCTGAATCACACTTCTGGCAAGCTTCCCGCAGGAGTGAACTAATCTGCCGGTCCAATAGGAAACTATTCAAAATATACGCCAAAAGCTGGAGTAACTCACAGGACAGGCTGCATCTCTGGAGACAAGGAATGGATGACTTTTCTGGTCGCGACACTTCTCCATACTGAAATGATTTCCATGTTCTTGACTCTATCCTACACCACAGCACCACCCCCCCTCCCCCCCCTCCGCCGTCCAATCTCTCCCGACCTATGTCCAACCTGAAGAAGGGTCCCGACCCAAAATGTCACCCAGTCCTTCTCTCCAGAGATGCTGCCTGTCCCGCTGAGATCCTCCAGCATTTTGTGTCTGTCTTCGGTTTAAACCAGCATCTGCAGTTCCTTCCTACACTATTCAAAATACATTGATTTTGCTCCAGAACCAAGGTCACCCAAACCTCAACAAATGATGGTGAAAAACAGTACTAATATAACAGCAACAGAATCACATTCAAAAGTGAAGAATGAAAAATATTCTCAGAAGCAAGGGATTATTGATGTGGTCAGTGACAAACTCACAGAGGGATGTGAAACCAAGAATGTAAATTTTAAAATCAAGGTTGCGTAACTGCACAATGTAACATGCACAAGGCTGATAGGCGAACAGCACTTGGTGGCTCATTGGAACATGCACATTGTTGTGGATGGATGACCTAAACTTACAGAGAATAGAACTGCCCACCAGGAGTGCACTGTCATTGTTAGGTTGGGTGTCAGTGAAGGCATGGATGTGAAAGCTTCTGGAGGATGTGAATGGAGGTTGGGATTTGGTGATGTTAAGGGGATGGAGGCAGATAGTTTCAGTGATGGCACAGATATATATCATCCTATGTTCAATTCAAGATCAAATGTCACAAGTTCGGAACAGTGCAGTTGAGTTTCAGCCATTTGCCTGAGAGTGGGACAGAGCTCGTGGCCATTAGGTGGAGAGGTCTTTGGACTTCCACCTAAGTAAATGGCCTTGGACTTCCAAATGTTCAGGAGGAGTAAATTTCTACTCATCCAGTAATGGAATTCACTAACAGCCTGAGTGTCTGGAAACAGTGCAGTTAAGGATCAGGAAAGGTGGTGAATCAAATCTGTGTATCAATGGTATGCATGTGATGCAATATTATCAAATAACATTAACAAGTACATCACCAAAATGCTGCGCGAATAGAACTTGGAGAGCACGGTAACATTGTGCTGTTTTGCACTTGTTGTTTTATTTATTGCTGTATTTATCTTACTGTATGTATACTGTTTATCCTGTGAGTATCACGTGAACAAGGAATTTCATTGCATACTGGTGTATATGACAACAAACTAATCTGAAACAGGAACCAATGCAGACAGGAAGGGAAGCCATTGCAGGTGATTATTTGACTGGGTTGACAAGATAAATTACCCACCACCAGTGGTGTACAGCGCAAAAGGACACTTGTAGTCAAGTAAAACTCATTACAGTAATAAAATGAGTGAAATTGTAAAATAAATGTTTGGTGAGGTTCTACTGTAAAAGTGGAATCTAAAATGGAGCACAGCGTTCAGTGTGGATTATTCACCACGCTCGAGGGACTGATATTTGACCGAAAGGGATAACGTTTGCAGCATAACACAGTAAAGTCAGATGCTGTATTATATTGGCATTAGAATGATTCATTAATCCCAGTTGGTTTAAGATGATCCTAAAGCAATAATCTAGAAATAGCAAAAGCAGAATTTAAAACCATTATAAATGGTGCCGTCTATTCTAAAATGGAGTATTTGTGATGAGATGAACTAAAGTACCAGGTCATAAAATTGGGATAAAAAGTTAATATAACGGCCAATGTCAAAGCTATCAACTTTCATACAGCCAACTTCCGATGCCCATGGAAAACATATTATTCACCTTATGATCAATAATCATCTCTCAATAGCAACAAATTCTAATCTCTTCAGCAATAGTGTCTTCCAATTGAAAATCATTAACACATTGAAAGAACACCCAGATTTTCAATTAATTATGTTTATTTGTCATCAGCTGTTTGCCCTTGCTAATGTAGAGAGCAATATTGTTGCTCTGGTGCCATTCAACTAGACAATCGATCTCCCTCCTGTACTCTGATGCATTCTTACCTATTATTTGACCAACAACAATGGTATCGTCGGCGAATTTAAAAATGGCGTTAGATCTGAGGCTGACTGCACATTTATGGTGATTGAGTGACCACTGCCACTGCACCATCAGAGAAGCCAATTGCTCCATCGCTCGCCTGCACTTTGGAAATTTGGACCACCCGACCTTCCTCCTTCTTCATGCAAACAGGCAGCAACCAAAGAGCACGGACTGAGGACGTCGTCCTGAGGTGCACTTGTGTGGATCAACCAGGAGGGGGTGTTGTGCTATTCCATACTGATTGAGGTCATGCTATTCCATATTGATTGAGCCATGGATCTGGTTACATGGGGCGGAGGGGGCCGGAACAAAGACTCTGAGTTTGGGAGGTATGATGGTGTTGAACAATAAATAACATCCTGACAAGTGTTTCTGTTGTCCAAGTGGTCCAATGTAAAGTGGACAGCCAGCGAGATCACATCTGGGTTCACTAGTGTGGTGGTAGGTGAACTGAAGCAGATCCAGCTCAATACTGAGCAGGAGTTGATTAGTGTCATGGGGTGATGTATAACATTAGTGTTGAGATATATATCATTTGTGTTGAGATGGAGACACTCCCTGCACATTAGTGACAAGTCATATTCCTGGGCGTAAATATCACTAATAATTTGTCCCGGTCCAAGCGCATTGGCACAGAACCACCAATTGTTCAGGATTGTGCTTAAATTGCCTGAAAACTGGGCAGGCTAATGAATGAAAGAGAAATAAAAAATAAACAGAATCCTTCCGTGACTGGCACACAGGTGGGAGAGAAGGAGATGGAACAATTGGTTTATGTGAATCGGTAAATGTCCCCATTTGCTGGTCAAATTTATGAAATAATGTTTATCATCCTTAATGTATGGTGCCGTGCTGCCTGACTGCTGCCGCTCCCAGGGTTCAAACCTGACCTCCTGTGCCAACCATGTATAATTCTACCTGTGACTGAGTGTGTTTCTTTTGGTGTTCTAATTTCCTTCCATATCCCAAAGTGATGATGAGAGACAAATCACTCCTCACTGTAGACAAGCAGCAATAAGAGGGGGAACGGGAATGAATGGGGTTGCTCAGTCAGAGCTGCTGTGGATTTGTTTGGCTGAATTACATTAAGTGATGGATTTGACTGATAAACAACTCATTTGCTACAATTATTCTGATCATTTACACTATCAAATATTTTGCAACCAAATAGATTAAGAACTGAACAGACCTAATGTGTTCACATGCATGTGTTCGCAGTCCCCTACTATACTCCTTATACACTCATGACTATGCAGTCAAATTAGGCTCTAACTCCCTCTACAAGTTTGCGAATGCCACCATTGTGATGGGCCAGATCACAAACAATAAGATGGTGTACAGGAAGGAGAGAGAGAACTAAGTAACATGCTATCAGCCTTTCACTCAATGTCAGCAAGACAAAGGAGCTGGTTCTCGACTTCAGGAAGCGTGGTGGAGAACATGCCCCAATCAGCAGTAGATGGTGTCAAGATGGAAATGGTTGAGAGCTTCAGGTTCCTTGGCATAAATATTACCAATACATTGAAGTGACAGCCAAGAAGGCACACCAACGCCTCTACTTCCTCAGAGACAGAGGAAATTTAGCATGACTCTCACAAATGTCTACAGATGACACATAAATAGCATACTGTCGGGTTATGTCACAACGTGGAGTGGGAATAGCTCGACCCAAGACCGCAAGAAATTGCTGAGTTGTGGATGCAGCCCAATCCATCACACAGACCAGACTCTGCATAATTGACTGCATTTACACTTCACGCTGCGTCGGAGAAACAGCAAACAATGAAAGATTTGTCCTACCCCTGTTGTTCCTCCTTCTCCCAGTTCTCATCAAAAACATATAGAAGCTTGAAAGCACACAACAGCAACTTGGAAATAGTTTTCTTCTATCTGGCTTCTGAACAGTCCTTACATAAGCTCGGGTACACTCCAATTTACCTCACCGCATTGAGATATTGATCTTTGTCACTGGGACTGTTGCGCTACAATGCTGAGGTATATTCTGCACTCTAACTCCCTTTGCTCTACCTTTTATCCTTGAATCTGGTTTGATTGTATTCATGTACAGTATTATCTGATTTGATCGGTTAGGCTGGGACTCTGGAGTGTCGGAAGCTGAGGGGGTGACCATATTGACATACAAGATCATGAGGGGTATGGATAAAATGAACATTCACCGCCTTTCTCCCAGGGTAGAGGATTCTAAAACTAAACGGCATAGACTTAAGATGAACGAGGAGAGATTTAAGAGGGACATTTCTGGGGCAGCTTTTTCCACTCTAAGAGATTAGTGTACACTATTTCTATGTTATCCCACTTTCTCATCCACTCCTGACAGACTAGGGGCAATTTAGAGGGGGCAATTAACCTCCAAACCCACACGTCTTTGGGAAAGTGGAGCACCCGGATGAAAAGCACGTGGTCACAGGGAGAAACCCAGAATAGTTACATGTTCCGTGGCATAGTTCATTGAGCCTGGTATTTCTTCTGAATATGTGTTCAGCAGAAACGTAGTTTGCAAGGTGAATGAGATGAATCTGAAAATTCTCTGCTGCAATGTGATTACTATAGTTCCAAGCTCAGTGCAGATCTCAGTGAACAAACTTTATCAAAAATCTGAATTTTCTATGAATCCATCAGGTGATCTAGGCCTTCATTTCACCTTCAGTCAATCTGACTTCCCCTTCCTCCCGCTGGAACACAGGAATCCCAATGAGACAGAGGTGAGACAAATCTAAACTGAGCAAGTCATCACACCCAGCATAGTCCAAGACTGTGGTATTCAAGATCTACCTTAACCTTCTGTGTCCATTTGATAAGTCAAGGTTGGTTCCTATGTTGGGTGATTGATAATGGTGCAGATGGCTTCTATTGTGATTGACCAAGGCATTTGTCAAGGGCTGATGTGGCCAAGGATACTAAGCCTTTCATTTCATCATAACAGACGTCACTGGATGAATGTGCAGAGATATTTTCTGCAGAGATATACTGTCAATGAACACATCTTCGAGCCAGACACAAAATGCTGGAGTAACTCAGCTGGACAGGCAGCATCTCTGGAGTGAAGGAATGAGCGACGTTTCGGGTTGAGACTCTTCTTCGGATATCTTCGAGCCATATCACTGTCAAAATGAATGTGCAGGGTGCTGTTGTAAAGGTGGAGTGGCTGAGAAGTCTGCATAGTCTAGTTTAGTTTATTGTCATGTGTACTGAGGTACAGTGAAAAGGTTTTGCTGTGTGCACTATACATGATTACAATTGAACACAACTAGTGTATAGATACATGGTAAAGTGAACAACTATTTGTGCAAGATAAAGTCCAGTAAAGTCCGATTCAAGATAGTCTGAGTGTGTCCAATTAAGTTGATAGTAGCTCAGGACTGCTCTCTAGTTGTGGGTTGGATGGTTCAGTTGCCTGATTACAGCTGGGAAGAAACTGTCCCTGAATCTGGAGGTGTGCGTTTTCACACTTCTGTACCTCTGGCCTGATGGGAGACAGGAGAAGAGGGAGTGGCCGGGGTGAGACTCATCCTTGATAATGCTGCTGGCCTTACCAAGATAGCGTGAGGTATAAATGGAGTCAATGAAATGGAGGCCAAGTCACTGGATTAAGAGAGAGTTAGATAGAGCTCTAGGGGCTAGTGGAATCAAGGGATATGGGGAGAAGGCAGGCACGGGTTATTGATAGGGGATGATCAGCCATGATCACAATGAATGGCGGTGCTGGCTCGAAGGGCCGAATGGCCTCCTCCTGCACCTATTTTCTATGTCTATGTTTCTATGAGGTTGGTTTGTGCACCTGTCACATCTGAGAGCTGTCTTTTTAATTTCTGCCTCAGCATTTCCCAACTATTGCAGGTTGCATGTGGGACAGAAAAACAATTTTTACTTATCAATGTCGGTAGTCACTACTTGAAATCTGTTCACTTTGTGTACCCGCTCTTTAGTCGTTTCTACTGTGTTTTATGTCAGTCATTCCAAACTACATAAGAATATTTTGCAGAAATGTCAGTATTAAGTGTAGCCATTCAAACCACTCAACAGTCAGGGCAATATCGTCTGCATGTTCCAGGTTAGCAAACACCTCTTGCTAAGGATTGCTGACAGCAGACCTGTGGATTGCAGGATCTTGTCCATTTGTGCAATGAGCCAGTTTGAGACAATAGGGGATTGACTCATAGAACAGTACAGCACAGGAACAGGCCCTTTGCCCCACAATGTCTGTGCCAAACATGATGCCAAGACCAACACTTATCTGCCTTACATAATCCATACCCTTATTTTGCTATGCCCTTTATTTTGAAGAAGGGTCGCACCCGAAACGTCACCATTCCTTATCTCCAGAGATGCTGCTTGTCGCGCTGAGTTACTCCAGCTTTTGCGTCTACCCTCTAGTTTGATCCTGATGGAAAGATCTTTCATCTGATTCATGTTTGCGTAGCGAATCTTCATTAGTTTAAAAATCCTTTATGGTGTTCCAACCTTATGGAGGAAAACCTGAAGAGCACTATGGACAGATGTCAAAGGTATCCCTTGTGTCTCTGAATGCCGCCCAAAGAAGCTGCCAAAATTAATATTTTGGGTCACAAGAGCCCAATCAACTTGATGGGTTGTTAATGGAATCCTAAACCGTTAATTTTGACTTGCCCACAGAACGGACTCCAGGGCACGACAATAATTTGATGACAAACAGTTATTAAGCAGCGTCCTTGGAGGATGGCAGAACCAGCAAAGTATGGTTCACCATCACCGACCATACCACCTTCGCCAGTCAAGTGATGCCATCTTGAATGCCGTGACTTTTTTTTTGAAAAAAAGATGCATGTTGTAATTGTTCGGCAACAAATTCACGATTTCCTTGTGCAAACCCTATGGTTTGTGCATTTTTATACTCGTCTTACTGGCTGGTGAAGAATCAAACTCCATCTTCCACGTTAACCCGCTCGAGTGGCACATGGGTTTCTTGCCAAGAGAGCGTGATAGGGAATTGGGGGCTAAGGTAATGAATTCACTTAAGTTAACTAGTTGGCTGCATCTTCAGCTTGGAGCAGAGGGAGTTGTTGGCTTAACAGCAAAGCACATCCTTGCTATATCTACATTTCCTGGCATTAAGCTCGATTGGCACATTACTCATGACAATCCAAGAAAGACTTCTTGGCTGATGTTTTCATGATAGTTCAAAGTTATGAAAATAAAGAGCTGAGATTTTTGGTAAAAGATCTCGCAATTGAGGAAACTAGTTTGAAAAATTGATTTGGAAACCATCACATTTCCATTAAGAATGCCTTTTCTCAGAAAATAGCAGTGCAAGACTTACCCAGAGCCAAAGAATTCCAGGAAATTAGGGGCCATGAATACAGTTCCTCATTAGATATTTTTAAAGCTTGTCGTTGTTAATCATATTAGTGCAGCAGAGTGGTACCGCTGGTGGACCTGCGACTCACAGTGCTAAAGGCCCGGGTTCAATCCTCACCTTGGGTGCTGTCTATGAGATGTTTGCAAGTTCTCCCTGTGACCATGTGGTCCAGGTGCTCGCTTTCCTCCCACATCATATAAGACACGTGGGTTTGTAAGTTAATTGGCCTCTGTAAGTTGTCCCTAACGTGTAGGGAGTAGATGCGACAAATAGGTGAACATAGAACTTGTGTGAAAGGGTGATCCATGGTTGGCATGGACTTGGGAGACCTGTTTCCATGCTGTATCTTTCAATCACATGTTATTAATGATCTATTTTTCAGATTTTGTTTCAATTGTACAAGTTGAACCAGGGTTATAAATGTACAGGAAGGATCTGCAGATGCTGGTTTAAACCGAATATAGACACAAAATGTTGGAAGTAACTCAGCGTGACCCGCAGCATCTCTGGAGAAAAGGAATAGGTGACGTTTCAGGTCGAGACCCTTCTTCAGTACGAAGAAGGATCTCGACCCGAAACGTCATCTATTACATAAAAATGTATACTCTTAAATATGGCACAAAAAAGATTGTATTATCAAACAACAGTCTCCGCATTTATGAAATGTAACAAATTCCCGAATTATATGCTTCCTTTGATACTTCTCTGTTTAAAGTACGTTTGTTTCTGTCAATTTCCACCAATAATCTGTCTGTCTTTTCATCTTTTTTTGGTTATTTTTAGTGTGTTTTAGAAGTTTGTGTTAATGTTCTCTGGTTTGTTTAATGTGGGGGTGGGGGAGGGTGGAGGGGGAAACTTTTTTTCAATCTCTTACCTTGCCGGAGATGCAATTGTTTTCCGGATTGTATTGTAGTGAGATCAGGCAGTTTGAGCCAAATGTTTTTTACTAACAAAACAAACACAAAAGCTCGTAAAACCGCGTACCTAGTCTAGCTAATGGATACAGCTCCTGTCGATGCGAGGAGCGCTAATTACTAACTAAAAGCCCACGAACGAACCCCCACGGTTGCGTGACAGTGCCGACCAATGACGAGGGATCTGACTTCCCAGCCCCACCACTCGGTGCCGCTACAGTATTTCCGGTCGCTCTGCGGCCTAACATCAGGGAGCTGGAGGCCTTGCTCGGGACTGACTTTGAGCCCCACCGCGGGGACGTGGACTTACCATCGGAGCCAATCCCTTGCTTGAGATCGACGCTCCAACTATCGAGGAGCTCGTAGTCTCGTGTAGAGACCGATCTCGGGAAGCTCCAAACGATGCAGAAGGTTCGACCAGCCCCGACCCGGGGTCGATCGCCTGGCGCGGGGGAGCTGAGATTCCCCCCCGATGCAGGAGCTTGATCGCCCTGACGCGGAGGGCCCGACCGCCGTCTACAGGAGCCAAGATCGTCCCGTCAACGGAAGGCTTGAGGACCACAGATGGCGGGAGAACAAAGAAGGGAAGAGATTTACCTTTCTTTTGCCTTCCATCACAGTGAGGAATGTGGAGGAGTCACTGTGGTGGATGTTCATGTTAAAATGTATTTAGTGTGTTTTGTTGCTTTTTAATCGTGTGACTGTGGCAAATCAAATTCCTCGTATGTTGCAAAACATACTTGGCTAATAAAGTATGATAAAGATATGATTATGAATTGGTGCTTATCAAGGTGAGAGATATAAATTGTTCCGTTTTAAGTACACATTTCCAGGTCAGTTATATCACATTTCATGGTATATAAAGAACCTGCTGCCGAGAAGGGCACTGATTGCCACACCAATATGATGTTTTCCTATTGCCTATGGTGCTGCTTGAACGATAAACTACCACCTAATGTTTTTAAATTAGTGACAGCTTTATTAGAGATGAGAACAGCATCAAACTCTCTCAGACTCATTACATAAATGTTATTGGCCATACCAGGAAGTTATCATGGTTGTGTAAAGTCTGTATCATGGAAGTACCACAGGATCATTATTGTTCCTCAATATTTCAGCATTCCAACATCCAACCTTATATACATGCAAGATATTGCATATTTTGTCGAACCTCTAACACTATCGTAGAAATTTTCATTCCCAAGTTAAATCTGGAACTTGATACCACACGCATGACAGCCTCCCTGATGCTACTTCTGAAGCATGTTCCAACTTGCACCAAGCCTTGCTCCTCAGTGCCAAGAAATGTGGTGGCCTATTCTGGCACTAAGTTAAGTAGCACTTTGATTTAAATATTTGCATCCATACTTTGAAATCTATCCACAATCCACTTGCTCCTTGTGTCCTTAATCTTCTCCAGCCTGATGACAATCCAAGATCTCTGCACTCCTTTAATTCTGGTCACCTCATCATCCCAAAATTAAACTCTTCCACCAGAGGATCATACCATTAATTGCTTTGCTCTTAAGTTCAGGAAATCCCCCACTAAATGTCTCCATCTCTTTTCATTTCAACAGTCCGTTGAAACCTACCTCTATGACCAAGCTTTTGTTAATCTTCCCAAATATTTCCCTTGGTGGCTCAGTATCAAGGTAAGTATATTGTTATATTAAAGTAGGGGCTGTGGCAGCTGAGTTGTCATTCACATTTTTGACTGGATGAGAATGTACTATAGTGAAAACACAAGGTGCTGAGAAGCTGGAATTGGAGCAAGTATCAAACTGGTGGAGGAACTCAGTGGGTCAGGTCGCATCTGTGGAGGCAAAGGGATGGTCGACCTTCCAGGTCATACGTTTATAAAATACAGCAGCAGAATTAGGCCATTTGGCCCATCAACTGCGCCATTCAATCATGGCTGATCTATCTTCGCCTATCAACCCCATTCTTCTGCCTTCTGCCCATAATTCCTGACACCCATACTAATCAAGAATCTGTCATTCTCAGCCATAAAAGTATCTATTGACTTGGCCTCCACAGCCATCTGTCAACACCCTCTGATTAATGAAATTCCACCTCATCTCCTTTCTAAAGATACGTCCTTTTATTCTGAGGTTATGGCCTCTAGTTCTAAACTCTCTCACCCGTGGAAACATCCTCTCCACATCCACTCTATCCAGGCCTCTACCCAGGATAGATACCTTACATCAGATTATGCTGAAGATGATGATGAGGCACAAATCTGAACCTAGGCATAGGTGTGGCATAAACAGCATTAACAAGTCCATTATATTGTCAGTGGATACCAGTTTTAAGATACCAGTGGTGAGATAAAAGGGGTATGTGCTTTGATCCAGAAAATAAAAGTATTCCATTGATTTTTTCAAAATGTTTTCAATATCCTAACTGTGGCTACAAAATGGATTCCAAATATAAGCTCTCCTTGCCAGAATTCATCACGCTGCCCATTCCAAAGCTGTGCAAACATTGTGCAGGTCCAAGTTCAGAGTTAGGTCTCCTGCAATCGCTGGTTGGGCTCTTTGCCATTGGACTTTTGACAGCCGCCCCCATTTTGATTGATGCACTCTCCCCTCACTGTTACCACCACCCACTCTCGCCACCTACAGTCTGTTCATACCATTTTATTTTTAAACAATGTTAAGTGGCTTGATAATATGAATAAAGCACATGGAATATGCCCAGGACTTGGGGAAAAAAATAAAAAAACAGATGCTTTCTCATGAAGAGGTTATTTTCAACTTCCCCACAGACTTCATTGCTGATCATGGACTTGGACACGTGATATCAGGCTTTCTAACCACAACTGTGCCTCTTTGTTGCAAAAGCAAATACAAATGTCCAAACTCCAGGCAAAAAAAACTGCATTGAAATTTGTGGTTTTAATTGTAACTATAAGACCCACCAAAAACCGAGAGGATATCGGTAGTGACTACTTTCTATATGGTGGTGTGAACAGAAACTTGATTGGACCGTCCTCCCAGAATTTTCAGGAAAAATAAACCCAGATTTGGCAACTACAAAACCTTCACTGTAATGCAATGTCAAACCTGAAAGGTTTATCCTGTTTCTCTCGTCACATATGCTTCCTAACCCGTTGGTTATTTCCAACATTTGCTGTTTTGATTTCAAATTTCCATCATCTGTTTTCTTGTCTTAATTTATTGCATTTCTTTCCAAATTTAATGGTATTTTTACAAATTACCAAGATGGCCATGACACCAATTCTGAGGATAGGGTTGGCTACTTGCAACCTAAAGGGCCTGTCCCACTTTCACAACGTAATTCACGACCTTTTTTACTCGTGGACATTTTTCATCAGGCTAGAAAAACGCCGCGACCTACTTGATGCCACGAGTACCTACGACTAGCCATCACAACCTACCTACGACCTCCTACTACCATGCTGCGAGTATGAGTCCAGGGCAAACTCGGCAGAGGTCGTGAATTAGGTCGTGAAAGTGGGACAAGCCCTTAAAGGTACTACAGGTACTTTGCATCTCAGCCAGTTGGAAGTCCTGCTCCAGGGAGTTGAATGTCTGATATTGGGGAAAGGGGCAAATGCAGGCAACAATTCCAGCCAAATATTATTTACACTTTGCCCATTTCAGTCACAAAGTCTATTTTTTTAATGGAACTAAGCATCAAACCAATCAGACCATTGTTTGTTGAAGGAAACAGATGGTTAGGGGAATTTTTTTTTAAAGGTTTCTTTCTAGGTCACAAGTAGGCCGGAAATATTAGCTAGAAATCAATGGTGCTTTGTTTGTTTGTATTAGAAACTGCATTACTCTCACTTGTGTCCAGCTTACTGAGTTTGAGATGAGTCGACCTGTGGGAACATATTCCAAACAACAATAGGACTTTATTACACCATATTGTCAGTCACAGCAAGCAACTTCTGATTGCTATTAGTTTAATTCCTACAATGTTCTCAAAGACTGCTAAATTGCTGTATTTTAGTTTATGAGTGTAAATGGTGCCAATCAGCTGCAAGTAATTTTGAAGGGCACTTTTGGACTGAATATTTTTTCCTGGAGAATGCCAGCTGATGGTGACTCTAGTAGTGCACATGTTTCCAGTATGATGTGTTTAAGATTAAAGTATTAAAAATAGCCAAATGACAGGATGATTTTTCTCGAACAATATTCAGTTATTCCTGTATTTATTCTAAAAGGGATCATCGATCCAAAGGCCAAATCGTGTGCGTACTGTTAATCTGAAACAAAACTTGATGGGAATATTCTGCAGGGATAGAATTAATGTTTCAAATTGCTGGTTGTTCCGAAATAAATAAATCCTAAATTAATTTCACATAGAGGATGGTGTATTGAGCTGCCGGAGATAGTGAGAGATGCAGATAGAATTATAATGAACAAAAGTTATTTGCGAAGGTTAATGCACGGGCAAGGTTTATGGGTCAAATGCAAGCGAAGGAGGTTAGCACTTTGGTCAGCATGGACAAGTTTGGCTGAAGGGCCCGTTTCTGCGCTGTATAACTCTGTGAAAGATTATCAACAGTTATGTTTGCAATGGGGCATTGAGGCTTGCTTAAGAGAGCCTGCTTGGGCAGTAATTCTTTAAACACCAGGTCCTCCCTAGGTTACGAACACCTGACTTATGTACAGCTCGTACAGAGGAACGAACATATGCGGGACTGACAGGATAGAATAGCGGGCTGCTGTTGGGCTACAGGCATCTTCTGCTGTGTAATACTTCTGCTGTGCAAACTGTTGCTCCGTTTGTGCAATTTCTGATGATTGAGTGCCCTTGGATTAACTACAATCTGCCTTTGGCATATATATTGCTGATGGCCACATTTCCGACTTGCAAACTGCTCAGGTTACAAACAGTTCTCAGGAAAAGAGCCCTACCGTAACCTGGGGAAGGCCTACACTCGACGTACATCTTGATGGGTTATGGCGGTGAACAGAATTAAAAGGAAATAACAACGTATAAATCGGTGATTAACTCCAATCCATGTCAGTAATGATGAGTATGAAAATAGTGGAATGCCACAAAATCAGACAGAACATACTAGAAACACTCAGGACATCAGGCAGAATCTGCAGAGAAATTTCAAATAAACGTTTGATGAAAGGTTACTGATCTGAAATATCATTTGCTTTTTTGCTTCTTTCCGATTTCCAGCTACAGTACTTTCTTCTTGGATTGTTCTAAAACTCACCCAGTTTACTGATGTCCTTAATGAAGGAGATCTGATGCCCTATGTGGTCTGGCACAAACAGCTGCAAACTCACCAATCTTTTTGACTTAAATTGCCATCTGAAAGAGTTTCACAAGCTACTCTTTTCAGCCTGAAGAAGAGTCTCGGCCCAATACGAAACCTATCCATGCTCTCCAGCGATATTGCCTGACCTGCTGAGTTACTCCAGCAATTTGTGTCCTTTTTTGTATTAATCAGCATCTGCAGTTTCCTTGTTTCTACTCTCTTCAGTGGGTTGTTTAAGGATGGACAATAAATGCAGACCGTGCCACAATGTTCCCATCCAATGAATGAACTGAATCATTGGATTTCACAGATGCAGCACAAAGGTAGAGTTACTGTCATAGACCTGGGTTCGATCCCGACTACTGATGTTGTCCGTACGGAGTTTATACGTTCTCCCCGTGACCGTGTGGGTTTTCTCCGAGATTTTCGGTTTCCTCCCACACTCCAAAGACATGTACATGTTTGTAGGTTAATTGGCTTGTTTTAAGTGTAAATTGTCCCTAGTGCATGAAGGATAGTGCTGGTCGGTGCAGAATCGGTGGGCCGAAGGGTCTATTTCCACGATGTATCTCTAAACTGAACAAAATTAATAGACATGAATGCTCCATCACGTTGTGATGTAGCACCAAGATTGCTCTGCCACAGCTCAGAGCTGTAAACTTATTTTTCAAAGTATACACCACTTACGAGTCTCGATTTTCAATCTAGTCAGCAGTGGATAGATTGGATCGCTGCCTCACCTGAAAGGACAAAGATTTTCCAGAGTGCTCTGGATAACTCCTGCTGGCGAAGGAACCCTAAATGCTGAAAAAGTGAAAGCAAATGCTGTTCAGAAAATCTTCATTAAGTTTCTTTCACGGGACCCATTGTTCATGAACACAATCCTCCTTCAGACAACATCTTTGTGCTTGCAACTTCTTGCTCAACCATTTCTCTTAACGGTGCTGGATTCCCACCAAGATATGACACATTTTGGAAGGGAAAGTCCCTGCGGACAGACAGACAGGAAGGCAGAGGCTCGCACAGGCAAACATAGACAAAATGATGGCCTTATGCACTGACAGGAATGCACAGGCCCAAGCACAGTCGAAGACACGGGCAATAAGAGAAATGCACACCACACCAATACCGAGATGACCAACTATATATTCAGCACTGGGATTCCAACCTCTCAACATCTGACAATCAAATTAATTTAGACATTCTGTCCGAGTAGACAGTTGGACAGAAACCATAATAATCATACTTATCTTGAACTATCAAAATTTAATTACCTTCAAAAGACAGTTCTAATATATAACCGAAGAGCAGACTTGGGACAAGAATATTCCTGTCTGTAATAACTTGAAACTGATTTCACAACTTATATATTGTTCCTTCTATCAAATGAATTAATTTAGTAACTTCACCACTTCAATAGGATTCGTATAATAAGCTCGGCAGAATTCAGGTATTGTTCCTGGTTTACAAAGAAAAAATATCTGACTGTTTGCAGTACATTTAACACATGCGCCAGTCAAAAGAACTGATGCACCAAATAGACTCCTTCCCTGCTGTTACTCTTCTGTGAAATGTAAAATTAAACAAAGCCATCATCAGAATATATTTTAAACATGCAGAATAAAACCCCCACAAAGCACTGTAACATTAGCTTCAATGGAGAAGTCTAGCTTGAATTTTAAACAATTTCAATTAGCCCTGCCTGCATACTGATAATCAACCATATGAATCCTAATTAAGGGCTTAGGCATCACGCAGCGACATCATCACACAGCACAGAATAGCAGTGAACTATGCCCTCAGATGACATAAACAGAATCAATAACATATTCCCAACAAGTGACTGGGTGTGTTACTGTCAGCTACAGATTCACCGCAAACCCCAGCATTATTTAAAGATGCCCACCATTTTGTGGGATGTGGACTTCGCTGGCAAGGCTGATCAGATCAGTTATTGCTCCTGAATTAGTCCCTGGACTAGCCTACTCAGAGGCCAATTAAGATTCATTGATGGGTGCAGAATCAGACATAGGCCACATAAGCAGAATTCACATGAGTGAACCAGATGGGTTTTTATAATAATTTAGTGGTCTTGTGGATTACTGTTATTGATATCAGCTTTTTTGTACCAGACCTATTTAGTTAATTGAGTTTAAATGACCCAACCACTGTGCTGTGATTCAAAATTACCCCCCAAGATCACCAGCCCATGTCACTGGATTCGCACACGGTAACTCCGTCACTTTGCTATATCCCCAAGTTAAAAAAGCTAATAAATAATTGAGAGTTTCTGGATTGATTGGGCCAGGAGACTCTTATGGTGAAGAGAGGATAATAGAAAAAATATCACTGATTTCTCAATGCACCAAATCATGGAGAAGGCAGATTAATAAGTAAAAATCATTGCCTGTAATCCAAAATGCAGAAAAAAAGAACTACAGATGCTGGTTCATACCAAAGATAGACACAAAGTGCTGGTGTAACTCTGTGGGTCAGGCAACATCTCTGGAGGAAAAGGATTGGTGACGTTTCAGGTCAGGACACATATTTAGACTGGAAAAGGGACCCAAAACGCCACCTATCCTTTTCCTCCAAAGATGCTGCCTGACCCCCTGTGTAGCCAGTAATCATCTGATGTTCGATCAGATAGGTGCAAATAATAATGAAACTTTAGTAACTTTACCCAGCAGCCTGCCATATGTCTGTAGTGTGGCTGTAGTGATTGGTTCACATAACATGGCACTAAGCACAGAAACAAAACTTGAGAAAAATAAACATTTTTACGAGTACAATTGCTCACACATCCCCACTGTTCCAGAATTGTACTCATTTTACCCCCTCTTCAACATGAGCACACAACATGATATTTTATGTATGTTTATTACTTTGGTTCGAGGTGACCCCTGTTCCATTTATAGTGTTTTCAAATTCCCACTTTCCTAAGCAATCACTTTACTGCTTCCTAAGTCCAAGTCCCCTTCCACTCAACTGGGAATAACAAATTGAGGATCCAGTTAATTATATCAATACCTCCCAGGGCCTGTCCAAATCCTAACTGAGCCATAAGGTTCAGCCCTGTCAAAATTGTTCCTTATCTTTTCCCAGCCGATGTCTTCGTCTACTTTGGTGCAAAGCAGAAAAAAGGTGACAAATCGTTGGCTGTGGAGACGACGCTTAGAATTAAGAGAAATTTGAAAAAGTTGGAAAGTGCAATGGAAAGAATGAAAGGAGGCTAATAAACAATGCACGATTCAGGGAGAAACAGACGTACAGAAATTGGATCAAGCAAGGTTAAAATAATTAGAGGGAAAGGCAAGCAGAAATAATTACGAAAACAGGAACTTTAAATTTAATCCTCAAGCAACACGAAATGGGAACTTAAAAAAAATGTAAATGTCAGATTAAAAGAAAGATTCGTCTAACTACAGACAGCTGTTTACAAAATCAAGACCACTTCAAACAGTGTTCAGTACTTCATATCAGTATTCCAAATGTCATTTTGTGAAGGCTGATTCCTGAAAAATTCAAGTTAGTACTGTGATATGTTTCAGAAATGGAGGTAACTTAATTTTGAGTAGCGAAAGCAGAAATCAAACAGACTTAAATTTTTAGCGATGTAATAGGTGGTAAATAAGAATAGTTTTCGCTGCAAGAGCAGAAATGAATACCACAAACAATAAAGGAAGATGGTCAAAAGCCAGGGGGTATGGATTTAAACGGAAGAAGATTGGAGGAGAGAAGTAGGAAAAACAAATTCATTTGGAGTATGGTCAGAATCCAGAACTCATTGCCTGAAAGTGTGATAGCGGCAGAAATCTTCATCACACCTATAAAGTACTTGGACAAGTTTGTGAACAACTGTAGCCTGCAGAGTTAAGGGGCTGTCCCACTGCGGCGACCTAATCTGCGAATTTAGACAAGTTTGCGCTCGACTCAAACTCGCACCATGGTCGACACGTGGTCCTAGGAGGTCCTATGAGGTCACTGGAACTCTCCTTCATACTCGCGGCCTCAGTTAGGTCGCGGAAAATGTTTCAGCATGTTGAAAAATTTTCCGCGAGTATAAATTGGTCTGCATGGTTCTTTTTAACTCGTAGTGCAGTGGAGCGGGGTCGCTATTTAATTACAGGCAGTCGAGGGCAGCCGTAGGCAATCTCCTTCGCTGGCCCGGGCATTTTAATTGGCTCATTGAAGTTTTCAGGACCAAGGAAAACGACCGGTAGGTAAAATGTCCGCTAAACTTTATTAAACGTTGTCTGACTTCTTAAAAGTGTCTCCACTCCTTCTCCCCCCTTCTCTCCCCCCCTCCCCCCCCCCCCCCCCCCCCCCCCCCCGCGCTCTCTACAGGATTTACCGTACACTGTGCAGCCGTCTTTTACCTTCCTTTTCATCGCGGGTGTGAATTTCAGACAGCGCTCCCCCGCTTTCCCTGGTCCCCGCCTTTGCGATGTGTTTGCGCACGCGCACGCGTGTGCGTGTGTGGTCGATCCAACTCTTGGATTCATCGCTGACGGTCGATCCAGCGAGGTTTTCCAGGCGAGTGCCCTCGAGCTTGAAGATCAAAGACACTCTTCTGAACTCGCGGATTAGGTCGCTGCTTTACAGATAAAGAGCTGAAGGTGAGATTCAGCAGATATTCTTTCCTGACTATCATACACACAATATACAAACACATACACAATAGACCACATAGACACAGTACACCGCAATAGACTACAGACGCACCATAGAAAGCATTTTATGAGGATGCATCACAGCTTGGATTGGGAACAGCTCCACTCAAGACCACAAGAAATTGCTGCGAATTGTGGACGCAGCGCAGACCATCACACAAACCAACTTCCCTTCTATTGAATCCATTTATACCTCACACTCCCTCGGCAAGGCCAGCAGCAAATTAGACATTAGACAATAGGTGCAGGAGTAGGCAATTCGACCCTTCGAGCCAGCATTGCCGTTCAATGTGATCATAGCTGATCATCCACAATCAGTACCCCGTGCCTGCCTTCTCCCCATATCCCCTGACTCTGCTATCTTTAAGAGCCCTATCTAGCTCTCTCTTGAAAGTATCCAGAGAACCGGCCTCCACCGCCCTCTGAGGCAGAGAATTCCACAGGACAAGGACAAGTCGCATAAATCTTTTAAGGTATTCATCTCCAACACAATAAACTATTGTTAATTAATTAAAATATAAATATAGCGAGAAATACAGAAATATAAATCCTAAACTTGATCCCTTACAATTAAGGTCAAGAATCCCATTCAAATAAATTGGGCAGTGGTGCACAATGCCAGGTGTAAAAGCAAGCCAGATGCCAGGAGTATTCAGTCTATCAACTCAAGAGGTAATGGATGCGGCTGGACTCAATGGTGACAACTGACCTTCTGCATGCACCATAGCTCTGTGCTGCAGTGCATGGAATAAGTGGTTTGGAACGCACTCACGTGAGCATTGCGGTTTTTCCAGCAGCTTTCCAAGGAACTGCTTCAACCAACCCTCAACCCAAGCAGGATCGCTGTTTCAAGTTAATGACCTATTATAAAAGATTTTTACACAACCGTCCAGCTTCTTTCAGTGCTGCTTGACCTGCCGAGGAGCCTCAACACTTTATGCTATTAGACTTTCAGAAAAAGAACATGAGAAATAGGAGCAAGAGTACATCATTTGCCCCCTCAGCCATCTCCATCATTCAGGTGGAACATCGCTGATCCTCACTCGACATCTTTTTCTGCCCACTCTCTAAATCCTGTAACATGCAGAAAACTATCAATTTCTGTTCTGGATGGAACTGCGACCACTTCCGCAGGCTCTAAAGACCAACTTCCCTGAATGAATGTGTAGGAAGGAGCAGCGGGTGCTGGTTTACACCGAATATAGACACAAAATGCAGGAGTAACTCAGCGGGTCAGGCAGCATCGCTGGAGAAGGTTACGTTTCAACTCCAGTCTGATGAAGCGTCTTGACCCAAAACGTCACCTATTCCTTCGCTCCAGAGATGCTGCCTGCCCCACTGAGTTACTCCAGCATTTTGTGTCTACCCTGAATGAATCTTTTTTTCCAACAGTCCTAAAAAGTCTATTTCTCTCCCCTCCTCTCCCCATTCCCCCTCATCCTCAGTACTATTATTATTTTTTCTATCTTTATGTTACATCATTTAAAGGAGAAAATATTCCAGTAATTTCTAACAGGTTTCCCCTTACATTCACCTACATCCCTTCTTCTAGCATCACAATGCGCAACTCTTCAAACCATTTGTCTCACATCTTGTCTTTTCATCTCTGGTCTTTGTCCACCATCTGCCTATCACCCCCCCTCGCCCCCCACCCACTTGGATCACTATTACCTGCCTGGTATTGTCCTGCCCCTCCTCTCTTCTTCTTCTAGCATCCTTCCACCCGGCCCCCCCATACAATCAGTCTAAAGAAGGGCCCTGACCCGAAACATCCCCTATCCATGTTCTCCAAAGATGCTGCATAACCCGCTGAGTTACTTCAGCACTTTGTGTCTTTTTTTGGAAGCCAGCATCTGCAGTTCCTTGCGTTCCCAAAAGCTGGTGTCACGCTTACAGATTAGCAATTTTCCCCTCTCCCTCCTTTCTCTTAAATATTTTGGACATATCTGCTGTCTTCTAATCAGAAACCAATGCAGAATCCATAGTTTAGATGGATGGTAACAAATGTGCCCATTATCTCTATTGCCACCATTTCACAAAACTCTGGGGTGCAACCGATCATCCAGATCCTTGAGATGTATCAGTTTTCAGGTCCAGTAATGTCTCCAGTTGTATATGTTCACCAATACTAGTTTATATTATTTCTTCATTTGCACTGGACCCTTGGTTCTCATGTATTTCTAGGAGCATTTCTTTTTTTATGTCTTTTGTACGGACAAAGTTCTTGGTCAATTTTTCTGCCATGTTCTTATTGCCCATTATACATTCTCCAATCTATGCCGGTAATGAATCTTACTTGCCCTTGCTCGTCTTTTGCCTACTTATAAAATCTCTTTGCAACTATGTCAATTTTTTGGTCATCCTCTGCTGGATTCTAAACATTCCTAATCCTCACACTCACTGCTTTTTCTGGCAATGTTGTAGCCTTTTCCTTGGATTTAATGTTAACTCCTCCAGCAATGCTTGGTTGGAACACATTTCCTGTTATGTCTTTACGCCTTAAAAGAAATGTATATTTGTTTAAGTCATACATTATTTGTTTAATTGCTGGCCAAAGCCTTGTCATGTCATGCATTTTAATATTGTTTTATAATTTACCACATGCTACTAGCCCCTCATATCTTTAGTTTAATTTAGTCCAGTTTAGAGATACAGCGCAGAAACAGGCCCTTCAGCCCACCGAGTCAGCACCGACCAGCAATCCCCGCACGCTAACACAATCCTACACATACAAGGGACAATGTTTACATTTATGCTAAGCCAATAAACCTACAAACCTGTGCGTCTTTGGAGTGTGGGAGGAAACCGAAGATCCCGGAGAAAACCCACGCGGTCACGGGGAGAACGTACAAACTCCGTGCAGACAACACCCGTAGTCAGGATCGAACCCGGGTCTCTGGCGCTGCAAGTGCTATAAGGCATCAACTCTACCACTACGCCACCGTACCTTCCTTTCACATCAAACTGTATCAATTTCAAAGAATGCATAATTCTATCAGTTTATTATCATCCTTTCTTTGGAACATATTTACCTCAAGAGAATATCACAAATGAATTAGGATCTGGACCAGTCCATTTGGCCCCTCAAGCCTGTACTGCCATTTAACATGACCATGGCCAATTTGATTGTATCCTCACCTCCACATTTCGATCTACCCATTGTAATCTTCACCAGCCCACCCCCCCCCCCCCCCCCCCCCCTCCGCACACGTGCTTTTCAAAAATCTATGTACCCCTGCCTTTAAAATGTGCAAGACTCGACATTCACCACCCTTATTGAATAACCTTTCTCCATTCCACAGTGCTGGTTACAGAAATAGCCTCCCCCCCACCCAGTTACTCAAAATGCAGATCCGGAAATCCATCTGGGGAAGCCTGGAGCGTACAGCTGACCTGCTTAAGAGTTAAAGATAGAAATAAAGGCTTGCACTCGCATGATGCCTTTCACAACCGTAGCAAGTTAGGAGGCACTTTTGAGATAGTAAAATACTTTTGAAGTGTGACGGCAGCTGTACAACAAAGCTGCTCCCCAAGGCACACTGTTCACAAAGGGAAACCTTTTGTTTAACTCAGCAAGTATCCCACCATTGGGACAATTATCTAATCGAGACCAAATCTCTGATAAGCGCAGAACACATGCTTTTGAAATACTTTAATTACCAATATCATTATGCTTATAAAAAATTGATTTGAATTCAATTAGGTCCCAGCTGATCATCAAACGGAGACGCTTCGAGGTATATTCACTGACAGATATTTCAGTCTGATCAAATACGCTTTGATAGCATACCAGTGGTGTAGATGTCATATCCGATTACACGTGGAGCTATTATGTGAACAGTTAGCTAGGTAAAAGTTAAGAAGTACTAAAAGCGATGGTGACTGAAATGCATAAATTTGTATGAAGGCTTTAGAAATATCAGCATAGACCAGTTGAGCAGAAGAGCCTATTTCTATGCTGTAAAATTTATGTAATAACAATAAGACCGTCATGCAAACAGATGGATTGACATACCTAACCGCTGATTTGGTCCGTATGGTGTACAACAATAATTACAACCCACTCTTCAGAAATAACATTTCATATTGCAAAGGTGTTATCTGAAACAAGGTGAGTTAAGATTGGCAAACTGGGTAGCTGACGGAAATCTATTTATGCCATAGACCAAAACACTTTTCTTTCTCTCTCCACTTCATTTGGCACTCAGCGTAGCTGAGGAAAAAATGGCTTGAGACCACGCCATAGGAATTAATAGCAATGTCACTGCTTCAAGGGTGAAACGTTATGTGTAAAAGTACTGAGAATACCATGTTATGCGAGTCCATTAGAATGGAGTGAAGACTTCTGATAGAAAACGAACAGTCCTTTGTTATATTAATCATACGAACATTTTGATTTGATTTTGTCTGGGTAGTTAGGAATTCATTATGCAAAGTGCAAAGAAGCATTCCAAGTCCTCAACCTGGTTACTGTGGTGTCGGAAGGAACTGCAGATGCTGGTTTATACCAAATATAGACACAAAAAGCCGGAGGAACTTAGTGGGTCGGCAGCATCTCTGGAGAAAAAGAATAGGTGATGTTTCAGACTGAAGAATGGTTCTGACCCAAAACATCACCTCTTCTTTTTCTCCAGAGATGCTGCCTGACCTGCTGAGTGACTCCAGCACTTTGTGCCTATCTGGTTACTGTGGTGGTGACTGTGCAACTGATGTGGATGAGCTTGCCTGAGCGAACAAAGACAAATTAACAAAGCCCCTTAATCTGATCACCAAATTACACTCGAAATTCACTCAAGCTTTCTGTGCTCATAAATTTATAGTTCCTTCTAAATAACAGTTTCATCCTGCCGTTGCTAAGAAGATACCACCTCTGAAGAAGGGTTTCGGCCCGAAACCTTGCCTATTTCCTTCGCTTCATAGATGCTGCCTCACCCGCTGAGTTTCTCCAGCATTTTTGTCTACCTTCGATTTTCCAGCATCTGCAGTTTCTTCTTAAACACCACATCTCTCCATGGTTTCAAGTTTCATAGAAAGTTTATAGTTAAAAGGGAACAGAGTAAAAAGGCATCATAAATAGATTTTAAAATTGAGTTATGTAAGCTTTCATCAATAAATAATCCTCTTTATGTAGAGAGAAAGATTATTCTTTTGCAATTGAAAGTCTCATTTATAAAAAGTAAAGTGGAATTGCGCCACAGACATTGACTTCACTGTGTAGTCAAGGTCTCGTCATTTAAACCGGAGCAAAGGAGAGGATTTATTTTTGAAACGTCCATTATCATTATGAAAAAGCATTGATATCAATGTATGGATAGCATATCAATACAGCTTCTGCTACCTATCAAAATAGTAGAGACTGTAACTATAGAAACATGACATTTACTTGATCTTTTCTTATCTATACTTGAGTCTTTTCAAGAGCTCCTCAAGGAGGCTTTGGCAACTGGAAACTGAATTTTGCAAGGAAGGCATAAACTATTAAAGAGAGAGATCTAACAAGCAGTTAGATGAGGATCTAGCTACTATTGGACAAAGCACACATGAGAAAAATATCATGGTACATGCACCGTTGATGGCCTTATGCTTGGCCAAAAGGACTTTGAAACCCATGGTTTTAACTCTCAAACTGATTTAGTTCAGCATAGATTAGTTTAGAGACAGAGTGTGGAAGCAGGCCCTGCGGCCCACTGAGTCCACTCCGACCAACGATCACCGATACACTTGTTCCATCATGCACAATTTGACAATTTACAGAAGCCAATAACCTAGAAAAACCTAAACGTTTTTGGAATGTGGGAGGAAACTTGAGCACTCGGAGAAAACCCACGCGGTCACAGGTAGAATGTAGAAATGAGGCACACAGTCAGGATCCTTTCTGAAGGCACATTATTTTATTTCATGGCTCTAGTCCTCGACTCTTCCACTTGTGAAAACATCCTCTCCAAATCCACTCTATCCAGGCCTTTCACTATTAATTAAATTTCAATTTCAATTCCCCCCCCCCCCCCTCCCATCCTAGTGTCGTCAAACGCTCATCATACGTTAACCCAATTGTTCCCGGGATCATTCTCGTAAACCTCCTCTGGATGCTCTCCAACGCCAGCACATCCTTCCTCAGATATGGTGCCCAAAACTATTCACAATCTCCAATATGTTCTGACCAGTGCCTTATAAAGCCTCAGCATTACATCCGTTTTTCTATATTCTAGCCTTCTCGAAATAAATGCTAACATTGCATGAGCATTAATTAATACCAATTCAACTTGCGAATTAACCTTTTAGGAATCCTACACCAGTACTCCCATGTACCTTTTCACCTCCGATTTCTGAATCCTCTTTCCATTCAGAAAATAGTCTATGCCTTTATTCCTACTTACAAAGTGCACGATCGCACACTTTGCTACACTTTCTCTGCAGCTGTAACACGCTATTTGACTATATCATCTTTTTTGCCAGACCTGAAGTTCTCATGTGTGGTATGATTTGCCTGGCTAGCAAGCACAACAAAGCTTTTTCATTCTATCTCGTACATGTGACAATAAAGAAGAGAGTGGCACGGTGGCGCAGCGGTAGAGTTGCTGCCTTACAGCGCCAGAGACCCGGGTTTGATCCTGACTATCTTGGGTGAAATCTTGTAAGGAGTTTGTGTTTTTCAGTTTCCTCCCACACTCCAAAGACGTACAGAGGATGATGCGGAGGGAGAGAGGCGGAGGGAGAGAGGCAGAGGGGGAGAGAGGCAGAGGGGGAGAGAGGCAGAGAGAGAACATGGAGGGAGGGTGGGAGGTGCGAAGGGAGGGTGGGAGGGGCGAAGTGGGGGGGAGGGGGGGGAAGAGATCTGCATGTGTGTGTGCCTGCGTTGGTGGAAGAGTATTTAATTTAAATATAAAAGGTTGTTATTTACAAATCCAGCAAAATGTGCATGTGCATTTGTGAAATATGATTAAGATTTGAGCATGCAGCAAAATGATCTGTATTGGTCAGGCCGACTGGAAATGTGAATCATCTATTCAGAGCTGAGCAAGATCATCATTCAGGGCAATTTGTCCTGCGGCCACTCATGAAAATTGCACGAACGGTGTTTATTTATTAAAATAGCTATCAGCTGTGAAAGATTTTGACCTCTGGTAATTCCATATGAACATTTTAAATGTGTTGCTACAGAAATTTGCAATCCTGTCAAAATAAATTCAAGAGCTAAATGCGGAATAGTTCTGAACAATATTCAACGCTGACATTGTATGTTACATTAAGTCCTCCTTTGAGCTAAGAAAAGCAGATTTTGTACCATCTCTGGCAAGACTTGGACCACCAGGTGCAGATCAGCCTTGTAAACAGGATGCAGCTGTCCAGAACATTTCAAGTAGCTGCAACATAATAAGACCAGACACACTAGCATGTACAAAACATTGCTGGCACTGACATTCGGTGGATAGAACCATCAAATTCTTTAGTGCGCTGAAACTATGCTTTGATCGTCACAATTACTCGTAGGCAAGGTTGAGAATAAACAGAAATAAATTAATGAAATCAGAAGGCTCGGAAAAGCTGAATCTGCCAGAGAGTTTTTAAATCTGAGCCGTGACAGTCGAACAAAGGAGGGCACAGATTGAAACTAACAAAAGGAAATTTATGATTGGAGATTAGAACTGGACTTTCCTGGGTAAACTCGCTGTCAAGGGAACTAGACATGTTAATTAATTCAATGCTTTTTAAGAAAACAGGATCTCTCCTCTATCGTCAACTTAAAATTGTACAGATAATTATCCCCATATTTGACTGACTCATCCAACCTGGACGCCAGCAACTACCAGGACTTACCTACATTTTCAGCCATTTACAATGAGTGATCAGCAAAGATCATTGAGCTGAATCACTTTGACTGCTCGATCACCAGCCTCTCGCTAGCTAGGTCCCTTCTCCCCAGTGCTGAGTCTCCTGGTCTTTACATTTGCCACCATTCAGTGAACCAGCTCCACCAAGATATTTTGGCACTTAGTGGTGGGTGGACACAGCGGCTTCAGTCTGGGACTCAGGTTGGGGGATGGAAAGGGAAGCATGAACTGGGGCAGGAAAGGAAACAAATTTTTTTTTTTAAACCATTTTACGACCAAATGATCGTTTGTCCAAAATATCAGCCAACATATAGTTTAGTTTAATTTAGTTTACTGTATTTTGGACAAACAATTGTATGAAGATAAGTTTGGAGGTGTTTGGTGGGTTAGGCAGTATTGGTGGTTGGAAATGGACCATTGATGTTTCGGGTTGAGACCATTCATCTGGATAGAAAGAGTAGAGAGGAGATGGATGTTATAAAGAGGTGAGGGGGGCAAGAGCTGGCAAGCGATGGGTGGATCTAGGTGGAGTCAAGTGGGGGAAGGGAAGGTGGAGATAGCAATAGAGGTTGGGAGGGGACAAGTGGGGACAACAAAAGGCTTGTAGACCATGGAATCTGCTAAGAAAGGAAGAAGAGTGGAACCAAATAAAGAAGGGTGGTGGGCAGAAGGGAACAGTGGGGGGGAGGGGATAGGGGCCGCAGTGGGAGGAGTATGTGGGTGATGGGCAGAGTGGGTGGAGAAGGGGAAATACTGGGTGATAAGGAAGGGGGGGGGGGGGGGGCAGATGTTTGGAAAGAAGTAGGTGTGTGAGAGAACCTGGGTAGAAATGAAGGAGAGAGCAAGAGTCAGAGGGGGAACAGGTTACCTGAAATTGGAGAATTCAATCGTCCCATCATTGAGTTTCAGACTGCCCAGGCGGCAAGAACAAGCTGCCCCTGTTTTATTTTCAACAGTTTAAAAACTATTCCAGTCCCTGCTTTTTCCCAGGTGGGTGACAGGGAGCCCTTGTGCGTTGATTCACAGCTGAGTCCATTATTTGGGTGCGGGGAATGGAAGGCCATTCCTCACCCCAAGATAGTCGGCAGCTGAAAAGCATCACAGACGTGCCCGTGGCCATCACTCATGGAATGAATTAAATCGGTGCACCTGAGGGCCATTCACCTTAACCCATCCTCTTCTCTCCCTCCCCTCTCTCAACATCTAGTCAAACATGCCAACGATGATCAAATTCAGACGGGAGTTGATCAGCAACACCGACATTTCCCAACCATCTGCTGCTTTGGGGTGAATGACAGATCAATGCTTGCTCACATGGTCCAAGTCATTGTGAACGGAGCAATAGGAAGCATCCATCTTTACATTTAAATGACGAAGCAATGAAGAGTCCCATACCAGCATACAAAGTTAAAAACCCCTTATGCCCCTGTCCCACTTAGGAAACCTGAACGGAAACCTCTGGAGACCTTGCGCCCCACCCAAGTTTCCGTGAGGTTCCCGGAGGTTTTTGTCACTCTCCCTAATGGTCGAAAGTGGTTTCCGCGTAGTCGAGGCTTCTTCTATGTTCCAGCGATTATTTAAAAACATTTTAAATGGCCTCGACCGTTTTAAAAATCGGTAATTTTTTTAGTCGAAGCCGGTTGCGATGCTAGTTGAAGGTGGTTGCAGGTAGTGGAAGGTAAGACCTCCCTGATGGAATAAAACTGGGTGAAAAAAAGGTCTTACCTTCCACTACATCACATTCTAGGCTGAAACTTTCAGTTTATCCAAAAATCAACAGGAGGTAAGAGTGGCGTAGCAGTAGAGTTGCTGCTTTACAGCGAATGCAGCGACGGAGACCCGGGTTTGATGCCGACTACGGGAGCTGTTCATTCTCCCCATGACCTGCGTGGGTTTGCTCCGAGATCTTTAGTTTCCTCTCACACTCCAAAGACGTACAGGTTTGTAAGTTAATTGGTTTGGTAAATGTGAAAAATGTCCCGAGTGGGTGTAGAATAGTGTTAACGTATGGGGATCGCTGGTTGGCACGGACCCGGTGGGCCGAAGGGCCTGTTTCCAAGCGGTATCTCTAAACTAAACTAAAAAAACTAAAAAGGAGCAAGAAGAACTCAAGAACGTATTTGCACTCTCTCTTTATCATCTCTGCAGTTCCTGGGAAAGGATTTTTTTGCTCATAGTTTTAAAACAACACAAAAGAGAACACTGAAGCTTTCTTAGCTTGCTTCACAAATGAAAGTTGAGTTTCTTACCATTTCATCCTCAGACCAGCATTTTTCAATCAGTTTGGGCACGGGCTTCTTAACCAGTCGCTGCAAGGCCTTCCCTGCGTCGTAACTGCTCTCGTGTAACTAAAAAAGGTTCGGGGGAAGGGAGGAGAAGCAGAAAGAAGAACGTTACCAGAGCAAAATAAATGCTAAACAGTAACTGGAACAAGATAAATGGTTACCATATCTACCTTTTATGCAAACAGGTTCCATTTAGTCATCACAGAAGTTGGAATAATGCAAAATACAACCAAGATTCGGTTTTGTCCATGTAAATACACTCGCAAATCCATAATAATGGAATGTTTGATCAGACATTTGCTTCATTAGCAGGGCTCATGTTTATTTTCTCTCCTTTTGCAACATCAATATTTATTCCATCCATTCACAGAAAACCATGCCCCAAGGAAGCAGACAATTCTTTATCCCAACCAGACCTAAAGCTGGGTTTGCAGGATGTCATTCATCCCACTCTTTCTACAGTGCATCTCTTGAAAGATCTACGCAGATGATTCCATTCCGGAAATCCTTCTCATTTATTTTCTTTTACAAATATTAATTGAACTGCCCTACAAGAACTAGCAAGGAGATTGCAACTGGAAGAGTATTCTTGTTTGAACAAATATTCTGTATTAAAAAGCCTCTGGTCTCGGGGAATTCAATTGCACAGTACTTCTTTTATATTGCTATGTAATTGAATTGGTGTATAAAATTGTGATTAAGACGTGCAAGCATACAATGCAATTGCTCTCTTCAGAGCCCATGACACCCTACTTGTTGCTGATGCCCGATGTGCAGCAGTGACAGCGATTGCGGTGCAATCCAGGTTTGACACTGCACCTCGAATGTGTGACCAGGAAACAGCATGCTGATTGAACAAGAAAGCAGGCCTGAAGGAAGCAACCTCACTTTAGTGCTATTAAAATGGAGCGTGACTGCATTGCGGCTGGGGAACGCATAAGCTAACCACAAATTCAGCTTTGATGGATGAGATATGGATGAGATTTCTAAGCATTTTGGAGGTGAGACCTTCTACTTATTTATGAGTGGTAGATCTGCCCCGAGCCATCTTGCCTCATCTCCACCAGTCTGACGTCCGATCCAGCAGTGAAGCAGCAAGGTGCTTTCTACCATGTCCGCCCCTGTACTCATCACACACCAGGTTACACCCAAGACATCCCACAACTTCCAGCAGCAGTCCCAAATGAGAAATGCCATGCTCAGAGCTCGAGCCAAGTCAGAACACAGAAGAGTAGAGAACAGGCCCTCGCCCCACAATGTCTGTGCTGAACATGGAACCCTGCATATCCATATGCCTACACGAAAACATTTAAATGCCACTATCGTATCTGCTTCAACCACCACCCCTGTTGAAACACCAGAACATTCCAGGCATTAACCACCCTCTGTATAAAAAATGTGCCCTACACATCTCCATTAAACTTTGTCCCTCTCAACTTAAAGCTAACATTGCAGGGGTTTAGTTTGTGTGTGATTCCTGAAGTTATGCACAGCCACTCAGATGGTCCACAGGTCACACCATTTGTGTGAACGATGCCTTGCACTTTATTCCCTGGAAGTCCCAAATAAAATTTGCAGGTGTTCCCCCAAACAAATAGAGCCCCAATTTTTAGCTTGTGCTTTTACACAATGTTGAGCAAACCAAATTTAATTTTGATTTTTTTTCTGTGCTATTTCCCTTTCAGCAGGCTACACAATGGGGGCTGCTGGAATTTGAGCTCAATTTTACAAAATTAAGAGAAAAATAAATAAATCAGGATTATGGTTGCATGTTTGGGCTTGGGTCTCATCAAATAACTTGTTGGTACAACTCAGACCTGCAACTGGCAAGCCGGAATCTTATGAGACCTTGCGCAAGGATCAGCAGGTTCAGCAGAAAGAACTAAATTCAATGGTGAACATTTACTACACTTATTGTGTATTCGCACAGCATCCTTAACGTACCAGAATATCCCCAGAACACAGGAGCCGTATCAAACAAAAAATGGGCTAGATGTTAAAGGAAAAGGTCAGTAGATGGTCACAGGGGTATGTTTTAAAGAGAGAGGCATGAGAGGCTGAGAGAGACAATTCCAGAGCTCAGGGTCAAGACAATTAGAGACCCCAGCACCAATGGTGGAATCATTGAGATAAAGGCCAGAATTAGAACAATGTTGATAATGTGGAGGACGCAGGAGTTTTCAGAGATAGTAAGGAACAATATTATGAGAGCAAAATAAAAGTACAATAATTTTTAAATCAATAAATTGTTAATCCAAAGTTACTGTAGGTTGGATGACATTTGATTGATTGTTTGAAAGATAGTGTGGAAACAGGCCCATTGGCCACTGAGTCAATGCCAACCATCTATTACGCGTTCACGCCAGTTTTATGTAATCTTACTTTTGCATCCACTACCTCCACAATAGGAGCAATTTTATAGAAGCCAATTAACCTACAATTAACCTACAAACCCTGGCATACGGAAACCGGAGAAAACCCAACCGGTGACAGGAAGATGGTGCTACTGTGGCGCCTGCCAAGTTGCACGGGATATGTGGCTAGACGGAAAGAGGAAGAGATTTAGATAATTTCATCAATGGAAATAAGATTAAAAGTTAGCCAGGAGTGAACTGGAATAATCAATAGAGGATTTTTGGAATAGTCTATTTGCTGCAGGAATGAACCCGAGCAATGTTAAGGGGATGTAATTAGTTAGCCATAGGAATGGTGTTGCTATATCATCCAAACCTCATCTCAGGACTGAGTAGACACCAAAGCAGTGAACTGTATTTTCCCCACATACTGCATGCGACAATGAATGACAATCAAAATTGACGTTTCAAATTCTTCAAATTGACGTTTCTTAATGAATTTTAACCATGAAAGCAATGTGAACACTCATTTAGTACAGGCCCTTTAATCTGCCTCACAATAACTTGTGCTACAATGCCTGACAACACTTGCAACTCCTAATCAGCTGCGTAACATTTAATGGGAACTTGAGGGGCAGCTTTTCAAACACAGAAGGACATACATGTTTGGAACGAGCTGCCACAGAAAGTGGTTAATGGAGATGCAATAACAATATTTAAAGGATATTTGGATAGAAAAGGTGTGGAGGAAGACACAAGGAACTGCAGATGCTGGTATCTTGCGCTGAACACAAAGTGCTGGAGTAACTCAGCGGCTCATGTAGTATCTCTGGAGGACATGGATAGGTGACATTTTGGGTCAGGACCTTTCTTCTGGGATACATGGATAGGGAAAGGATTAGAGGGATATAGGCCAAATGTGGGCAAACGGGCCTAGTATAGATGGGCATCTTGGTCGGCATGGATGAGTTGGCTGAAGGGCCTGTCTCCGTGCTGTAAGACTCTATATTTGGTTTGAATTGGTGATCGCTAGCAGGCACTGAGCAGCTGTTCCCTTCAGCAAATTTTCAACCCTTTCCTTAGCAATATATCCAAATGTTGACAGCAGAATCTGTCGTGTGACCTTACGCATATTCAAAAATTAGAACTGCATACAAGCCTAATTGAAGAGATTTATACCGGGCAACATTGCGGGACACACACAGACCCACACACGAAGTACAAATTGCTCCTTTTGTCATTAAATAAAAAATCTTTGGTTGAAAGCATAAATAACAAGGGTTGGCAGAGCTGTCAGAGTGACACAATTGCACTGCAAGGTCTCATTCCATCTGCACAAACTGCTCATATGATCTGCCATTTTCTGTCAGCACAAACTAAAGAATAAATTTTCCTCTCGGCATGGCTCAGCTGTCAAGCACCTTCGCGCTATAATGAACTCATGAATTACATCTCACTGCTCTGACAGTCCCCATCCAACACATCAAAATATTGTTCTTCAACTGTAATTTATAACTTCATTTGCATGCCCCCTTTTTCCACTGTGACCTTCCATAAGTGACGCTACATGTTACAGTGATAACAAAACCACCAATGCATCATCTGTGATTACAGCCATTATACTTTTAGCTTCATGGATTATTCTGTAGTTACGACATTCACCACCCGTGGCACAAAGCTGAACCTGGATAAGCATTTTCCAACTTTTCTTTCAAGACATTATATATAATCTTTATTACCTTTCACTATGCCTGCAGATTATCAAAATGTGATCACATAATGTAGAACCAACATAGGCAACGGAGTAATGTTTCTTCTCTTACGTGCACTTAGCAATGCAAACAGACATTTGTTGACAGATTCTAATATAGAAGAAAAACATGCCTATTTTACACTTCAAATTAGCCTGGCAGATAAGAGGCAATTTGTGATGCCGATACTTGCTTACCCACTTAATTGTATGTTAAAAAAAAAAAATCACCACATTCGGGTAGGGATGGGAGAAAATTAAATACTGCAAAAAAAAGGTGAATGATGAGTTTTATTTCCCTTACATAATTATTGAATTGAATTGAATTGATTTGAAAGATGCAGCCTGGAACCCGGCCCTTCAGCCCGCCAAGTTCACACTGACCGTCACTTACCTGCTCACACTAGTTCTATGTTGCCCCACTTTCTCATCCGCTCCCTACACACTAGGGGCAATTTTACAGAGGCCAATTAACCCACAAACCCTTTAAGATGTGGGAGGAGATTGGAGCACCCGGGGGAAACCTACATGGTCACAGAGAGCATGGGCAAGCTCCGCACAGACAGCACCTGAGGTCAGGTTTCTGGACAATGCCCAGCTCAAGATTCCCAATACGAACATGGTCAAGTTAAACTAATATCCTCTATCTGCATGTGACCCATATCGTTCTATTCTCTGCACATCCATGTGCCTATCTAAAAGCTCTTAAATGCCACTCATGTATTTGCCTCCACCACACGCCTGGCAGTGAGTTCCATGCTACCCTCTGTAACAAATTTGCCCACACATCTTTAAATTTAATCCTCTCACCATAAAACTATATGTCCTCGAGTCTTTGGAAATTCAACCATGGGAAAAAGATTCTGACAGTCTATCCTATCCATGCCTCTCATAATGTTATATGTTTCTATCAGATCTCCTCTCAGCCTCCAGAGAAAACAATCCAAGTTGGTCCACCCTCTCATTGTAGGTAAAAGCCTCTAATCTGATAGACCTACTACTTTACCTATTTGGATTCCATTTGCAAACTTACTAACCAACCTATCTCATTTACGTCCAAGTCGTTTATATAGATCATAAACAACAGAGGTCCTAGCACAGATCTCTGACTTTGAATACAGATGCAATGTACTTGTCTAGTGCCTCCCCCTTACATCCTCTGACTTAGCATAGCCTCTTGTTTTCAATGAATGTATCAAAAATCTTGGGATTTTCTTGAATCCAAATAGGCAGTGACATCTCAAGGCCCCTTTTGGCTCTTCTAATCGCCCACTTAGGTTCTTTCCTGCTCCCTTTATATCAGTCAAACCAGGGCAGACCCTTCACAGTGAATGGCTGGGCACTGGGGAGTGTTGTAGAGCAGAGGGAACATGGAGTGCAGGTAGATAGTTCTTTGAAGTGGCATCACTGGTAAATAAGGTGATTAAAAGGCTTTCAGCACAAGGGCCTTCATCAGTTAGGGTATTGAGTAAAGAAGTAGGGATTTTATGACACAGTTGTACAAAACGTTGGCGAGGCCACATTTAGAGTATTATGTTCAGTTATGGTCACCCTATTATAGGAGAGACATTATTAATCTGGAAAAAGTACAGCGAAGATTTATGAGGATGTTGCCAGGTCTTGATGGCCTGAGTTTAAGGTGAGGTTGGGCTGACTAGGACTCTATTCCTTGGAGTGCAAGAGGTTGAGGGGTAATATTGTAGAGATGTGTAAGATCCAGCATTTTGTGCCTATCTCCATTTAGACTAACTCTATACTCATCCCATTTCACTCTGACCAACCAACCCACGTCTTTGAGATGTTGGAGGAGACCAGTGCCCAAGGGAAACCCAGTCAGTCATACAGAGAATGTGCAAGCTCCATACAGATCACACTGGAGGTCAGGATTAAATCTAGATTGCTGGAGCTGTGAGAAAAAAATTATTGTATTCAGTCTAGTTAAAATTCATGTTAAATGTAATATCGGTAAACTGTGGAAATTATCTTTAGAATTTCTCTTGGCACCAGGATAGTATTTAAGAAGCAAATGAAACCAAGCTTTGTCTTTTCTCTTCACAAAAAAGACAAAGTGCTGGAGAAACTCAGCGGCTCAAGCAGCATCTCTGGAGAACATGGATAAGTGACGTTAGGGATTGGGACTCTTCTTCAGACTGATTGCTGTGGATGAAGGGAGGGGTGGAGAACAGGGACAGGGCTGGCTGGTAACAGGTTGATACAGGTGAGGGGGAGTTTGAGAGGCAGATGTTTAAAGCCCAGAGATGAAAAGACAGAAGATGTGACAAAAAGTTTGAAGAGTTACGAATTGTGAAGCGAGAGGAAGAAATATTGCTGGAAGGGGAGGGAGAGGTGATCTACTGCATTCAATGTTCTCGATGTAGTCTTCTGTACATCAGCGGGAACAAGCGTACACTCGGTGATCATTACCATTTAGCCAAACGTTTGCGCTCAGTCCGCTAAGGGCTACTGGATTTCCCTGTTGCTAACCATTTTAACTTATCTTCCCGTTCCCATACTAACCTGGGCCTCCTCCATTGCCAGAGTTAGGATACACAATGGATCAATACCTCGTATTCCAATTGGGTAACTTGCAATCCCATAGTATCAACATTGAATTCTCCAATTTCAGCTAACTACAAAACCCTCCCCCTCTCTCCCCCAACCCCAGAATAGGGGGGGGGTAGAAGGAGTGGAGACAACTTTTAAGAGGCCAGAGATACACAGCTGTGAAGCTCGGCGGACATTTAACATTACCGTCGGTTATCCTTAATTCTGAAAACTACTGCTTACCTTTTTTTCCCCCAATGAGCCAATGAAATTCACCGGTCAGCATCGGCACCAACCTACGAGAACCCCCCGACCTCCTGGCAACCCACTAGGACCTCCTGCCGACCCACCTACTGCTCGGGAATTCTCGCTACTCTCCATGGCAGCTTCATTCTAGTCGTCGCTAATTTTTCAACATGTTGAAAAATTCACAGCGACCATAATGGGGCCGCGACGAGTTCCCAGAATGCGGGAACTCCTCACGACCATGAAGGCGACTACCTGGCAACCACCCGCGAACATATGGTGACCATGTGGCGACTGCATAGTCTCCTACAGTCGCATGAAAAGTCGCCTAAGTGGGGCAGGCCCATAACAGTTCGCAACACCAACCTTTTTGTCTCATGCCTTGTTAATTTTCATCTCTGGACTTTGTCCATCATCTACCTACCAGCATCACCTATCTCGACCCAAAACATCACCTTCTACAGAGATGCTGCCTGACCCGCTGAGTTATTTCAGCTCTTTGTAGCTTTTTTTATAAAAAGGAAATTGTGTTAGACAAATTTATTTTCACACTTTTAGGGTGTAACTAGCAGAAATCTGTACATGTGAAGCATTAGGGTTTTCAAAGGGAATTCAAAATGGTGACACATAAAATGTTAAGGAGCTCATGAAGCTATGGGTGATGCATTAGTTTTGAAAGAAAATTGATTAAAAAACAGAAAATAGGAAAGTTGGGATAAATGGGTTGTTTTCAGGTTAGAAAGCTATAACTAGTGGCATGCCATATGGATCCGTGCTGAGACCTCAACTCTTTACAATCTCCATTAGATGAAAAAGACTGACTGTACCAAAGCCAGATTTACTGACAATACGAAAATGGATTGGAAAGCATATTATGACCTGGATACAAGGAGTCCCCTACGGGATATGCATGTGTGCAGAAATTTGTCTGATGGAGTATAATATAGGGCGAATTAGGTCATCCACTTAGGTTGGAAGAATGGGGAAAAAGTTTAAAAGGAGGCTAGAGAATGCTGTTTCTAATCGAAATACCCGTCTGCGCTTATAATTGAAACGCAGAACACCAATGTACACGTAGAGCAACTAAATAGGGAGGCAAGGGGGACAGATAACTGAATGAAGAAAGTATTGTGGTGGTTACACAGTTATTAGACTACAATGCAGGGTTTTCTTTACCCTTATTGAAGATGAGATTTACCTGAGTGGGGCGCAGTTCAGAATTTGTCAGCTTCATTCCTGGGAAGAAGGTGATCATATGAGGAACAGCTGGGCAGGCTACATTTACACTGTTAGGTGTTTAGAATAAATGAAAGATCACTGTCATGGAAGATTTAAGATTAATTAACAGGGTAGATATGGATGTCAAAGGTTATTGAAATCAGACAGGGAAGTGAAGTTGAAGCTGAGGACAGATCAGTCATTAAATGGTGAAGCAGGCTAGAGGCAGCATTTTCATCGCCTTCCATCACTGAGGAATATGGAGGAGTCAGTGCGTTGGATGTTCATATTAAAATGTATTTTGTGTGTTCTGTTGCTTTTTATTAGTATAACTGTATGGCAAACCAAATTCCTTGTATGTTGCAAAACATACTTGGCGAATAACGTATGATTATGATTATGATATGTCCTACTCCTGCTTCTTATGTTCTTACACTGTATCAATAACTTTGCATGGAACCACTTGATTCTGTGCATTTACAATCACCGAGTCATAGAATTATACAGCATGGAAACAGGCCCTTCAGCCCAACTATTCTCTGCTAGTCCCAATTGCCTGTACCTGAACCAATGCCCTCCAAACCAGTCCTATGTACATTTCCAAGTGTCTTTTAAATGACATAATTGTACCCCCCCTCTTTCACTTCCTCTGGTAGCATATATGCACCACCCTCTGCTTGGAAAAGTTGCCCTTCAGGTCCCTTTAAAATCTTTATCCTTCAGCTTAAACTCATGCGCTCAGGTTTTCGGCTTCCCCACTCTGGGGAAAAGACTTTAACTATTCACCTTAGCTATGCCCTTCATGATTTTAATAAACCTCTACAGTCACCCTTTAGCTACCTGCGCTTCAGGGAAAAAAGATGCAACCTATCCATCCTCTCATAATTCAAATCCTGCTGCAGCACCGGACACCCGGGTTCAATCCCCACGGGTGCTGTCTATACGAAATTTGTACGTTCTCCCTGTGAAGGCATAGGTTTTCTCAGAGATCTTCGGTTTCTTCCCACACTCCAAAGACATACAGGTTTGTAGGTAAATTGGCTTGGTAAAAGTGTAAATTGTCCTTAGTGTGTGTAGGATAGTGTTAATGCACGGGGATCGCTGGTCGTTGCGGACTCGCTGGGCCGAAGGGCCTGTTTCTGCACTGTATCTCTAAACTAAAACCCGGTAACATCCTCGTAACTCTGTTTTGCACCCTTTACAGTTCAACGGTATGCTTATTAAACATGTCACGAGATTGATCCCTGGGATGGCGGGACTGTCATATGAGGAAAGATTGAAAAGACTAGGCTTGTATTCACTGGAGTTTAGAAGGATGAAGGGGCGATCTTATAGAAACATATAAAATTATAAAAGGACTGGACAAGCTAGATGCAGGAAAAATGTTCCCAATGTTGGGCGAGTCCAGAACCAGGGGCCATAGTCTTAGACTAAAGGGGAGGTCATTTAAGACAGAGGTGAGAAAAAACTTTTTCACCCAGAGAGTTGTGAATTTATGGAATTCCCTGTCACAGAGGGCAGTGGAGGCCAAATCACTGGATGGATTTAAGAGAGAGTTAGATAGAGCTCTAGGGGCAAGTGGAGTCAAGGGATATGGGGAGAAGGCAGGCACGGGTTATTAATATGGGACGATCAGCCATTATCACAATGAATTGCGGTGCTGGCTCGAAGGGCCGAATGGCTTCCTCCTGCACCTATTTTCTATGTTTCGATGTCACATTATTTACCTCAACCTGGATGAAAGCAAGAGTTTGCCTGGAAAAGCTGACAATGGCTCATAGCATTGAGGCAGTCCTGGAAAAGGGAAGTCAATAAGGATTGAAGAGAAAACTTGCCACAGCTGGGGCCTTGTCTACTGCCAAGGATGATGTTTATTGGTTATGAAGGGTTAAACATCACAGGCCCAAGATATCTAACACTGGATTTCCTCAGCATAACATCTTCTGCCACCAATTTCAGCTGTTTTCATTCATTTTGATTGGTTTGACGATACAGCATAGAAACAGGCCCTTCAACCCACTGAGTCCGTGCTGATCATTGATCACCCGTTCACACTGGCTCTATTTTATCCCACTTTCTAATCCACTTCCTACACACCGGGGGGAATTTACCCACAAACCCGCATGTCTTTGGGATGTGGGAGAAAGCGAGAGCACCCGCAGGAAACCCACGAGGTCACAGGGAGAACATACAAACTCCACACAGACAGCACCCAAGGTCAGGGGAGATGGGGGCGGGGAGAATGGGAGAATTGGACAGGGGAGAGGGGGAGGGACAGTGGGAGAAATGGTACACATCTAGCTGGGATACAGAGAAGTTGGGGGAAGGAGGGGTGGGGCAAGATGTTGGTGGGGGGGAGTTTTTAGATCTTTATCTAAACTGAGAATTCAATATGTTTCCGTTAGTAGGCACAAAATGTTGGAATAACTCAGTGGGACAGGCAGCATTTCTGGAGAGAAGGAATGGGTGGCGTGTGGGGTAGAGACCCTTCTTCAGACTCTGTTCAAACCCTTCTACAGACAGGTTCATACCGTTGGGTTGGATTGTGAGCTACTCAAGCAGAATATGAGGTGCTGTTCCTCCAGTTTGTGTGTGTGGCCTCACTCTGGCAATGGAGGACTTATTACATGTTTGGTACCAGGAATAATAGATGCTGACTTTACTGGAGTGATAGTGTGCCATTTCCGAATGTCCACCGCATCATTTTTAGAGTCAATATGCAAATTCTGAGTAATGGGCAGATGGTCAAGTGGGTATAGAGTGCATTAAAGATAACTTCCCACATCACAAACTACCAGGGAATGCACCTTACGAGAAGACTAGGAAGATAGATATCAAGGGGACTCGTGCCGTGTTTCAAAGGTTTTCCTGATAAATTATAATCGTTCTGTTAAATTGAACATAATACTGGAGAATTTTTATTTTAGCTGCAATAGGGATTTGACTGTTAATGTATTCCCATTAATTCTACTTTATTATAGTTTTACTGATAAGTTCCATTAACAAAAATGTTTGGTCATTTGGGGAAAGCCATGCAGACTCCCGATGAGTGAGTGCAACGAGTGCACCAAGGCTGGCACAGGGGGGTGCAGGCTGGTGCTGGGAATGGGCAGCAACTACTCCATGTATTGCCAGGTTGCCTGGGTGTTAAGAGTATCTCTCATCACCCCCTGCTGGATGTAATGGAATCAGCTGAATTCCCCCCCTCCCTCTCTGTTTGCCGCACAGCTCTTGTCAGTCTGGAGATTTCTCTATGGTAACAAGCTTAACAGTGGCCACCAACGCATCCAATAACAGCCACAGAGACATCCATTTCGTCAGGGATTTGTGCCACAACAAGCTGTGTGGCATTGAGATCACCGCTTCATTGCTGCAGGAACCCTGCACAGAAACGTGCAGTCTGACATGTTTGCTTCAAAGTGCAGGGGGCTATGTGCCTCTAGCCACGTTCTCCATGAAATCAGTTGTCATAAGGTCATATGTGATAGGAGGAGAATTAGGCCATTCAGCCCATCAATTCTACTCCACCATTCAATCATGGCTTATCCATCTCTCCCTCCTAACCCCATTCTCCTGCCTTCGCCACATAACCAGACACCCGTACTATAACGAACCAGTGCGCTGTGGGATAGTGAAACGCTCGATGCCAGTGTAATGGGTTGCGATACATAAACCAGCTGAGGTACATATTACAGAGAGAAAGGGCACTTAAAAGATGTCAAATCAAACATTGGTTATCACCTAATCATTCCCAAGGTACAATAAGGGATTGGAGAAGAGGGAAATAGAACACAGGACAGGCCCTTCGCCCCATGATATCCCTCTCCAAAGCTTCTGCATCTTATACTGCAAATAAATCATATTGTCTACAATACAATCATCACACATTCAAAATATTACCCAAATTTTGCAGAGATATTGGTTCTTTGCTTATGGTGCAATACCATTATAAAAGAAGGGCTAATTAATTAATAGCCTGTCAATATTTAAAAGAAACTTGAACGGGAACACAGATAGGAAAGGTTTAGAAGGTTATGTGCCAAATGGGGCTAGCACAGATGGGCCAGATAATGAGTGGGCCGAAGGGCCTGTTTCCGTGCTCTATAACTATAATAATGAGTAGAATGGCATCACTTTCTCAAGGAATGAGCAGCAAGTGTCAGTTTAACCAATAGTGCCTACATCTCTAAAATAAGGAGCATTTAAAAGAAATCTTGCAATGGTCAATTATTTAACTAATTTTTAAAACTCCAAATGCATTCACTTAAGGCACTGTTTGCCAGTATCCATGACATGGCAGGCTTGAATTCAACAAAAATAAACTACAAGGTAACACATTGTACCTGCAGAATTCCTGACTTTAGCCTGTTTTTATGGCACAATCCTGCCAAATGCCACATGTTCATAATTAGGAGCAGAATTAGGCCATTCGGCCTAATCATGGCTGATCTATCTTTCCATCTCAACCCCATTCTCCTTCCTTCTCCCCATAACCTCTGACATCCTTACTATTCAAACTCTATATATCTCTGCCTATCAAAATATACATTGACTGCCTCCACAGCCTTCCGTGGCATTGAATTCCACAGATGCACCACCCTCTGACTAAAGAAATTCCTCCTCAGTTCCTTCCTAAAGGAATGTCCTTTAATTCTGAGACTACGACCTCTGGTCCTAGAAACTCCCACTAGCAGAAACATCCTCTGTATCCAGTCAAGGGAGGGCAAATCCACATCATCCCCAATTACATCTCAGCTGCCATGTAAAATAAATGTGTTGAAAATTGTAAATTGGTCAGATGGTTTCTTTTTGATTGAGGAATGGTGCATGGGACTTGTAAAAGTACATTTGTCTCCCGAACGACGAGAGAATGTGCTCATTTTTCACTTTTTTTAATGAGAGCAAGTGCACATATTTTCATTGTGGGAATGCAAATGATGCTCGACAACCTTTCTGAGTCTTCCCAGTGGCGAGGCTGTTCACTGCCCAAAACTGCAGAGCTCTGCCTGGAGACATAATTAGTAACAATGAAAACTGCATTTGAATTGAATTACAGGCTATTCTGAAAATAAGTGCAGCATCATTAATGAAAGGAAAACATTGACGGGCTCTGCAGCTTAATTTTTATTAACAATTCAGGCAAGTTATTGTGGGGAACTCCTCTGGCTCATCTCTTGCATACCAAGAACTTTACTCATATCACGGATTTAATGTTTTCAGAGTCAGAGTCATGCCTCAAAGAAACAAGCCTTCATACCAAGGTACACAAAAATGCTGGAGAAACTCAGCGGGTGCAGCAGCATCTATGGAGCAAAGGAAATATTCCATAGACAGCTCGTTCCACCACACCACGCTGTGCGAAAAGTTGCCACCCGGCTTCCTATTAAACCTTTCTCCTCTCACCTTTATCCTCTGGTTCTTAATTCCCCGGCTCTGGGTAAAAGACTATGCATTCGCCCCTTCTATTCCCCTCATGATTATATACATCTCTATAAAATTAACCCTCAGCCACCTGCACTCCAAGGAATAAAATCCTACCCTGCCCAATCTTTCCCTGTAGCTCAGGTCCTCGAGTCCTGGCAAAATACTTGTAAATCTTCTCTGCACTCTTTCCAGCTGAATGACATCCAGGGTGACCAAAACTCAACACAAACCTCAAAATGCAACCTCACCAATGTCTTGTACAACTGTAACATTATGTCCCAACTTACATATTTAATACCCTGACTGATGAAGGCCGACTGATGTAGACCTTCTTTACCACCCTATCTATCGGTGACACTACTTTCAGGGAACAATGCACCTATACTCCTAGACCCCTCGGCTCCACAACACTTTCCCCCAAAGAAATGCAGAAAATATTTTGCACGCACTTTAATAATACTTATCTTGTTGTAACATGAATGCATTTTAAAACTATATGGACTGAAAACACTGTAATCTGCTGTATTTATGTTCCATACTCTCAAGCTTTCATGAGGGGAACATGGTATATCTCTGCTTTAAACAGTTTGAAGAATGGGAGTGCAATTATTTGCATTCTGTACCTTTCAAAGCATGGTGTGGCTTGGACAATATATTTGGAAAAAGGGTGCAAAATACACAGACTACTTCCTAAATCAAGTTTATTAAAAAATGTGCCTTCAGAATTTTGAGTTGACTGAAAAGTTAGTCTGAAATCTTGTTTCACAAAAAGGTGGTGGAAGCTCAGTCAGGGGTTGATAGGTCTGTGGAATTCTCTGCCTCAGAGGGCGGTCGGTGGAGGCAGGTTCTCTGGATGCTTTCAAGAGAGAGCTGGATAGTGCTCTTAAAAATAGCGGAGTCAGGGGATATGGGGAGAAGGCAGGAACGGGGTACTGATTGGGGATGATCAGCCATGATCACATTGAATGGCGGTGCTGGCTCGAAGGGCCAAATGGCCTACTCCTGCACCTATTGTCTATTGTCTTTAAATATAAATGGAATCAAGGGAGATGGCACTGGAAATCGGCCTTGATTTTACCAAATGGCACAATAGGAATGAGGGATTGAATGACCTACTTATGTTTCCATGTCAAATGAACCAAAATCAAAGTGGATATAAAATATAGACAACTTTTGCACAGATTATATTAGCCATTTAGAATTTATTTTTCTAAATTCATATAAATTCATGTTGTATTGAATAATACCAGGTGTTAATGCAAATACAGTGGAGCCAGCAATCAAATAAAGATTGTGCTAATTAGCATTTACACATTTCTAACTGTTGTCAAAGCTATTTCTGGTGTTCCTTTGTCAGAATAGGGTGAGCAAGGAGAGCTGGATTTTCAGAATTTGGGGACTTTCAGCACATTTTTCAATGGTAAACAGGCAGAACCTTTTTCTCAGGATGGAAATAGTAAATGCAAGAGGCCATAGATTCAAGGTGAGAGGGGCAAAGTTTAAAGGAGATGTATGGGGCACATTTTTTTTTACACAGGTGGTTAATGCCTGAAACCTGTTGCCAGGGGTGGTGGTGGAGACAGATGTGAGGGTGGCATTTAAAGGGCCTGTCCCACTTGGGCGTCACTTGCGCTTCATTTACGCATGGTGGTGCGCATTAAGCACGCATGGTGCGTGGTGACGTAGGCAGTGATGCTCGGTCGCGCGCGGCACTCCAGGATTTTGGGATGTACAAAATCTTCGCGCGCCATCTACGTGACGCGCAAATGACGCCCAAGTGGGACAGGCCCTTATGAGACTTTTGTTTAGGCATATGGATATGCGGGGAATGGGGGGTGTGGTATGGATTACATGTAGGCAGATAAGAGCTGGTCTTGGCTTCATGTTCAATACAGACACTGTGGGCCGAAGGGCCTGTTCCTATGCTGTTCTATCTTCTATTTTTAATTTACATTTCTGCCACATTTTATCTACAGTCCAGAGTATATTTCCTGTTAATTCTTGCTTTTACTTAAGCGTGCAGTATCCTCAGATGTTTTCTCTCACCTTTCTTTGGTGGTAATTAGTAGGCCAGTACTCTGTGGCCGATAGGGGAACTGAGATTAGGCATTTCTTGAGAATGCCATCCCTGAGTGGCACATACCAGCCCTTAATGCACTACAATGCGATACATCTTTCATATGCTTTGAGATGGCAGCATATTCAGTTCATTTTGCACAGTGAAAAACCCATAGCCCTCCAATTAGCTATTTATATTGGCCTCCATTCTATGAGGTCTGCACACATTTTGAGAAAAAAGGGAAATAATGAATTATTCATGAATAAAGGGTCATCACTGTAACTTAAAATTGTAAGAAAGACATGATTTTTATTCAGAGCTCTACAAAGAACTTAATAAATAAAGAGTAGCAGGGATCTTTTTTTTAGCCCAATGAGCAAAACCGTTTTAGCCTGATACAGATTGCAAGTTCCTGTTAGGACTGCAATTTTAAATTTAATCAGCTATAATTCTGATGAATCCAAGTCCTCTTGTATTTTCCCTTGCTAGTACAGCTTATTCAGTAAGAATCACAGCTAAATATAAATGAATTGATCCAATGTTTCTTATGCAATTACAGTCATTTGTATTTTTGTCGTATAAATAATGATTGGAAGAATATGTTTATTACACTCCACCATACAGCCAAATGACATTTCTCATTTTCTGTCCCTCTCAGCTATCTTTCACAATTAACAGTAAATTCCATTGCTTTCTGCCGCAGCCTGCCACTACATAAATAAAACATTGCAGAAGTGAGCTGCCAGCTTTGATTTATACAATGCACTGCAGTAAAATTGATGAAGTTTGTGTTATACTTCCGTAACTTTGGACGAATTAGCATTTGCGTGCAACACCCACACAGCAAGGTAGCACCAGCTTGCTATCAGCATCTGGCAATGTAGATAAATAAAGTATTTAAATACTTGGAAGGTTCTGGTTTATAATATAAGCTGTGGTATAATAGGAACGCCGAGCTCTGGTCATGAAGTGGAAGATGTTGTCCAATTTCCTAAAATCACGAGCAAACTTTTATTCAGTATATCATTCCTTCCTGTTCAATGCGAATATGGAATTATCTTTTAATCTGTCCGGTTGTAAAGATAATAAGTAAATCTTTAAGTCACAAACCTCATAATTTGTCTAATTCAATTTTTTTTAATGAAGACACAACACTAAAGGGCACGGGGTCAAGGAAAGAGCGTTCACGTCGCGGCCATATTTCCAACAATCTTTCCATCACCACGCACAAGAAGCGCAAGACGCCATTGTGTGCAGATGCCGAGAGGTTTGTGTTCAGCTCTGGCTGAACAATTTCTAATCTTGTGAATCTTGTACTCGATAAGATGAAGAAGACTAAAGGGCATGACCAGCAATATTTAGAGTTTAAAAATTCCAGTAATTCACATAGCTCTTTCAGTAGTCATTCAATTGTGTTTATATCCATTTAAATATTCGGGATCAAATGAATAAGCTGTGTGCATGCATTACAATTTATAGTGTAAAATCTGGTTAAATTGTCAACATTTGATCAACTGCCCTTTGCTTGTTGAAATATGGATTCAAAACGATGTCACTTTCACTGTTTTAATATAATCTTTTTACAACACAAATTATCTATTACACAAACACATCTCTGATTCTGATACAAGAATTAAAGCTTTGATGCTGAATTTTGTGTGTTAATATCCTCCAAGGCCTCATTAAAATGCCCCACATGCAGAAAACTTACAGTATTTAATGCATTAACTGTAGTGTCATCTCGAGATGCTGCAAGGCAGCCATCTTCTGTTGATCCACCATCACACATGCCCGCAAAGGCAGCCATACTCCTGCATAAGAACACATGCTGTATTATTCACAATGCAAACTGTATATTTACATATACTTTTTAAATGATCAAAATGGTAAAAAACAACATAATAGAAATTATCCAACTGAAATTCTGTGATATGTGTTTTAGGCATTTACAATTAGTCACGTAATTAAACAACTTGTGAGAGGCAATGTTATTGCAGCAACATGACTGACAGATCATCATCTTACATAATTTTGTGACTCACTTAGAAAATGTGTTTACCATTCCGTTATACAAACAGGTAAATTGATGTATCTACAGATACAATTAATCGGCATGTACGTTTGAGCAATTAATTCCATATTGTTTTCATATCATGACATCCAGTTCAAGCCAAAAATGATTTAAATAGGAGTTTTCAACAGTCCCTTGAGTATCTCTATAACATTTTAATTAATGCAAACAAATTTAATTTGTGTGAAAACGATGGAATCAGAAACAGGGCACAGGATGAGGCCCAGGAGCCGTTGGTGAGGGAGGAACGACGTCCGAGCGGTGAGTGTAAAAACCCAGCGCGGGGCTTGTTTCAACATAGGCCCAGGAGCCGTTGGTGAGGGAGGAGCGACGTCCGAGAGGTGAGTGTAAAAACCCAGCGCGGGGCTTGTTTCAACAGAGGCCCAGGAGCCGTTGGTGAGGGAGGAACCAAAATCTGCAACGTTCCATTCGCAGATCACACTTCAAATTAAGTGGGCTTGAGGAAGCCGCTGATTGGTCGAACGGACTAGAGGAAGCAGCTGATTGGCTTGTATCCCGGGTAAGGCTTTGTATTGTATCCAGGATAAGGGGGGGGAAGAATGAGGGCCAGGGCAGTTTACTGTTCTAGATGTCAGATGTGGGAGGTCATGGAGTCTGAGTGCCCTCCAGACGTCCACATCTGCGCCAGGTGCGTCGAGATGGAGCTCCTAAGGGACCGTGTTAGGAACCTGGAGCAGCAGCTCGATGACCTCTGTCTGGTCAGGGAGGGCGAGGAGGTCATAGAGAGGAGTTATAGGGAGGTGGTCACTCCAAGACCACGGGAGGCAGACAACTGGGTCACAGTTAGGAAGGGCAATGGGCAGTGGCAGGGACTAGTGAGTACCCCGGTGCCTGTACACCTTGAAAATAAGTACTCATGTTTGAGTACGGTTGGGGGAGACAGCCTACCTGGGGGTAGCGACAGCGGCCGGGCCTCCGGCACAAAGACCGGTCCTGTTGCTCAGAAGGGTAAGGAAAAGAAGAGGAGGACAATAGTAATAGGGGACTATAGTCAGGGGGTCGGATAGGCGATTCTGTGGACGCAGTCAGGAGACCCGGATGGTAGTTTGCCTCCCTGGTGCCAGGGTCAGGGATGTGTCTGAACGTGTCCAAGATATCCTGAAATGGGAGGGAGAGGAGCCTGAGGTCGTGGTACATATAGGTACCAACGACATAGGTAGAAAAAGAGAAGAGGTCCTGAAAGGAGAATTTAAGGAGTTAGGAAGAGAGTTAAGGAGAAGGACTGCAAAAGGTAACAATCTCAGGATTACTGCCTGTGCCACGCGACAGTGAGAGTAGGAATGGAGCGAGGTGGAGGATAAATGCGTGGCTGAGGGACTGGTGCAGTGGGTATGGATTCAAGTTTCTGGATCATTGGGACCTCTTTTGGGGAAGGTGCGACCTGTACAGAAAGGATGGGTTGCACTTGAACTCGAGGGGGACCAATATCCTGGCGGGGAGATTGGCAAAGGCTACTGGGGAGACTTTAAACTAGAACAGTTGGGGGGAGGGACTCAAATAGGGAAAGCTAGCAGTCAGTGTGTGAGGCAGGAGGCAGAGAAGGGTAGCACTCTGACCCAAAATGTAGGGGAGAAAGAAGAAAAAGACAATAAACAGAGAATAAGAGGGGGTGGGTTTCTTAAATGTGTATATTTTAATGCTAGGAGCATTGTAAGAAAGGTGGATGAACTCAGAGCCTGGATTGACACCTGGAAGTATGATGTTGTGGCGATCAGTGAAACATGGTTGCAGGAGGGCTGTGATTGGAAACTAAATATTCCAGGATTTCGTTGCTTCAGGTGTGATAGAATTGGAGGGGCAAGAGGTGGAGGTGTTGCATTGCTTGTCAGGGAAGATAAAGCAGTGCTTTGGCAGGATAGATTAGAGGGCTCGTCTAGGGAGGCTATTTGGGTGGAACTGAGACATGGGAAAGGGGTAGCAACACTTATAGGGGTGTATTATAGACCGCCAAATGGGGAGCGAGAATTGGAAGAACAAATATGTAAGGAGATCGCAGATATTAGTAGTAAGCACAAGGTAGTGATTGTGGGAGATTTCAATTTTCCACACAAAGACTGGGAAACACATTCTGTAAATGGGCTGGATGGTTTGGAGTTTGTAAAATGTGTGCAGGATAGTTTTTTGCAACAATACATAGAGGTACCTACTAGAGCTGGACCTCCTGTTAAGAAATGAGACAGGTCAGGTGGCAGAGGTATGCGTTGGGGAACAGTTCGGGTCCAGTGATCACAATACCATTAGTTTCAATATAATTATGGAAAGGGTCAGAACTGGACCTAGGGTTGAGATTTTTGATTGGAGAAAGGCTAACTTTGAGGAGATGCGAAAGGATTTAAAAGGAGTGAATTGGGACACTTTGTTTTATGGGAAAGATGTGGAAGAGAAATGGAGGACATTTAAAGATGACATTTTAAGAGTACAGAATCTTTATGTCCCTGTTCGGTTGAAAGGAAATAGTAAAAATTGGAAAGAGCCATGGTTTTCAAGGGAAATTGGACACGGTTCGGAAAAAGAGAGAGATCTACAATAATTATAGGCAGCATGGAGTAAATGAGGAGCTTGAGGAGTATAAAGAATGTAAAAAGAATCTTAAGAAAGAAATTAGAAAAGCTAAAAGAAGATATGTTGCTTTGGCAAGTAAGGTGAAAGTAAATCCAAAGGGTTTCTACAGCTATATTAATAGCAAAAGGATAACGAGGGATAAAATTGGTCCATTAGAGAGTCAAAGTGGACAGCTATCTGCAGAGCCAAAAGAGATGGGGAGATATTGAACAATTTCTTTTCTTCGGTATTCACCAAGGAGAAGGATATTGAATTATGTGAGGTAAGGGAAACAAGTAGAGTAGCTATGGAAACTATGAGATTCAAAGAAGAGGAAGTACTGACACTTTTGAAAAATATAAAAGTGGATAAGTCTCCAGGTCCGGACAGGATATTCCCTAGGACATTGAGGGAAGTTAGTGTAGAAATAGCAGGGGCTATGACAGAAATATTTCAAATGTCATTAGAAACGGGAATAGTGCCGGAGGATTGGCGAACTGCGCATGTTGTTCCATTGTTTAAAAAGGGTTCTAAGAGTAAACCTAGCAATTATAGACCTGTTTGTTTGATGTCAGTGGTGGGCAAATTAATGGAAAGGATACTTAGAGATAATATATATAAGCATCTGGATAAACAGGGTCTGATTAGGAACAGTCAACATGGATTTGTGCCTGGAAGGTCATGTTTGACTAATCTTCTTGAATTGTTTGAAGAGGTTACTCGGGAAATTGATGAGGGTAAAGCAGTGGATGTTGTATATATGGACTTCAGTAAAGCCTTTGACAAGGTTCCTCATAGAAGGTTGGTTAAGAAGGTTCAATTGTTGGGTATTAATGGTGGAGTAGCAAGATGGATTCAACAGTGGCTGAATGGGAGATGCCAGAGAGTAATGGTGGATGGCTGTTTGTCAGGTTGGAGGCCAGTGACTAGTGGGGTGCCACAGGGATCTGTGTTGGGTCCACTGTTGTTTGTCATGTACATCAATGATCTGGATGATGGTGTGGTAAATTGGATTAGTAAGTATGCAGATGATACAAAGATAGGTGGTGTTGTGGATAATGAAGTAGATTTTCAAAGTCTACAGAGAGATTTATGCCAGTTGGAAGAGTGGGCTGAAAGATGGCAGATGGAGTTAAATGCTGATAAGTGTGAGGTGCTACATCTTGGCAGGACAAATCAAAATAGGACGTACCTGGTAAATGGTAGGGAATTGAGGAATGCAGTTGAACAGAGGGATCTAGGAATAACTGTGCACAGTTCCCTGAAGGTGGAATCTCATGTAGATAGGGTGGTAAAGAAAGCTTTTGGTGTGCTGGCCTTTATAAATCAGAGCATTGAGTATAGAAGTTGGGATGTAATGTTCAAATTGTACAAGGCATTGGTGAGGCCAGTTCTGGAGTATTGTGTACAATTTTGGTCGCCTAATTATAGGAAGGATGTCAACAAAATAGAGAGAGTACAGAGGAGATTTACTAGAATGTTGCCTAGGTTTCAGCAACTAAGTTACAGAGAAAGGTTGAACAAGTTAGGTCTTTATTCTTTGGAGTGCAGAAGGTTAAGGGGGGACTTGATAGGGGTCTTTAAAATGATGAGATAGAGAGAGTTGACGTGGATAAGCTTTTCCCACTGAGAGTAGGGAAGATTCAAACAAGAGGACATGACTTGAGAATTAAGGGACAGAAGTTTAGGGGTAACATGAGGGGGAACTTCTTTACTCAGAGTGGTAGCTGTGTGGAATGAGCTTCCAGTGAAGGTGGTGGAGGCAGGTTCGTTTTATCATTTAAAAATAAATTGGATAGTTATATGGACGGGAAAGGAATGGAGGGTTATGATCTGAGTGCAGGTAGATGGGACTAGGGGAGAATACGTGTTCGGCACGGACTAGAAGGGCCGAGATGGCCTGTTTCCGTGCTGTAATTGTTATATGGTTATATGGTTATATGGATTAAAATTCAAAGTGGTCACATTACTATTATTGAGAAACTCAACAATTTCCTTCAATTCCAACCAAAATTAATTCTCAGCATTCAAACTATTACTCAATATTACTTTGAAAAAAATAGGATAATAAGGTACATGAAACTTTATATGACTTTTTCAAAATGCATCTTCGCCACAAGGTATGTCCATTTCCCTTCTCTCACAAGGCAGCACCAAGAGAATCCCTTCCAAGGCTGTTCTTAATCCCAATGGTCAATGATTATTTTTTGCTCATCACCTCTCTCCACAGAGATTAACAAAATTCCATGTTAGTGCCTGACTCTTCAGTTGAGATAGTGACATTATCATGTGGAGAAATGTGCTATAAACTGAGTTAATTACCCCTCCTCGCCTGAAGTGGAATCATAAAGTTCATGGGAAATTTTTGAATGGCACAGGTATATTCAGCCAATTGCATCTGTGCCAGTCAAAAAATAGAGTAACCCAACTTAGTTCCATCTTCTTGCATTGAATCTTTAATCTTCCAATTCACATCCTAGTGTTTTCCAAATGTGAAGAGGGTTTCTGCCACTGCCAGTCTATGAGATAATGAATTCCAGAACTGTGACCACCTACTGGGTGAAATAAGTTTTCCCTCAGCACCCACCTATTCCTCCTATTAACGACTTTTAATCTCTCTATCTATCGATCTATCTATCTAACACTCTCTACCCGTGTGTTAAAGTCAAATAGAAAATATCAGCAGCCTACTTTACTATGAAATGCATCACATCTGAAACTATCGTCAATGATTAGTAATCAGGCACAAAAGCTCAAAGCTTCCTTTGAGCTGTCCCACGTCCAGGTGCCCAGAAGAAATTGATGTTTCCACAGCATTTGTCAAACAGATCAGTGCGACCCTCCTCCTTCGTTTCAAACTGGATGCTGCGCTTAGAACTGTTATCTTTTCCTAAAGTAATGCCACTAAAATAATGGCAATCCCTTCACTGTCCAATGTCATTATTAATTTGCTCAACCTTTATTCTCACCCCTTGCCCCTTTTCTCTATCCCTCTGCACATTCCTACCAGTAGGCTCTTTCGAGTGCCATTATTCTTTATAATAATTTCAATAAATTCTACTTCCTGCATGCTGCAAAGATAGTGAGCTGGAATACTTCTTTGCAAGCAGAGAGTAATCAGTTCTTCACAATGCTGCATGGACTAATGCAGAAAGGCATCGACAGAGCACATAGAAACATAGAAAATAGGTTCATGAGTAGGCCATTCGGCCCTTCGAGCCTGCACCGCCATTCGATATGATCATGGCTGATCATCCAACTCAGTATCCCATCCCTGCCTTCTCTCCATACCACCTGATCCCTTTAGCCACAAGGGCCACATCTAACTCCCTCTTAAATATAACCAATTAACTGGCCTCAACTACCTTCTGTGGCAGAGAATTCCACAGATTCACCACTCTCTGTGTAAAAAATGATTTTCTCATCTCGGTCCTAAAAGACTTCCCTCTTATCCTTAAACTGTGACGCCTAGTTCTGGACTTCCCCAACATCGGGAATAATCTTCCTGCATCTAGACTGTCCAACCCCTTAAGAATTTTGTAAGTTTCTATAAGATCCCCTCTCAATCTTCTGAATTCTAGCGTGTACAAGCCGAGTCTATCCAGTCTTTCTTCATATGAAAGTCCTGCCATCCCAGGAATCAGTCTGGTGAACCTTCTCTGTACTCCCTCTATGGCAAGAATGTCTTTCCTCAGATTAGGAGACCAAAACTGTACGCAATACTCCAGGTGTGGTCTCACCAAGACCCTGTACAACTGCTCTTCTACTCAAATTCTTTTGCTATGAATGCTAACATACCATTTGCTTTCTTCACTGCCTGCTGCACCTGCATTCCTACTTTCAATGACTGGTGTACCATGACACCCAGGTCTCGTTGCATCTCCCCTTTTCCTAATCGGCCACCATTCAGATAATAGTCTACTTTCTTGGTTTTGCCACCAAAGTGGATAACCTCACATTTATCCACATTATACTGCATCTGCCATGCATTTGCCCACTCACCCAACCTATCCAAGTCACCTTGCAGCCTCCTAGCATCCTCCTCACAGCTAACACTGCCCCCCAGCTTCGTGTCATCCGCAAACTTGGAGATGTTGCATTCAATTCCCTCATCCAGATCATTAATATATATTGTAAATAGCTGGGGTCCCAGCACTGAGCCTTGCGGTACCCCACTAGTCACTGCCTGCCATTCTGAAAAGGACCTGTTTACTCCTACTCTTTGCATCCTGTCTGCCAGCCAGTTCTCTATCCACATCAATACTGAACCCCCAATACCATGTGCTTTAAGTTTGTATACTAATCCCTTTTGTGGGACCTTGTCGAAAGCCTTCTGAAAGTCCAGATATAACACATCCACTGGTTCTCCCTTATCCACTCTACTAGTTACATCCTCGAAAAATTCTATAAGATTCGTCAGACATGACTTACCTTTCATAAATCCATGCTGACTTTGTCCAATGAATTCACCACTTTCCAAATGTGCTGCTATCCCATCTTTAATAACTGACTCCAGAATTTTCCCCACCACCGATGTTAGACTAACTGGTCTGTAATTCCCCGTTTTCTCTCTCCCTCCCTTTTTAAAAAGTGGGGTTACATTAGCTACCCTCCAGTCCTCAGGAACTACTCCAGAAGCTAAAGAGTTTTGAAAAATTATCACTAATGCATCCACTATTTCTGCGGCTACTTCCTTAAGTACTCTGGGATGCAACTTATCTGGCCCTGGGGATATATCGGCCTTTAATCCATTCAATTTACCTAACACCACTTCCCGGCTAACCTGGATTTCACTCAGTTCCTCCATCTCATTTAACCCCCGGTCCCTTGCTATTTCCGGCAGATTATTTATGTCTTCCTTAGTGAAGACAGAACCAAAGTAGTTATTCAATTGGTCTGCCATGTCCTTGTTCCCCATGATCAATTCGCCTGTTTCTGACTGCAAGGGACCTACATTTGTTTTAACTAATCTTTTCCTCTTCACATATCTATAAAAACTTTTGCAGTCAGTTTTTATGTTCCCTGCCAGTTTTCTTTCATAATCTATTTTCCCTTTCCTAATCAAGCCTTTTGCCCTCCTCTGCTGGACTCTGAATTTCTCCCAGTCCTCTGGTAGGCTTCTTGTTCTGGCTAATTTGTACGCTTCATATTTTGTTTTGATACTATCCCTGATTTTCCTTGTTATCCACGGATGCACTACCTGCCCTGATTTATCATTTTGCCAAACTGGGATGAACACTTGTTGTAGTTCATCCATGCAGTTTTTAAATGCCTTCCATTGCATATCCATCGTCAACCCTTTAAGAATCATTTGCCAGTCTATCTTGGCCAATTCACGTCTAATACCCTCAAAGTCACCTTTCTTTAAGTTCAGGACCCTTGTTTCTGAATTATTTCCCAGGCACGACACCACTCGGCCCGTATACGATATGGATAGGGAGCACTTCAGAATGGGTTTAGGTGGAGATAAAACATCTTAAAAACAGCAGAATAAAGTCGTTTTCTTTAACCCATAATCATATTTGAACCTGATCGTGAAAACCTTTGATTATTTGTTTCCTCATATGTATTTGAAGCACTTACATTCTCTGAAACAGTTAATGGGAGGGATCAGGCTTCCAGCGCCGTCTTACCTGGCCGCTCTCAAGTACATCAGAAGCTCGCAATCGTTGACACCAGGTGTCCAAACCAGCTCCTCGTGTTCTGTGACCATCTCACCACTGGACAGGGGAAGAGGCTTCAATTCTGGAAGCTTCGCCTGACAAGAGGGAACATTTAATTGGAATTATATTTCAACAGAATCAATTGTTCAACCATAAAAGAGATAGCCCAGAGCAAAGACAACATTGAACAGTTTATTTCCCAGGCATGTAAAAACAGATGTACAAAGAGTAAGCCAAGACAATGAAGCGAACAGAACCATTAGTGCAATAGGTAAGGATCTTGTATCTTGTATCCTAAATCGGAAATATATCATTGTCACTTTCTGCAAGGGAATTAAGGATGAGTAATAAATGCTTGTGATGTGAGCCATGTTTACATCATGAAAAAAAATGTAAATAATAAATATTCCTCTCTGATCTCACCTCTCAACTCTTGCTCCAGTAAATGTATGACCTCATAGGTGTTACTTCAGGCTCCCATTTCTTCACCTGAGCTGCCAATTTTCACCATTTCATGGGACTGGCTAGCAATCAGAGTCCACTGTACGCCACCAAACCCACTGCATTCGCTCCTATCATGTCTCCCTGTATCCCTTCTCCAACCTCCCTCCCCCACCCCTCCCTCCCCCACCCCCCCCTCCCCCACCCTGCTAATCATCTGCATCTCCAACCCCCAATCACATTTGTTCTGATGAAGTCATCTGACAAACCAGAGCCTACAATATGCATTGCTTTTTTTCTCAACCATGGATATCCTTCCAACAGTATTGTTAGTTTTCAACTGTGGCCACATTATTTCTTGCACTTCAGTTCTCACTCCCTTTCCCCTTACAGAACAAGGATATGATACCCTTGACCTTTCTTTTCTGCTGAACTAGCTTGAACAATTATCCGCTATAATTCCCAATGCCACCAGGGTGAAGCACTTTGCCCTTTTCTCCCTTTGCCCTTTTCTCCGGCAACTTTGGGTCATGTTTTTACATCCACTAAAACCCACTCCTCCATTCTTTGACAACCTCTTCTGAAAGTGTAGATTATATAACTTCTAGCTATCTCTCTACACCACCCAGACACACTTCACATGTGAAGCAGTGATTTTGACAGAATTTCAATTTCATATTACTGCAATAGGTTCTCTCGTTACTTTAGTTTCTCCACACTGGGGACACCAAAGGCAGAACGTGTGACTGGTTTGCAGAACATCACAGCTCAGTCCACAAGCATGGAGCTTCAAGCTGCCCGTCATTTTAATTCTCTGTCTTATTCCCACAATGACCTCAGCCTCCAACACTGTCCCAATGTAGGTCAATGCAGGCTTGAGGAACAACATCTCACATTGCAACTGAGCATGTTGCAGCATTCCTAGCACAAGATTCAGCTCACAAATTACAGATAATGTTATATCCCGCATCTTCTACCCCAGATTTCAAGCTTTCCATCTTTGGTGATTTCAGGTACATATTCTGCAGGCTGACCTATTGCTCCTTTACTCCTCGTATTGCCAGCACCTTTTATTTGCACTATTGTTGCTTTGTCTTACAATTTATCCTCCTTTTGTTTGCATTTCCCTTTTGTTCGTTCCTTCCACCCTCTGCCTTTTGTCATCACAAAGCTAGTTTAACACTATTTTTTCACAGTTCCAGTGAAAGAACAGCAAACTGAGACATTAGGAAACATTAGTTGTTCCTCTCTGCAGAGATGCTGTCCAACTTGAGTACTTGCAGCATTTTCCAATTTTATTTCAATTTTCTAACAATTAATTTTGCTATACTGCCACATATCCTTACCATAGATCGTACAATAAATCCTAATAATAAGCGACTGTAGGTGTTTTATCTGCTATAACTGATTAAAGTATTATCATTGTATAAGTAGTAGGAATCAGGCACGGAAATCGCTATCAAAATATGGGGGGACCGGGGGACACAATTTCTTGGCGGCCGCGCGCGCATGCGCACACTCACGCGAGGCGTCGGAGGCTTCAGCCGTGGGCCCTGTGAACGGTCATTTCAGCTTAATCCAGCGCTAAATGCAGCTCAACTCTGCCTGCGCTGGCTGTAAGCCTGGGCCATATTTCCCGTAAGTCCAGGCAGGGCTGTATGTTAACCTGGCGGGACAGGCAGAGTTGAGCTAGATTTAGCGCTGCTTCTCAGTTACACCCCCCTACTTCCGCCTCTGACCGACTCCTCCCTCCTCCAAACATCGCACTGAATCATCATCATGTCCCGTCCCTACTGCCTCGATCAGCAGTCCCACCCCCACTGTCTCGCAGAAAGCGGAGATTTCACCGGGTTTTAAAATCCGTATTACAAAAAATAGGGGGGAACGTCCCCCACCTCTCAAAACAGAGGGGGAGGGAGGGGGGGGGGGGGTCGTGTCCCCCCTGCCCCCCCGGGATTTCCACCCCTGGTAGAAATAAACAACTGCAGTTGCTGATTAATACACAAAAGGACACAAAGTGCTGGAGTAACTCTGCAGGTCAGGCAGCATCTGGACAACATGTTTCAGCTCGAGACCTTTCTTCAGACTCTCGGTCTGGAATTGGGCATGGTATCGAGGTGAGTTGACGGCCCCAACCTGCTGGCGTTCAGGGAAGAAGCGGGGATCGGTAGAGTCAATGGTCGCAGCCCATCGCGGCTGGAGTGTGGGTAAGGGTCGGCAGTGGTGGCGGCGGCTGAGGAAGCTGTGTGGGCCGGCGGTGGCAGCAGCGGTTTGGAAGTGGTGCTTGCCAGGGGCGGCGTGGGGGTTGTGAGTGGCAGGGGTCGGCAGCACGAGCAGGGGTGGTATGGGCAGCCGTCGGTAGATCAGTCTGCTATAACCAAAATCCGTTATATAGAGGCCCGTTAAAACGAGGGTTTACAGTTGTGTATACATTGCTAGATACACACTTGCTTCACCATTTTGCCCATGTGTTGACAGTTCCCATGCAAATATCAAGAAAGTCTATTTGTAGCCTATTTACTCTCATACTGTACACTACATTACTTGCTGATGGGCTTTGTATGTTGGTAGGTTGATGTTTTAAAATTGGCCCATCAATGACAGAAGGTTGACACAAGGAACTGCAGATGCTGGAATCTTGAGCAAAACACAAAGTGCTGGAGTAACTCAGCGGGTCAGACAACATCTGTAGAAGGAATAGACAGATGAAGCTGCGGGTCAGGACCCTTCTTCAGAAGGCTGCCCACAATATCAGTTACATCTCAGCCTTCCACTGTACCTCGGGGAACACATGAATAAACTGCTCAAACTCATCTGAGGCCCAATTGTTTAGTTTCTCCTGATCAATGGTCTCCTGATCAATGCCAAATAAATGTCAGTAGCTTGATAAAGCAAAAGAGTAAACAAGAAGAAAGACTGGATAGACTCGGCTTGTACTCGCTAGAATTTAGAAGATTGAGGGGGGATCTTATAGAAACTCACAAAATTCTTAAGGGGTTGGACAGGCTAGATGCAGGAAGTTTATTCCCGATGTTGGGGAAGTCCAGAACAAGGGATCACAGTTTAAGGATAAGGGGGAAGTCTTTTAGGACCGAGATGAGAAAAACATATTTTACACAGAGAGTGGTGAATCTGTGGAATTCTCTGCCACAGAAGGTAGTTGAGGCCAGTTCATTGGCTATATTTAAGAGGGAGTTAGATGTGGCCCTTGTGGCTAGAGGGATCAGGGGGTATGGAGAGAAGGCAGGTACAGGATACTGAGGTGGATGATCAGCCATGATCATATTGAATGGCGGTGCAGGCTCAAAGGGCCGAATGGCCTACACCTGCACCTATTTTCTATATTTCTAATATATCACTGAAGTTTGACTTGATGTGGGGAATTGCGCTTGTTTTAGAGAGGGCAAATGCATCAGCAGCTCTGTTTCCAAAACCAGGGCCACAACACTTCCCCAAAACAACTTTTCAACTAATTGTTCAAAAAGGAACTGCAGATGCTGGAATATCGAAGGTACACAAAATTGCTGGGGAAACTCAGCGGGTGCAGCAGCATCTATGGAGCGAAGGAAATAGGCGACGTTTCGGGCCGAAACCCTTCTTCAGACTGATGGGGGTGGGGGGGGGGAAAGAAAGAAGGAAAAGGGGAGGAGGAGGAGGAGCCCGAGGGCGGGCGGATGGGAGGGTGGGAGGAGACAGCTAGAGGGTTAAGGAAGGGGAGGAGACAGCAAGGGCTAGCCAAATTGGGAGAATTCAATGTTAATGCTGTGGTATCGAGTCTGGGTAAGACTCAACTCAATTCTCCCAATTTGTCTCCTCCCCTTCCTTAACCCTCTAGCTGTCTCCTCCCATCCTCCCATCCGCCCGCCCTCGGGCTCCTCCTCCTCCTCCCCTTTTCCTTCTTTCTTTCCCCCCCCCCCACCCCCCATCAGTCTGAAGAAGGGTTTCGGCCCGAAACGTCGCCTATTTCCTTCGCTCCATAGATGCTGCTGCACCCGCTGAGTTTCCCCAGCAATTTTGTGTAACTTTTCAACTAAATTGGTTTTCTCTTTGGCACGATAAGGTTAAATGTTATATCATCTAAAATACAAAGTATGACTACAAAAAGATGACAAAAAGCACTGAAACTTTGAGTGCTTTGTTCTATTTTTACAAAACCTCTGTCATTTTTAGTGCACTCAGCTTCCACTAAATCATCAAACACTTAAGATTTTTTTTTTAATCAGCACGATTTTAAGATAGCTAAAGAAATCTCAAAGATATGATAATATCAATTTTTCTAAATAACAAAAGATTATGTAAAACAGTATTAGAGATCAATGCAATACGTTTTATCCATTTTTAAAATTTTGGATTATGAATGAAAGCATGAAATAAATTGGAACAATGCTCAATATTCCCAAGAGTTGACTGAAATTTTTTGCAGTGCATAGGCAAAATGGTTGTGAAGATAGACACAAAATGCTGGAGTAACTCAGCAGGACAGGCATCGTCACTGGTGAGAAGGAATGGGTGACGTTTTGGGTCGAGACCCTCTTCAGACTGAGGCTTGCTTCGAGTAAAACTGGGACAACATTTAGGCATGGCTTTGTAACTAGTACTTGTGCTACACAAGTGCCAAGGCATGACCATCTCCAGCCAGGAATTTTACGACCATCCCAAGCTATCTGCTAATCTGTTTAATCGTGGGATCATAACTGAAGGTCTTTTGGATCATCATTACAATAAAATAGGTTTAGCAAACAACAGAGAATGATCCACCCCTCAAACCATTCCCACTATTGAAAAGGTGCAGGCCGTAAATCTATTGGTACTTCCAAGAAAAGATGATGGGGGAAGACCATAGGAACTGAGTGATCTATCAATACAAGACCCCAGGAACGGTGCTGCCAGACCCCAGAAACGGTCGGCATGGTGCGTGAAGCCTTGAGACGTACACTTTCCACCGCTCAATACCAGCCTTCCACACTGAGCCAGGGCAGAGTCATCACTGCAGGAGCGCCAGTGGGCCAGCAGGATTCACATCAGGCTCCCAACACCCTGGTATGAAGGGCAGCAGAGTGCAGCCCATTGGAATTGTTCTTTTAAAGTACAGTGGTGTAATTGGACGAATCTTCATACTCCTGGGCTTAGCGTGCTAAAACGAATCTGCATTCTGTATACTCAAATGCACTGTAGTATCAGGATATCAGAATACTCAAATACACTATGTGATTTAAAAAAAACCTCAAATAAAACAATGATTTTGGAAACCTGATAGAAATTGCTGAACACACTCAGGCAACCATTGTGAATAAGAAACTGGGATAAATGTTTCTGATAAAAGGTCAGCGGCCCGATACAACTGCTTTGCTCTCCACTGGCACTGCCTAACCTTCAGAGCATTTTCTGCTTTTATGTTGCCTCAGCTGAGATCAGCTAACTCAGCTCAGAGCAGGATTCAAAAAGCAGCCTTCACGTTTATATCAAAGTCTCCTTACCAACCATGCCATTAGGGAGCTTTAAAGAATGAGAACTTGTTATTTGTTTTCCTGAGGTTTTCTTGCAAACATTTTGTTTTATAACAGCCATTTGATGCAACTTTAAGTGACTTGCACGATGCCAACACAATAGAAATTTTCTCTGCATGGCTTCTACACATAGCGGGTGAACGAAAGGAGCATTATGCCTCAGGCAACATGGAAATATATCTTGTTAAAATTATTTATGGAACTGAATGCTTGCTTGGCACCAAGGCTGTAATATAATTGTGGAAGGGCTGAACTGGGCTGTGTTCTGCAGATGAGCCTGACTTTGGAAAGAGACTATGATCCAGAAACTGCTGTGATCAGCTTATTAATTGATTGATTGAATTGAATGAAAGATACAGCATAGAAACAGGCCCTTTGTCTCACTGATACCATGATAACCATCAATAACCGGTTCACACTAGTTCTGGTGTCCCACTTTAGCATCCACCCCCCCTACATATTATCGACAATTTGCTAAGGCCACTTAACCCATAAACCTGCCCATCTTTGGGATGTGGAAACACCATGAAAACTCCATGCAGATAGGACCCGAGGTCAGGATCGAACAGGGGTCTCTGGCACTTAGGCAGCAGGTCTAACAGCTGTGCCACCTCATTTGCACCTACATTTGCAATTTACAACATTTGCAACTTTATTTGGTGACAAACACATATCAGCTTAGAGAAGGATAAGTCTCGTTGTGCTAATCCCTCATTCAGGAGGACTAATTTAAGTTGCCATCTTAAATCCAATTAAGTAATAAGTAGAAATTTAGAACACACAAGTAGCACGACTTAAGGGCCTGTCCCACTAACGCAACTTTTCAGCGACTGTCTTCGACCTTCAAGCTCGAGGGCACTCGCCTGAAAAACCTCGAGCTGGATCGACCGTCAGCGATGAAACCGCGAGCTGGATCGACCGTCAACACACACACACACACACAAACACATCGCAAAGGCGGGGGCCAGGGAAAGCGGGGAGCGCTGCCTGAAATTCACACCCGCGATGATCAGGAAGGTAAAAGACGGCTGGCACAGTGTACGGTAAGTCCTTTAGAGAGCACGGGGGGAGAGAGGGGAGAGAAGGGGGAGGGAGAAGGAGTAGAGACACTTTTAAGAAGCCAGACAACATAATAAGCGGGCATTTAACATTACCGGTCTGTTTTCCTTGGTTCTGAAAACTCCAATGAGCCAATTAAAATGCCCGGTCAGCAAAGGGGATTGCCTACGGCTGTAACTAAATAACGACCCCACCACTGCAATAGGAGTTCAAAAGAACCATGCCGACCAATTTTTACTCGCTGAAAAATGTTCCTCGACCAAACTGAGCCCGCGAGTATGCGGGAACTTCTCTCGAGCATGAAGGAGAGTTCCAGTGACCTCCTACGACCTCCTATGACCACGTGTCGACCATGCTGCGAGTTTGAGTCGAGCGCAAACTCTTCTAAACTCGCAAATTAGGTCGCCGCAGTGGGACAGGCCCTTTAGGCTGGCATTTAAACCCTGAAGTGCTGCAATTTCTATCTTTCTAATGTTTCTTAACCCCAAAACACCCACCTCAGAAGGACTGCTGAGGCTGCAATAATAAAATATTTCAATAGCAAAAAATGATCACATTCGTTAATTAAATATATTAAGGATAACTGAATCAAGACTGGACGGAGCTAACATATTGTTCGGCGATGATGTAAATGAAATAAGGTCCAAATATCTTGTTCTTTTGTTGTACTATGCTATTAAAAATGTGAATGCACGATCCCCATCATTATCGATGCTGTCCACATTAGCTGAGAATAATTGGGCATCGCGAGCAGCAACCCTGTCGGATGGGAAATGCTACACTTTCACATTATCACTGATGCAAGGACCAACCTAGTTTCAATGAGCTGAGTAGGAGAACATGCTGGGGGCTGCCCCAGGCACAGCTAAAACCTGACAGAGCTGCAACACAGGGACTAGGGTGTGTGCTAGGCAATAGAATCAGCATCCTGGAGATGGAGGTAAGTAATCCTTCGACGACTAGATCAGAACACACACAAAATCAAAGACAAAGTGAAAGCGAGTGATCTGTAGCAAGCTGGAAAGAACTAAGGAAGGACAGAAGTCCATGTAAAAGTGCATGCCCTGCACATGGTGGTCAAGCTCTTTCATAAGTTTCTCAGCTCCAACCTCCTTCACATGGAGTCCAATGGTGAAACACAAACATGCGTAGTTTTGTCAGGATTCACAAAAATTGGGTTAAAGAACCGTTGTTAATGTGTATGGGAAGATAGGTACGGTATATGTATATATTTTTTAAAGAACGTTATGTATTTTGAATGATTAATGAAACCTCAAGTGTGGGATGTGGCTTGTATGTGTTTTGGATGTTTCCAGTTCCATGGATGGAGGCAATGCTCATCAGCAAGAGGATTCCATTGATATTAGCCAGTTGCAAAGTCCTGACTTCTAAAAGGAAAACTAAATCTTGTATTACACATTTTTTATCATTGATGAACATTTTGTAAATGAATATTCAACAGTTGGCAGAGACTCGGTCGGCTGAATGGCTGTGTCTCTCGATGACTCTAAATTACTCGGTCATTTCCTGATATCTGACTGACAAACCGGGACATTGTTGGTCCGTGAGCCATATATTAGTGATTGGCAAATTATTGGAGAAGATTCTTAGCGATAGGAGTTATTTGCATTTGGAAAAGGATGGACTTATTAGGAATAGTCAACATGGCCCTGTATGGGGAGGGGAAGTCATGTCTTACAAACTAAAGTTTTTATGAGGAAGTTACAAACATGTTTGATGAGGGCAGGTCATATGCTGTATACATGGAATTTAGGAAAGCTAGGCACTTTATGGGAGGTGGTAAAGAAAGCAAAAGGCATACCTGCCTACATAGGTTGGGAAATCATGTTGCAGGTTTATACAACGTTGGTTAAGCCACATTTGCAGTAAAGTGTGCAGTTCTGCCACTGCTTTGCAGGAAGGATGGAGACGCTTTGGAGAAGGTACAGAAGAGGTTCAACAGGATGTTGCAAGGATTAGGGAGTATTGGTTACAAGGAGAGGGTGGACAAACTTGGATTGTTTTCTCTGGAGCGTCGGAGGCTGAGGGGCAAACTGATAGAAGTATATAAAGTGGCGAGAGCACAGATAGAATAAATAGTCAAGTGTCTTTTTCCAGGGTAATAATGTCAAATACTCAAAGACATAAGTTTAAAATAAGAGGGGGAAAGATTAAAGGAGATTTTCGAGATAAGTTATTTGTTTTCACAGACAGAGCTTTCAGTGGCCTTGAACTGCCAGGGTAAGTGGCAGAGGCGGATACAACAGCAACATTTAAGAGGCATGTAGATAGATGAGTGAACAGACAAGTAATGCAGGAGATTGGCATCATCATCAGCACGGTAATCGTGGGCTGAAATGCCCGTTTCTCAGCTGTACTAAAGGGCCAGTCCACTGCTGCGACCTAATTCGCGAGTTTAGAAGAGTTTGCCCTCGACTCATACTCGCAGCATGGTCGACATGAGGTCCTAGGAGGTCTTTGTAATTCCTTCATGCTCGAGAGTAGTCCCCGCGTACTCAAAGTCTCAGCTAGGTCGCGGCGTTTTTTTCAACATGCTGAAAAATGCCCGCGAGTAAAAAGAGGTTGCCATGAAAAAAATCAATATTTTTTTACTCGTAGGTTTAGTCGAGGTATGTTGTAGTAGGTCGTAATGCTATCGTAGGTAGTCGAAGACAATGGAAGGTAATCAAAGGTGGTCGAAGGTAAAGCTCGTTGAGAAAAAGGTAAGTAAACCGACCGGTAATGTTAAATGCCCACTAAACTTTATTAAAAGTTGTCTGGCTTCTTAAAAGTGTCTCCACTCCTTCTCCCCCCCCCCCCCCCCCCCCCCCCCCCCCCCCCGTGTGTGTGCAGACGGACAATCCGCCTCGCAGTTTCATCGCTGACGGTCGATCCAGCTCGAGGTTTTTCAGGCTAGTGCCCTCGAGCTTGAAGGTCAAAGACAGTCGCTGAAAAGTCGCGTTAGTGGGACAGGCCCTTTGTGCTTTCAGTTGGGGATCCTACACTGTAATTGTATCATTAGGTGTAAAGTAAAAAGGTGTGTAAAGTGCAAACTAAATTTGAGTTCATCTATTTGAAACATTTACTTGACTTGCAATCAGCTACTATTGTAGACAACTACTATTATCTCCTTTAAGCGCAGTATTATAAGCTCACGAGGGAACAATACCACCCACCTGTATACCCTATTGATGTGATTCTTATTTTCATTAGCTGGCCTAAATGGATGACTTTCATCAGGTAGCATCTGCAAAACCTAAATCATAGGATCCTTAAATATGAAAAGGCTAAACATTCCAGTCACAGTTGGAATATATTTGCAAATAGAACACTCAAATGTCAATGCAAATGCAAACCCAGTTTGAAGAAATATTATCCATAATCTTTAAGTTGCCTGCCAGAGACTGTACCGTAAATGGTGAATATTATTAGGTTGAATATAGATGTCGATCAGCAATACAGTACCACATCCCACACCCTCAGAAGAGCACCATCTGCTGCACCAAGTGGCTGTGATACTCTGAACGCGCCAGCGTGGGTATCAGAAACATTTAATGACAATGTATTCCATAACAAATAATTGTAGAATATTAACAACACTGGATTTAGCATTTAAAAATATCAGGTTGCCAATTTACCATATAAAAGTTTTTCAAAATCTAAAAAGTTGGAAAGGAACAGTAGCCAACAGGTAGTGCTGCTAATGCACAGCATCAGTAACCCAGGATCAATTCTGGCCTCGAGTGTTGTGTTTGTGGATTGTGCACATTCTCCCTGTGGTTGTGTGGCTTTCCTCACATATGTAAAAGGTGTGCTGCAGGTTAGCTGGCCACAATACACCACCCCTAGTACAGGTAGATGGAAGGATAATTGGGGTGCGGAGGGGAGTTGATGGGTAGGTGAGGATAAATACATACTAGAGTGGGTTAACTCGGGAAAAGACACTGATGCGAGACTCGACAGGCTGAAAAAAAAAGAATCCCGTTGAACACTGGTTCCCACTTGTTCTAGACCATAACTATTTGAGAAGCAAATAGGAAATTCTCCTTCAAATTAATGTACGCACTCAACGGCTTCAGTCGAGACTGTTTGAACAGATTTCACATCGCAGCTAAAAGATTGTTTGGGATAAGAATTCATGATATGCCCCACAATTTAGTTGATGTGGCTCCAATTGCAGCTGGAACTTTACTCATATTTTGGTTGTGCAGTATGCTGCTTCATCTTCCCAAGTCCATTCTCAAACTCACCAGTGGACCAAGTTTTCAGAAAGTGGTTAAACCCCAGACTTCCACTATGTGCATGTAGGTTAACTCCTGAATCCTGTGAAGAAACACTCATCGCTTGCCTTAAGTGCCCCCTCTCCTGTCACAAATATAGGCCTTGTATAACAATTTACTCTGGCGTATATTATTCTCAGAGCACTACCAGAGGTGAGCAGGCCGGCAGAAGGCGCTAAGGTCCCGGCAGCCTCTCGCAGCCACCTGAGCTACTTCCCTTCACGGCCACAATGCAGTGGCTCCGCGCCCGGAGCACCACGGCAGCGGTGAGTGAGTGGGTTACTGGCATGATCCCTGACCCCATCCTTCTCAACACTCCTGCCCTCCCCGCAACTTTACCCCTGGCCAGACTCCCCACACGCTGTGAAAGGAACTCTCCCCCCAATTGGTCCCTTGAACTAGTATTGTCATTCAATAAGATCACAACTGATTCAACTTGGCCCGGTGTGCTCCCGTTTGTCCCACCATCTCCCCACCTGCCAACACCCTCCACCCCCAACCCATTCAGTAATTCAGAATGAAGGGGATTTGGAAGCTTTGGGCAAATTGAATTGTTACTTTCTTTATTTTTATTTTTTATTTTTACGGAGAGGATAACAATCTGTGCATGCGCGGTTTAAGAATTTTTTTTAAGCCGACTGACTGCCTACCCTGAGTAATTACTCATGGCATGTGCCTGATTATTCTCAAGAAAATAAAGACCAAACAAGTGCTATGAACACCTAAGTATTTGCATTTGCATAGTTAGTACTTATTTACTACTCAAACCTGAGCTAGTCTTGATACTTCTGTCAAACTGACATGGAAAAGTATAAGATAAGTTTGGGTTCATCTACTTCAAACATAAACTGCACTAGCAATTATAGTCAACAGAGCCACCACGATTGACAAATCTTGACAAATCTATCAAAGCTTCAAAAGAACACGGAATTTCATTGCACCCAGGAGTACAGAACAATAAATTAATCTGAATCTGGTGAAAATCATTAGTACATTGATACTAAGTACACTAATTACGATATCCTAAATTGGTCTTCTGAGACAAAGAAACAGCAGGACTTACACAATCAAAAAAGATGTTCACTGTTTCTGGTTGAAGTATTTCTCATACAATTCTACATAGTCCAAAATGCAAAGCCGTCTTTACCTTGCAGAGTTTTGTTTTAAATAACATTATTTTCTTCCCATTGTAAACTTGCTATTGGCAAAGGAGTCTACTCTTCACTGAATTATGTTCTGGCCTCTGGTGTCAAATAAGCAAATCAGGTTTGAGTCTTGCCAATACATCCTGACAGCCTACTTTGTCAGGATGGGTACTTTGATTCTGTACTGCTCACAAGATTTATTCAAATTCACACTCACATGCATTTAATTGTTCAATCAGTTAAAACTGACCAAATTTGCCATTACTCTCAGCATTGTAGAAACAAAGAACTGCAGATACTAATTATTACACAAAAGGACACAAAGTGCTGGAGCACTCTGGTGGTCAGGCAGCATCCTCGGAGAACATGGATAGGTAATGTTTCGGGTCACAACCTTCAGATTGAAGTTGTCTCGACTCAAAACGTCACCTATCCATGTTCTCCAGACATACTGCTTGACCGACTAAGTTACTCCAGCACTTTGTCCCCTTTTGCTCACAGTATTGTTGTCCTATTGAGTTCAACTATCTCAATAAACAATAGATTGCATTTGCAACTATCTACAGTTTATATAATGTAAATATTAACATTCCCACTGAAGGTGGCTGCTCAAACTTTATTTACTTACGACCACTGGAAATTGGTTCCTTTTTCAAGTCCCATATCTAAACTACAATATTGTCTCTGCCTCAACTGATCTGTGCAAGAATTTCATCTTCTGCGACCTTCCAACAGGGAAAAGGTATTTAAATTCACCTTTCATTCCATGCATTGATACTGTATGCCCTAATGCATGGTAACTCACAATTCCAGTTTAATATCTTCAGTAACTGCCCACTTCCTTATTTGGATACACATATCCGCACCCACAACTCTCTCATTGCGAATATGTGAATTAGGTTTGGCGGAAAGACTGAAGGACTTCACAAAAAGAACTTTGTCTTTCAACAAGACGCATATTTTTGCTGCTGAATTCTATTTATTTCAGTACTCATTTTTTTGCTGATGACTTCCATATTTTGGCAGAAATATATCAAAACCAGCATAAAAATATTATTTAAACCCATACCTACATAAATATATTAGATTAACCCTGAAACAGTTAATAACTTTAAGTTATTTTAGTGATGTTCCATGGTGACTTTGTCATTCTTATAATGGAGTCATAAATTGTTTTTGATCAAACATCTCTGCTGTCATCACCGAATATTGATTACTGTGTTCACCAAAGTAAAATATGAAGTTCACCTACCGTAACAAGGTAATTTGTCATTCTTTGCGAGAGGTTGGGTCTTCACATACAAACAGGACTGCCATCAAACATGGTGGTGTTGACTTGCTAAGAAAACAGGAATATCCCTCAAGAAATCTTCCTTAAGCTGCCTAATTGATCACATATGTTTCACCTTCGCCCAATTCACAAGAATACTTTCAGGCTTCATCTTTGGTTGGTCAGCTCCTGACACCAATGAAGACCTTCGGTGGCAAGGCAAGCAATGTAAAGACGTCACTGTACCATAGGTGCTCGTCTCATTCCTGACACAACGCCACACAAATTTTGAAAATACTTTGATCTATTCATCCATTAATTTTTAATTTCTTCAGGAGGAATCCTGCACTGGGGATTTCCTTTAATTAGTCTGTGCATGACAAAAATACACTGGAGAGTCTGGAATAGTCTATGTAAACAAGGGCTCTGTGGTATCTACGGGAATTCTTAAATCTGTCTGGTTTGTAAGCAATTGTTGCACACCGTGAAGGAGATAGAAACTCTGTCCTGAGAAAGTCTCGAGGAGGAGGAGCCATCTTGGGGAGCGGCTGCTAATCAGCAGCCGTCCGTTTACTTCGCTTTTTTAAAAAGTTTTTAGTAAGTCCTGTGTTTCGTCCGTTGGAGAAATTAACTTTTTAATGTGGGGGGTAGGGGGCAATTTTACTTCTAGGTCCCTACCTGGTCGGTGAGGCAGCTTTTTCTCCGGGCTGCCCGTCGACCCGTCCTCGTGGCCTACCAGCGGGCTTGGAGCGCTGTTTCCTGGCGGGGACCGCCCAGCACCTCGACGCAGCGCTGGGGCGCTGTCGCGGAGCGGAGCGAGCGATGCCTTGCCTGGGTCGCCGCGCTGGATCGACACGCTGGAGCTCCGGTGAGCTGTGTCCGCCGTGTTCGACACCTCCGGGCTGCGGGTCTGCGGAGCGGAGCGGGCGGCGCCGATTTCAACATCGGGAGCCTGGGAGCTCCAGGCCGGCGCGGCCTTGTCGGCTTCGGAAGCCGCCGTCTCCAGCTAGGAAGCGGCCGTTCCAGGTGGCCCAGCCGCTGAGAGGACTCTCCCGACGCCGGGGCAAGATCACCCAGTGAGAACGGCCAGGAACATCGGGCCTCCGTAGAGGCAATTGCGGTGGCCTCAATAGGCCTGACTTTGGGTGAACTTGGGGTTGGGGACTGGACATTGTGCCTTCCCCCACAGTGGTATCCATTGTGGGGGGGATGATTTTTTATTTTTTTTGGTCTGTAAGTAATCCTGTTAGTCTTTGTCCAAGATGGCTGTTGGAAGGGAGAGTGGACGCTGGCGCGCTTTAGCTGCCGCTGCTCTCTTTTCACATTGTGTTTTTGATTTTTTGTTTTTGGTCTGAATTCTGTTTTTAATTTGTGTTTCTGTGATGTCTTTATTATTTATTTTATTCTGATTATATGTTTTTTATTCCTGTTAATCTCTGTAAGGTGTCCTTGAGATTTCTGAAAGGCGCCCAAAAATAAAATTTATTATTATTATTATTATTATTAAAGTCTGCCTTGAGGATAACTCCACTGCTTCCAAAAGTAGTCTAACTGAACTGAACATGTGCAGATTTTTGTTGTTGGTTACTGGAAGAAACTGGGTGAACTCTCTCAATGTAACCAGTAACTGATGTGGGGAATTACATTATCCTAAAGTGACCTTTTCAACATGTGCCTGAATTGTGCGTAGTCTCTTATCACCGTTCTAGGCAAATAACCTAAAGCGAGAGATAAAACCTCAGGCTGCAAGTAGCTTGGTAAAAAAGCTGAGTACGCCTGACCACATGGATTCTATTTTTCATTATACTTATCTAGATGTCCAGCACATTGAAATATCCCCAGAACAAACTACTGAAGAGTGTAAGTATTTTTCTTTGCCCAAAATAGAGCAAAGACACCAAAAATACTAAATCCTGGATAATTTAATTCTCTAGCTGTTTTTGCAAAGGCACTGGCTGGCGCCTATTCACCTCTCTTAACCCCTTTACCCAACAGAATGAGAAGAATAGGACTAAGCCATTCAGTTCCATGATTTCAGTCTGTCATTCTAAATCACAGCTAATTTGCATTTCATTCTCATAGTCCATCTGCATTAGTACCGTATCCTTTAATACCTTTGCTTATTAAAAATCAATCTTAGAACCAAAATTATTAATTGGATTCGTGGCCACATGACCCTTTAGTCAAGAATTGTCGGTTTTTCCTCCCCCCCCCCCCCCCCCCCCCCCCTTATTGCGAAGAATTGCTTCCGGGTGCTAGCCATAAATATGCTCTCATTCCAATGTCCCCATGTTCAGGGATCCGTAAGAGAATCTACTGCATCAACCTCTAACAGATCATGCCTTATTGCTGCACTTTGTCTGGCATCCAGGCTTAACTAATTTCCTTTGACTTCAGAGCTTTCACAAATTCGAAATCTTTGCCCGGGCATCAATCTCAACAACTAAGTTTCAAATCCTCACGTTTTATCCATCGTGAAGTGTTGGTGGAATGGATTGCGTTGTGGACCCATTGGGTTCATTTCCACAACTCAACCCATCCCATCTTTATGTGGTGCTTCTGCTGCTACACAACAATGGCCATGACCTTTCTGGAGCCATTCCACAGGAAGGAGGGAGGAAGTCTATCATTCAGGTCATCATCTGGTAGAAAATCTGGGAGCAACGGGGGGGGGGGGGGGTGTACCTAAAACAATCTTGATCACAAGAAAAAAATGTACATGGTGTAAAAATGCAAACAGAAATCCTGAACCCAAGAGCCTGCATCCTCAGGTCTTAAAGGAAATGGCTGTGAAGATAGTGGAGTATTGCTTATAATCTACTGAAATTTCAGGCAGCAAGAACATTCAGCCTGGTTTCAAGCAGCACGGACATTTTTAAAGAAAAATCCTTACAGATATCTGCATCCTTGATCCAGATTTGATCAATAACAGAAAATGCCACCTTCAATAAACGAGTCAGAAAGCAAGAAACTAGAAGCCAGTTGTCTTTGGGGAAGTGCTGAAATCCATTATTAAATATAGTTGGAATAAGTAAGTCAGTTTTTGGATTGGCAATCCATATTCTATTCCTGTCATAACCAAAAGATATCGATCTGACTTCTGCATATGTGATGGAGCCTCCATTCGGGGAAAATAAATTTCTTCTCATTCTCAACGGCAACCCATTCTTCCGAGGCTGTACGCCTGGTTCGAGACTTCCCCCAGCCAAGGAAAATTTCAAGCTCACATCAACACTGCCAAGTCCTATAACTGCACCTTATTTTAAACTCGAGACAATAGGCTAAATCTACTTGACGTCTCCTGTATAAGTAGGTATGTTGCAAAGCCTACCCGAAGCGTCGCTGAAAATCTGTCGCTGCGGGTGTGCGCGATTTTGGCGCCGTTTAGAAGGGGGCGGGTTTAAAACGCGATTTTCTCTAGGCTGTTCCAATCGAAGATGTTCAGCCTAGATAATTATTAACGAAAAATCGCTGGAAGACCCCGTCGCAAAAGCTATTATTAGTTTTAAAGGCCTTGTATAATAGTTATAATAGTTTAAAAATCAATCTCTAAACCCGCGACCACCGGCAGCTGTCAGGGTCTCATAGAGCAAACAACTGAAGGTAGGCTGCTTATTTGTACATTAAAAAGGGCTTCTTAAGATCCCTTTATAAAAAGTTTAATATTGCGAGTAGCTCATTTTGGGCCCATTATATCCCGCAGTATTTTTCTGGGCATTTGGGGGCACAAATCTACCGCAATGTGAACGTTCTAAACCAGCGCGTGCACAGGAACCCACTAGAAAGCTGATTTAAAATGGACTTTAATTTGCAGCAATTGAACACTAAATTCCTTCCATTTGGCCTATAAATTAATGTAAATGAGATTTTAAAATCATGTTTTATTGTGAATTATTTATGAATATTATTTGGACACTTAGGCTATTTAAAAATGTTAATCATTTATTAAGAAATGGATAGATGTTTAGATCTAGTAATTGAAGTTTGAAATTAGCTACACTTGGGTAACTAACTAATTATATGCTTTAATTTCAGGTCATCCAAGTAAGATTATTTTATATTTGTTTCAGAATGGTTCAATCTACGATAACTGAAAATTTCATTCAGTTCTCTTAATTTTTAAGAAGGTTATGGGCTTTGGACTGCACACGATCACAGCTTTTTTGTTATGTCCATAGAAAATCAATAGGGAACAAGATGCTAATTTCCGAGTATGAAAATGGCCATAACTTTTTAAATACTTGAGATATGAAAGTGAATTAGGTGTCAAATTAAACTTCTTTTTATGCTTTATCTGGTGGGATAAATTACAGACTTGATTTTTTAAATCTCAAAATTTTGTAACATTGCTACTATAAGACATCCACCAATCCAGAAATAATTCTGGTGAACTTTTGTTACACTCTTGTACAAACAATTTCCTTCCTTGGGAAGGGTGACCAGATCTGTACACAACATTCCAATATAACGGGAGGAAATTAGCTCTATCCTTGCACTCAAATCCTCTTTCGGTAAAGGCCGACATACTGTTTGGCTTACTAAATGTTTCAGCACCTGTTACATTAGCTTTTGAGTGTTTCATATATAATACTCTCTTGAACTTCTACAGATGGAACGATAGAGAACATACTAACATTGCAACACAGCCAGGTTTGGCAACGCAAACGCCCACAGAAATGAAGGATATTACACAGAATGGTATACACAGCCCGGTCCATCACGGGGATTGACCTCCCTTCATCAAAGGGCTCAACAGGAGGCGTTGCCTCAAAATGGCAGCCAATATCAAAGACCCACACCACTCTGGCCTCACTTTCATTTCGCTCCTACTATCCAGAAAGCGGTACAGGAGCCTGAAAAGCATGACCACTGGATTCAAGAATAACATTATCCCAACCAGCAACTTGAACACGACACAGCATTAACCTCAGCAAATGTGAACTTTATGGAATGCCTTTGGTTGCACTAAGGACTTGTTTTTTTTGCACCAGTATTATGGTTAAGGCATTAAATGATTTCAAATTATTATATATCATCTGTGTGTTATTGTGTTTACAGGCTTGGTAAGCTGTTGTAAGTAAGAATTTCATTATTCTATTGTCGGTAGATATGACAATTAAACACTCTTGACTCTTGGACACCTGGGGTGTTCTGAACCCCGAAACCTTCCAATCTCTCACCACTGTAAATATACATGGTGTTTCTATTTTATATAAGACAGTGGATGAGCATACATTTTGCACAGCATGTTCCAATGCTTTGCCCAATCAATTAACCTCCCTACATGTTGCTGACGCCCCACTGTATCCCCTCACAGTCCGCACAGCCACCCAGGTCTGAACCGTCATCAATCCAGGATATATTATACGATCCCCTCAGCTATATCATCGATCTAGATTTTTAACAATTGGTGTTCCAACACAGAACTCTGCAACAACCACGAGTCACGACCTCCGATCCAAAATCTTACTGCTTACTCCTACTCTTGTTTTCTATCTATAGACTAATTCTCAATCCACACCAATTTATCATCCCGATATTGTGGGCTTTAATTTTACAATTTAACCTCTCATCACGCATTTTCAAAGCCCTTCAAAATCCACAAACACCACATTAATTGATTTGCCTTCAACTATTCTATTGGTTATAACCTTAAAAACTCTAAGTTTCAGCAAATTTTATTTTATTTTCATAAATCCTTATAACTCTGCCCAATCTAATGCTATTTTCTTGGTGTTCCTCTATTATTTCCAAGGTAATAGTTTGAACATTTTGCCTACTACTCTTATCAGACTCGATTGAGAAGAACAGGACAGGAGCAGGGGCAGACAGGCCATTTGGGCTCTTCCATATAACAGATCATGGCTGATCCTTCATCTCAATATTCCTCCTATTGTTAGAGCACTTGCGTTTAAAAACCTAGATCCGTCTTAAGCATATCCAGTGACTTGAGCAGCTGTGATAGAAAGTTCCATGGGTTCCCCATTTTCTGAGTAAAGAACAAAAGAAAATAGGAGCCCGAGTAGGTTACCACACCGCTGCAAGCCTGCCCCACCATTCAACATGATCATGGCTGATCTATGCTGGCCTCGACTCCTCTCACTCATCCTCTTTCTACAATTTATTTGGTTTAGATTTAGAATCCTACTACAATCCAACAATTCACTTTCCATCTTCTTAAAGTATTCTATCATATTGTAGTCACTTAGTTACTCATCCATAATGAGCCCACACAAACCAGCTATTCATTCTCCACAATATTATTGCTAATTTTGTTGAACCCGTTGTCATGGTGATTAAAATCACTGTGACTACTGTAGTACCCTTGTTATGTGCATCCCACTAATGCCTTCCACCTTTTGGTACTTATCCAGCTTCACCTCGACTGATATTCTCAGCCAACATCCTTTCTCATTATTACTTTAATTTCAACCTTTCCTAAAAACTACATCCCAATTTCCTTTGTGCAAGAAAGAACTACAGACGATGGTTTAAATCGAAGGTAGCGACAACATTTTGTGTCAGTCTCCTTTGTTCCCTTGCCTGCCCTTCCTACATATGGAAAATCCTGGGATATTCAGAGTCTTGGTCACTCTGAAACCATGTCTCTGTAATGACAATTACATTGTATCCGTTTAAATCTATTTGTACTGTTAAGTCACCCAGCTTAATATGAATGCTTCACACGTTCAATTGGGGTCAAGGAGAGAGCGTTCACGTCGCGGCCCTGTTTCCACCAATCTTTCCACCACCACGCACAAGAAGGGCAAGACAATCACCATTGTGCAGATGCCAAGAAGTGTGTTCAGCTCTGGCTGAACAACTTCTTATCTTGTACGTGGACTCGATAAGAAGAAGACACATTCAATTACAGCAACTTTGAAATCTTTTCAATATTTTCAGACACCTCTGCAATTTTTGGGAGTGGCACAATGTGCATTTTATCTCACCTAGTGCTCAGTAAGTTGTTGGCGTTCTCTCTTGCTTGTATGCTTAGTCACTCCCTGGCTGTCACTCTGTTTTGGCCATTCTCACCTACTTACCTTAAATCACTTTCCTGCACTGGTTCCTTGTTCTTTTCTCTTTAGCATTCTCGATTTCTCCCCACCAGGATTTTCCACCTAAATCCCACCATCCTCTCCGAAAGTATTTAATGTGAAGACCAATCTACTTCCTGAGTTATTTGATGCACTAGAACTCTGGTCCTAACATGGTCCAGGTGTAGTTTGCTCCAAATGATCAGTTCTCTCATTCCCCAATACCGTTGCCAGTGCTCTACGTATCAAAATCTACTTCTACCAATCCAATTCCTTGAGCATACATTCAAGTTCAGAATACTATTAACCCCTTGTAATTCTGCACACCAACTGATCAAGTTTCCTGTTTACTTTCTCTCTTTTCTTAAATAGCAGGGTCAGATCTGCAACTTCCCTTGAAAGATCATTGAAAGAAAACCTGTTTATTGTGGTGACCACAAAGCTAATGTTATATTAAACCACTTGTGAACCACCTAACCTAGCCAATGAGCAGCTCCAAAGCCATCAATGTGGTTGACTATGCAGGCACAGTGCATTCAGAAAGTATTCACCCCTTCACTTTTTCTTACGTTACAGCCTAATTTTAAAATGGATTAAATTCTTTTTCTTTATCATCAAAGTACACACAATACCCCAGAATGAAGAAGCGAAAATGGGTGCTTAGAAATTTTTGCAAAGTAATTAAAAAGAAATAACTGCAATATCACATTTACATAAATATTCAGACCTTTTGCTATGTCACTCAAAATTGAGCTTAGGTTCATCCTGTTTCCTTGAGATGTTTCTACAACTTGATTTGAGTCCAGCAGTGGTAAATTAAATTGATTGTACATGATTTGGAAAGGCACACACCTGTCTATATAAGGTCCCACAGTTGACGGTGCATGTCAGAGCAAAAACCAAGCCATGAAGACGAAGGAATTGTCCATAGACCTCCAAGACAGGATTGTGTCGAGACACTGATCTGGGGAAGGGTATAAAACAATTTCTGCAGCATTGCAGGTTGAGAAGAGCGCAGTTGCCTCTGTCATTCTTAAATGAAAGAACTTTGGAACCACCAGGACTCTTCATAGAGCTGGCCGCCCGGCCAAACTGAGCAATCGGGGGAGAAAGGTCTTGGTCAGGGAGGTGACCAAGATGGTTAATCTGACAGAGCTCCAGAGTTCCTCTGTGGAGATGGGAGAACCTTCCAGAAGGACAACTATATCTGCAGCAATCCACCAATCAGGCCTCTATGGTAAAGTGCCCAGATGGAAGCCACTTCTCAGTAAAAGGCACAGTCCGCTTGGAGTTTGCTAAAAGGCATGAGAAACAAGATTCTCTGGTCTGATGAAACCAAGATTGAACTCTTTGGCCTGAATGCCAAGTGTCACGTCTAGAGGAAACCAGTCACCGCTCATCACCTGGCAGCATCATGCTGTGGGGATGTTTTTCAGCGGCAGGAACTGGAAGACTAGTCAGGATCGAGGGAAAGATGAACGGAGCAAAGTACAGAGAGATCCTTGATGAAAACCTGCTCCAGAAAATGTGGGAGAGGTTCATCTTCCAACAGGACAACGACCCTAAGCACACAGCCAAGACAACGCAGGAGTGGCTTCATGACAAGTCTTCTGAATGTCCTTGAGTGGCCCAGCCAGAGCCTGGACTTGAACCCGATCGAACATCTCTGGAGGGACCTGAAAATAGCTGTGCATCAACGCTCCTCATCCAATCTGACAGAGCTTGAGAGGATCTGCAAAGAAGAATGGGAGAAATTACCCAAATACAGGTGTGCCAAGCTGGTAGTGTCATACCCAAGAAGACTTGAGGCTGTAATTGCTTCCAAAGGTGCCTCAACAAAGTACTGAGTAAAGGGAATGTAAATGTGATATTTCAGTTATTTCTTTTGACTGTTTTCGCTTTTTTATTATGGGGTGTTGTGTGTAGATGGATGATAAAAAAAAAAAAGAATTACATTCAATTTTAGAATAAGACTGTAACTTAACAAAATGTGGAAAAGGTGAAGGGGTCTGAATACTTTCTGAATGCAATGTATCTGTGAAGCTGCTGTTCAGGAGACATTACGAATGGGCAACAAATGCTGGCTTTGCCAGCAAAGTCCAGCAAATTAATAAATGCTAAGATAAGCCCTGCGGGTATCAGACAATAGATTAAAACCGAGATTCTCCCCCTTAATATCAACCAATTCCGTACGAGGAAGTAAATCAGCTGAAAATGGATCCTCAAAACACCAAAAGAACCAATGATATTAAATCAATTTACTGAAGAACCCAAACTATAAAGATTACGATCTACAGAAACCAATCTGCAGCTATGCTCATTGCCGATCCTACGGGCGTAGAACATATCGGCTCCTGGAGTTTATTTATTAGAGAAGCATGCTTGCCCAGAGGAGCAGAATTCAGAGGATTAATGAAGTTCAGCAAATGGTTCCTGGACATACCCATTTTTGATTATCAGGTTAGCGGAATTGATTTCCAGTTTTTAAATTTATATCAATAAGCCTCTGACAGTATTATGAAACATAAGAGCATAAATTACCATCTCCCCTAAATGTATGCCGTGAATAATGTTTTGAGTAGCTGTTCAGATAAAATGAGAAAACAGAAGGAACAAGCAAGGGGCACAAAATCTTGGTACAAAACGCTGTTGCACCAACATGTTTGAGATTCCACTTAATTTCATTAAATCATATTATATTTAAATTGATGATTTTTTTAATGACAATTATTATTATTATTCTTCACATCCAGAAACAAGGAGAAATAATAACAGTTTGAATCAGTCGTGCAGCATGGAAACAGGCCCTATTCCATGGGTGACCAAGATGCTCCATCTAAGCCAGACCCATTTGCCCGCATTTGGTCTATGTCCCTCAAATGATTTCCTATCCATGTACCTGTCCAAGTTGCTATTAAATACTGTTATTGTACCTGCCTCAACGTCTTCCTCTGGCAGCTCATTCCGTGCACCCACCACCCTTGAGTGAAAAAGTTGCCCCTCAGGTTTCAATGAAATCTTTCCCCTCTCATTGTAAACCTATGTCTTCTGGTTATTGATTCTCCTTGCCTGGGTAAAAGAAAAACTCAGTGTATTCACTTGATCAATTCCCCTCATGATTTTCTACGCCTCTATAAGATCACCCCTGTGCTCCAAGGAATAAAGTCCACAATAGATAATCTGGGTCAAGTTAAATTAAATGTTATGCCGAATAGGGTATGTGCAATACATAACCTTTCACAAAGTTCTATGCATGCAGCTAATACGTCATTGTGAGTACAATGATGGTAACTGAACATCAAAACTAAACGTAATTGTACCACCTCATATTTATTCAAAATAAGAACATAATGCAACACACTATCTTCCTGCTTTTGCAAATGTAGATGTGTGGAATGTTTATATACAGCCAGTAAGACCAAAATAACAAAGCATCGTGACTGCTAACTTTCTTACCTGATGGCTGGGTCCCACACGGATTTCTCCCTGCGTGCTGTTCAGCCGCCTGCAAAAGACAATTATTGCATCAAAAGCTGAAGCGACAATTACTATGACAAAACAAACCTGTATATACATGTATATTGCTTCATCTCATTTAAAATCCCAAATTTGTTCACATGTAATTTGTGCACAAATAGCAGAAAGATGACGGTCGACTCGTCCTGAAAAAGGGTCCCAACACAAAACGTCATCTGTCCATTCCCTCCATAGATGCTGCCTGACCCGCTGAGTTCCTTAAGGGCCTGTTTCACTTTGTGATTTTTTTCGGCGACTGCGGAGCGTCCGTAAAACCGTCAAGTTGCACGACATACACGCTGACGTATGCTGTCATGTGGGCGACGCCCGGTTCGGGTTAGGGACCACAGATGGGCTATAAATATTCTTCCTTCAATGCATGGATTTTAAGCAATAATATATTAAAATTAATATAATAAAATCAATTGTGCAATTGAAAAGATGTCTGAGTCGTTCAATTTTATTCATAGACGTATTGGTCCGCTTCCAGATCCAATCACCGTCTCTATAACTTTTCACAGGGATGGATTCAGTGAGTGTTGACTGAACTCCCCTCCACCCTCCTCCCGCCCCCATCCCTCTATACGTCTATAAATCCCCCAATACGTCTATAAATAAAACTGAACGACTCCGACATCTTTTCATTTGCGTAATTGATTTTATTGTATTAATTTTAATATATTAATTTTAAAAATCAATGCATTGAAGGAAGAATATTTTACAGCCCATCTGTGGTCCCTAACCCCCTAACCGGGCTTCACCCGCTGGACAGCATACGTCAGTGTGTGACAGGGCGCACGACATGATGAGACACCCAAATGTTGACCCTGGATTTTGAACATTCCACAATCCTGGGGCGACAGAGAGACACCGCACGTCACTATATGCGTTCCACGCGTTACGCCCTGACCACGACGCGACAACCTCTTTCCAGGCGCCCAAGTGGGACAGGCCCTTCCTCAAGATTCCAGCATCTGCAGTTCCTTTTTTCTCCGGTTTATTAATTCTGACTGTTGTTAACCAAGGGAGGAATGTTAATCAGAATACTCGAATGATTTGCTAACTCCTCTTTGAATATTCATTTTAAAATTGCAAAGTTCTTTGACGAAAAGTAATTGTTTTATATGTGTCAGCAGATAAGGTGGTGTTTTAGCATTTCACCGGAAAGAGAACACATCTGACATAACCACAATCCCTGAGCACCAACATACATTATGCTCTCAAGCGCTTGAGGTTGGGCTTGAAATCATGACATTCTGCAGCAGAAGCAAACTGTGGCCTAGCTCAGCTGACACGTTAGTGGAAACTATATGCTAAAAACTGCTGAGAATTCTATTCACAAAGTTGCACTCCTAAAGATTTGGCTTCATTTTCTGAGGTCAGGTCGGGAGGGAGGGGGGATTCCCCCCTGCCACGGGTACCATGTAATCCCGTGTTACCTGCTCCATGGTCAGATAGTCGGCAAACCAAACCGTCTCCCCCACCTTGTTTGCCAGATGAGGGGTCTGTGGACCCCCAGCAGGACCAAAAACAAGACTTGTCAACGGGCGAATGAGTTCCTAGTGAGCCAACGGCCATCCACACTTCAGTAGAAGTTGCGATCACTGTCGTACATAACATTGTGAGGCACCGTGCCCGGTGATGTTTTCAACGATGATGATGATTATTCTGAGGAATAATTCCTGGAGATTTCTGATTATAGTCTATTCATGATATACCATTAATGATTACTAGATAGATAGTTTCATGTCCTAAGCTACCAATTTGTTATATTGCAGTTTCCGCAAAATGCCTCAGGCAATTTTCACCCTCTCCACTAATTTAATCAAGTTACACTGTAGTAGATTTTAGGATATTCTCCATCCAGAAATGGATTTTCTTCTTTAAATCTTTATATACTAATTAATATCCTGCTGCGATATTTAGTGAGTCAGATGATATGCTCATTTATAATGATGGGATTATCTGACCATATAGTAATCTAAATCATATAATTTTCCTCAGGATTCTTTAAAGTCCAAAGTCCATTATTATTCAGTGAAATACGACTCAGGGTAATCAATGGATTGATCAGAAAACTTTGTAAATCAGTTAATATATACTGAATGGCTGACACAATTGAATAGCCTTCTCAGCCCTTACTGAAATGCTTTGGTGATTATGCCTCACGCTGCAGAACCTGCTGGGCAAAAGCATTCAGCAGCTTAAAAACAATTTCATAACTGAATATGACCGCTGGATAATATTTTGCTTTTATCATGTTGGTTTACACTTTTTATTTCAGCATCTTGTATTCTTTTTTACTCAGTTTTTCATTCGGGTCAAGTCAAGATGTCAACTATTGCCATATGCATAAGGACAGTGAGGTACAGCTACAAACAAATATTTTGCTTGCAGCAGCATCCCAAGAATATAGACTCAGCAAACATGCAAAACAAATTATACATAAATGGCACGTGGATTCTGCAAGATAGTACAATTAAATAAAAAGACTGCAAAAACAAAAACATTCTTGCAAAACGTAAACAAGTCCATGTGCAAGAGGTGTTCCATAGTGTTCCATTGCTGAGGTAGGGTTAGGATTGCCCAGGTTGGTGTATGAACCTGATAGTTGTAGGAAAACAGCTGATTCCCTGAATCAGGTGGTGGGGGATTTCAGGTTTCTGTACCTCCTGCCCAATGGTAGCAATGAAAATAGGGCTTGGCAGGTGGTGGGTGACAGATGATGATAGATGCTGCCTGCTTGAAGTAGCACCTTATGTCGGTGTTTTCAATGGTGGGGAGGTCTGTGTCCATGATGGACCCGGCTGAGTCTACCACTCAGCAGGCCACCTGAGTTCCTATGCATTGAAATTGCCAAACCAGGCCATGATGTAACCAGGCTGGATACATTCTGCAGTGCATCTGTCGAAGCTTGTTGGAGTATTCCAGTGACACACCAAACCTCTTTAAAACTTCTAAGAAAGTGAAGGCACTGGCATGCCTTTCTTGTGATGACATCAAGGTGTTGGGCCCAGGACATGTCATCTAAGATATTATCGACTAGGAATTTGCTAACCCTATTGTCAATCTACCAATACAAATTGGCAATAAAAAGAGGTCTCGCAACGTCCCCTTTCGGAAATCGACAATTTGTTCCTTGGTCTTGTTGAATGAGAGGTTGTTGTTGTGGCAACACTAAACCAGATGTTTTATCGCTCTCCTACACTCTGACTCATCACTATCGATGATTTGGCCAACAACAATGGTATCATCAGCCAATTTATAGATGGCACTGGAGATAAACTTCGCCACACAGTAATGGATGTAAAGAGAGTAGAGCGGGGGTCTAAGCACCCAGCCTTCGAGGTTCACCTTTGTTGATGGTCAGTGAGGAGGAGATGGTGTTACCAACCCAGTCTGCCAGCGTTCCAGTTGCAAAGGAAGGAACAGAGAGTCAGAGCTCGGTGATGGGTTTGAAGGGGGTAATTGGGGTTCAACTCCGAGCTGAAGTCAATGAACAACAACCTGGCACGTGTTCCTGTTATCCAGATGGTCTAGAGCAGAGTGGAGAGCCAATGAGATAGCATCTGCCGCTGATCTGTTGCGGCAGATAGGCAGATTGAAATGGATCCAGGTCTTTTCTAAAGCATAACCAACCTCTCAAAGCACTTCATTATTGTGGATGCAAGTGCTATCGGACTCAAGTCAATGAGGCAGGTCACCGTACTCTTCTTGGGCACCAGTACAATAGATGCCCATTTGAAACAGGTGAGAACCTCAGATCGCAGAAGCAGGAGATTTATTTTCTCTTGCTGAACCTCTAATAATTAACGTAGCAGAAATATAATGCAAATCTTTTTAAACATGTTAAGACAATCCTCTGACTGAGTCTGGTCTGCAAACCACCTGCAAATTTAGTCTGCATGTCATGAGGGTGAATGATTTTCCCATTGCCCGGTTAAGTAATGGGATGCCATTTATAACTGACATGGTAACACAGAGCAAAAGAAAGAATCTTCATATAACTGACCTGGTGACATGGCTGAAACATGTATGAAAAAAGGCAACGATCAGACTAGGCTGTTCTTCCTCTGAGAGGGAGAGCTATTCTTTTTCCGAGAGGGGATGGTGAGCTTTTAAAACAGTTTATCAAACACCCAATGCAGAAGTTAAGCCGCTTATTTGCGCAAAACTGGACAATTAGACATGATTCGACGAAACTAGACTAAATTCTGAACCTGTGAATTTTCCCTTGAAAGTCAATATCTCAAACTACACTTGAAAACAAATACTCTTTATTCTGTTGAAGCCCTTTCCTATAAGGCTGAGATGGGTTGGCCTTATTCAAAAATGTGCATACGTTGAAGCCCAATTACATTTTTTAAATCATTAAATCTGGATTAAATTTAACAATGTAAATTAACTTAACAAAATACCAAATTGCAATCTAACAATGGCAATGACATTATAATTAAGCAGTGAAATTATACAAATACATATTTGGTCATCTGTCCTTCCCTATGTGCCAACAATGATGTACGTCAAATACTGGTTAATAAATTAACTGTAGGCAGAACCAGAGAATGCAAAGGATTTTATCAGGACTTGTTCATGAAGCTCCACAATAGAAGATGAAGCCTGGATTCATTTTCATATGGTTCAGTGATACATTTTATTTGATAACCATTCATACCGTTTTCGGGAATGTCTTAGAATTAGTTGGCAAATAATTAAATTTGTTGATGTCCTCCCCAAGCGCGGTGAAAATAATTTACCAAATAGAGTCGTTTTTAATAATGAAAGAGTTAAAACTGAATCTATGTACAAGGAGGCATGTTAAAAGGCAGGCAGGAAACTGGGCACAAAAGTGGTTGATGCAACAAAGATGGTAACTATAGCAACAGCAATTTAATTTTTTTTTGGTTCCAGAGCTGCAACGGATTAAAGAAAATGACAAGATGTTCGCCTTCAAAGTGCACTGTTGCTATGGCTACACTGTAGATTTCATGTTACAACAAGCCCAGTGGTGCCCAGAATTGTCAAGCCTTTGCATGTGTTTGTGGACTGATGCTTTCCCAGTAGGACTCCATTTAGCATTATGTAGGATTGCTTCTTGAAAACTACATGCAGGCTTCATACGACACGAGATAGCAGGCATCATTTTTTTAAATTAAAAAAGGCGACAATTTAACTGTGCAGAATATCCAAAATACTTGAACTTTTACAATAGCCTTTTCAAAAAAATAATCTGTATGTATTTTCCTTCCAAAACATAGCAATTCTCAAAGATTTTTTAAAATATGAGCATCAGTTTAGCATCTGTAAAAGTAAATGCCATTTTGTGGTCAGACCTGAAGGAAGGTGAGTTTCAGTACCACAAGCTTAAGGAAATGATAATACCACATGTGCGTGTTTTGAACAATTGTTTCAGAATTATAAATTTGCAAAATGGACAGATAATTTACAAATAATTCTCATATTGTTTCACACCAAACTACTCAGACAGTGACAGCAATTTAAGTAAATTCAGCCACGATCATTAATAAATCCATTTTGCTTTGCCTGTATAAATTGGAGCAATGGGCATCAGTGAGTCAGGAAAACTCCCCACTCTTCTTAAAGTCTCAGCCCCAAGAAGAAAATATAATAACACGTGCACTCATTTGTTGAAAACTAATGCATACTACCTTCAAATGCGAGCAGCAAATTATTCCTCCCAGCCAAATTTAAGTCATTTGGCAAAGTGTCAACAGAAAATTATTTTGAAAAGGCAAAAAGAGGAGAAACTCTCCCATTGCCTCGTTAATAAGTAAACAAAGTCATTTTTTCCCCACATCTTTCAATACTAACCTCTATTTTTACTTTGGCTTCCATTGTAAATATGCCCATTACTTTTTTTTTTAAAGGATATAAAAATAAAACTATTCAAGATAAATCTATGCCAAGTATTTATGGATGGAAGAGATTGAAGGAAAGATATCAATTAAAATATTTTTTTGGGGGGCTAAGTATCTATCCATTTGCCTTTCACATTTCCATTCATCATGATCCACATTACTGTTTCATCTTCCACAATCCAGATTACACTCAGATAATTCCTCCTAGATATCTTGCAGTCCCTTCTTCAGATCCACTTTGTTTATTTGCCTCTTTTCTATATACAGCCTTGTAAATTGTTTTTTTAGCATGTAATTTGTTATCTCCTACATTCCCATCAAATCCTATCTCACCCACCAGGATAGGACAAATAATTAGTTTAGTGTGAGGATCTTGTCTAGGTGAAGGCAAGTATTAGGACTCAAGAAAAGGAGGGTTAACCTGGGGAAAGGGAGTCTATTCAAGGCAATGGAGCAAGAACATGGGGTTAGAAGATATCAAAGGCTATTCTAATTAGTGGTGACTCGACCCATGGATTTGGTCTGTTCACCTATGCTGAGCAGTTGTCTTGATGCTGTGGTGTAAGTCACAGCTAAGATCATTACCGGGCATTGTGAAAACCAGTAGGTTGAAGAAAAACTACTTGCCAGCTTAGACTAAAACAACAGTCTAAAACTGGATGGGGAGAGTGCCTGTGTATGCACGTGGAAGAGACACAGAAAGACTGATGTTTCTGCACAGGCTTAAAACATAACAGGGAAGGAACGCTGCAAATTAGTAGTAAGAGGTTGGAAAACACAACATAACGGGGAAAGTAGTGATGTTCCCCAAACCACAAGCATAATAGTTAAGGAGACAATGGGGTGCCACCAAACACCATGAAAGAATACATAGAAAACAGAATATAGAACAGTACAGCACAGGTACAGGCCCTTCAGCCCAACAAAGTCCGTGCCAAGAGAACTATTCTCCACTACCTACGTGTGATCCATGTCCCTCCATATCCACATGTCTGTCTAAAAGTCTCTTAAATGCCACTATTGTGCCTGCCTCCACCACCATCCCAGCCGGCAGTTTCCAGGTAACCACTACTCTCTGTGCAAAAAACGTTCTCCTCTCTCCTTAAACCTATGGCGTCTCAACTTTGATATTTCCACCCTGCGAGAAAGGAGTCTGATAGTCTATCCTGTGAAGTTACCCTCTCATAATTTCATATACTTCTATCAGGTTTCCCCTCAAGCTGATGTTCTAGAGAAAACAATCCAATTTGTGGCAATTAGAGGTTTAAAACAGAAATCAATAATTAGAAGAATTGAAGCAAAGTCTTAACAGACTACAAGAATGGTTAAGTCTGAAGGAAAACCTAATTATAGATTGGAAGCAAAATGGCATGAGATAAGGGGCAATGACACATTGTGAGATGCAGTAATGATTTGGGAAGTTAGCTAGCTTTACTGTGACTCAAGGTCTCAGAGGGTTAATAAATTGGAGGCAACATCACAGCAGACACTGGTTGTTGTCAGCTAAGAAACAAAGGATCCATTCTAAGTCATCTGCAATAGCATCCAAGCCCTTAGTCGCAAACAAGGGAGTCAAGAGCAGAAACAAGGAAATGCAGATGCTGGTTTACAAAAACAAACACAATGTGCTGGAGTAACTCAGCTGGTCAGACAGCATCCCTGTAGCACATGGATAGGTGCCGTTTTGGGCCAGGTTCCTTCGTCAGACTAGCCAGTCAAGAGAGTAAATAGAGTTTTTGTCCTATGTTTCGTCAACCGAACAAGTAATTTTTTACTTGCTGCAGCTTAACAGGCAGACAAAGGAACTAGCTGTTGCTATAGTAATATGAGATAACTCAAGGAGTGCCCAGGTGAAGTGGCTTGATCATAACACTCAAGTGGGAATGAAGTCTCTGTGTGAACTCTCAGGAGCAATCAATTCCATATTCCTCTGTTTAGCTCAGCAGCAATAACAAGAATGCTGCACATACGGAGGTGATATTATGGCAAATATCATCAGGCCAGCTTCAACAGGTCAAAGATTGAAAGTTGGTGCATCTGGACTGGACTATCACTGTATTCATTGGAGAACAGGAGGAATAATCCAGAATCCTCTCCCATTTTGACGGTTCCATCAAACACTTAGTCCATAAGTACAAATACAGCATCCCCCAAACTGCTTCTCCACTTCATTGACAACTCAATCTGGACTACCTCCTACACTCATGCAGAACTTGTTGATTTCATCAACTTCACCACTAACGTCCACCCTACACTCAAATTTACTTGGACTATCTCTAACAATATTTCCCTTTCTCAAACACTCTGTCTCCATTACAGGGGACAGATTATTAACTGACGTCTAGCACAACCCCACTGACTCACACAGTTATGTTGATCCACCTCCTCCCACTCTGCCTCTTGCAAGGTGTCTTCCCGTACTCTCAATTTCTCCATCTTCACCACACCTGCTCCCAAGTTGAGGTTTTCCGCTCTCGGACACGCAAGATGCCCTCATTCTTTCGTAAACGTGATTTAGTAAACCTGCTCTCATAGATGAATCCCTCAACCGTGTCTCATCTGTGTCCCGCAGCTTCCCCTACCCAGAGACGGAACAAGGATAGAGGTCCCCATGTCCTTATCTTTCACCCCACCAGCCTCAACATCCACGACATCATTCTCCAACATTCCTGCCATTTTCAACGTGATTCCATCACCAGTCACATCTTCATATACAATACAATACAATACAATACAATACGGTTTAGTTGTCACATTGCACAAAAAGTGCAAGTGAAATGGATATGTCAGCAGCGATACAATGATAAAGAGCACACACAAAAACACAATAAAAATTTAACATAAACATCCACCACAGCATTCATCACTGTGGTGGAAGGCACACAATTTGGCCAGTCCTCCTCCATTTTCCCCCGTGGTCGGGGCCTCAACCCTACGCAGCCGCCGCTGTGGGCGTCCAGATGGTAAGGACAAGGTACGAGTCCAGGTAAGTCCAGAGTCGGCTCTTCCCCACCGGAGACCGCGGCTTTAAGTTGGTGTAGGCCGCAGGCCGGCGGCCGAAGATTTAAAGTTCCCTCCACGTCGCAGCCAGAAACACCGCAGACTGCAGGGCCGGCGGTCGAAGCTCCCCTCCAGGGGTGATGTTAAGTCCATACCGCGCCCGCGGTAGAAGATGGCCGCGGGCCGGCAGTGATGGCTTCTTCTTACCCCGGGTCCCCCACGAGGGATCCCGATCCCTCGTGGGGGACCCGGGGTAAGAAGAAGCCATCACTGCCGGCCCGCGGCTGTAGCTGTAGACGCCGCACCAGCTGGAGCTGTGCAGACCGCGGCTTTAGGCTGCCTGCTGCTGCGGGCCAACGAAACGGAGCGCTCCCCTCCAGCGAGGGCTCGCCCGCTCCGCGTTGACAGTCCACGCTGCGCCCGCCGCCGGAGCCCCGAGCCCCGGGCGCGTCCCCGGGAAAGGCCGCGCCGATCCTCGCTGTTAGGCCACGGGGGAGGTGACCTGGAAAAAGTCGCCTCTCCTTGGAGGAGGCGACCGAAACGGTTTTCCCCTCACACCCCCCCACACAAAACACACAAAGAAACATTAAAAACATACTTTAAAACATACTAAAAATAAATAAAAATAATAAAAATAATAATAAAAAATAAAAATAAAAAAAAATAAAAAAAATAAAAAAAGTTGAAAATAACTAACGAGCTGCTGACAGGGCTGCCACCATTGCAGCGCCCCCTAACCCTTTCTGATTTTAGTTTAACTCTAGATGCTACAAAGAGGAAAGATGCCCAGGTTGTGTAGAATTTAGTGATTTCAGCTAGATTTCTGGTCCTCGCGATGAAGGCATGGTGGGCAGGGAGGCCAATGACGTGCTTCCTGCCCCTAATCACAATTCAATGCCCTGCTGCTGCAAGATACCAATCTGCTATTTGCACAACGGTCTGACAATGCTGAACAGTCCAACAAGATACACGGTTAGTGAAAATCAAATAGCTAGTTTATGAGACTGCTGCCTGGATTAGAAAGTATTAACTACTAGAAGAAAAGACACAAAAAGCTGGAAGACAAAAAATGATGGAGAAACTCAGCTGGTGAGGCAGTATCTATGGAGCGAAGGAAATAGGTGACGTTTCGAGCCGAGACCGTTCTTCAGACCCGATACTTCTTTTTGAATGAAAGATATGCAAAAAAGTAATGATGATAAAGGAAACAGGCCATTGTTAGCTGTTTGTTGGATGGAAATGAGAAGCTGGTGCGACGTTATTGGGGGAGGACAATGGTCTCCTCCATTGTCAGAATCAGGCTAAACACAAATTGGAGGAACAGCATCTCATATTTCACTTGGGCAGCTTACAGCCCAGTGGCGTGAATATTAATTTCTCTCACTTCAGGTACCCCTGGCAATCCCTCTCGCTATCCCTCCCCCACCCAAGTTGCACTAGCTTCTTATTTTCACCCTACAAACAACTAACAATGGCCTGTTTCCTTTATCATAGTTACTTTTTTACATATCTTTCATTCATTGTTCTTTATCTCTCCACATCATCGTCTATATCTCTCGTGTCCCTTATCCCTAACCAATCTGAAGAAGGGTCTCGACCCGAAACATCACCCATTCCTTCTCTCCAGAGATGCTGCCTCTCCCGCTGAGTTACTCCAGTGTTTTATGTCTAACTTCGATATAGTTCTATGTTCTGTTTTTGCAGCTGAGGTCTGGTCCAAGACCAAAAAAAATTGAAACACACTGCAGGCCATCAGTGGAAAGAGAAGCAGACCTAGAGTGCTAACTCTTGTTTTCTTTCTTCACAGATATCCGGACCGGCTGAGCATTTTCTTCGTTTTTAACAAAATAAACAAGTTCCATTTATAAAATGTGTTCAACATGCTAAATTAACATCTCTTAAGTCACTCCACAGAAATGTGATGCAAAGAAAGTTTGATACAGAGCAGCATAAGAAGGGAATGAGAACAAGGGATAAACTTTAAGCAACATTGAAATGGTGCAGTGGCAAGAAAGGCAAAAAGAACGAGAAGGCAATTTTAGAGCTGAGGAAAATGAGGTAGAGCCACCAATGATTAATTAGAAAAATGCATTAAGCCAACACTGGAAAAGTACAGATAACTGTACAAATAAGGCAGTCGAGTGGCACAATAGTTGCTGCCTTTCAGCGCCAGAGACCCGGGTACAATCCTGACAAAGGTGCTGTCTGTATGGAGCTTGCACATTCTCCTTATGACCGCATGGGTTTTCTACGGGTGCTCTGGATTCCTCCCACATTCCAAATACGTGCAGATTTGTAGGTTAATTGGCCTTTGTAAATTGTCCCTACTATGTAGGATAGAAATCATGTGTGGGTGATCGTTGGTCGGTGCAGACTTGGTGGGCCGAAGGGCCTGTTTTCAAGCTATATTTCTAAACTAAACTAAACTGAGGGTTACATATGTCTACTGCAGTCACAAGGAGAATGTACAAGCTCCATACAGACAGCACCTTTGTCAGGATTGAACCCGGTTCTCTGGCTTAAAAATCGAGATACCTTCTGACCATGAGAGATATGTGAACAGGATTTGTTGAAAAGTAGGATGAGAGTAACGAAAATGAATACAGAAAATGCTGGGAAAACTCTGCAGGTCAGGCAGCAACTGCGAAGAAAGAAATGAAATTCCCTTCATCAGTATCACAGATGCCATCTGACCTGTGGAGCCATTAGCAACATTTTCAATTTTTTCTGCAGATGCTAAAATTCTATTTTAAAAATAAATTGATGTGTCAGTATTTTGGATGACTTTTGTAAGATGGAAAATTGGCAAGGAAAGTAATAAAATGCCAAATTTAAAGATAACAAAGGTTGGGATGAGAGTTGCAGCAGTCAATCTGAGATGGAGTCAGATTCAGAGCTGGATGCTGGGAGCACAAATATACAGACATCTTCAGGATCCAGAGGTATGTGTAGGACCAGTTAATAAGTCTTTCGGCTGTGAAAAATATTGCACTTGTGGAAATGGATCGATCATAAGCTGACAACTTGAAGGTGATGACAAAACTGATATATGCTCGGTACTTCATTTCCTTTCAAAACTGAATTTATGTCACCCATGTGTTCATTCAAATTATGGATAACAATAACATGAGAGAACAGAGGTACACAATGAGGAACATTTAAATTTCCCTAAGTTAGGAGCTTTATTTGAACACAGCAAATTCACAAATCAAATATTGAAGGAATAAAAAGGGTATCTTAACCAATTTGGAGGCTTCAACTTCTAAAATTACGTAGTTTTATTTAAAAGGTTCATTATAAAGCAAATAACTAATTTTACTAAAGAGACATATGGAAGTTGTTTATTGTGAAATGTCAGCATAGCAGAGGTCTGAAAGTGGTTGCAACAAGGACTGATTTGGAGTGGCAACAGTAGTTCCATATGTGCAAAATGAACTATCACAGCTGGCAGGAAATTTTGTGCTTGCATGTTTACACCAGCATTCAACCCATTTGTTAATAAACTGCAGAATAATATCGGAGCACCAAGAGAAATGACCACAGCTGTAACATTAATGAAAAAACTCTGCTTTGCTTACAAAATGTCCAATATGCTGCATCTGAGTCATACGCAATGCAGTGATGAGCTTAAGCAGTGGGCTCCCTGAGGAGGTTGTGCACAGCAGCATTCGACAGCTGGCTCTGGAATCACTGCAAAAATAACCACAGCAACCCCAAGACTAACACAACTGCTCTCACAAAGGTTGGTTGAATTACTGGTCATTGGTTTATTATTGTTGCGTGTCTCGAGACACAATGAAAAACTTTATTTTGCGTGCTCTCCAGGTAAATCATACCATACATGAACACATCAGGTAGCTTAATAGAGAAAATAAATAAGAGTGCATAATAAAGCTTTACAAGATTGTTATCCCGACACCTCCTATTTATTGTTATACTGAAAACAATCAACCATATTGCAAAAAAGGACACTATTATACAATGCAATATCTATAAAAAAATCTATATTCAAGCCTTCTGCTACTGGCTCAAAAAAGGTTCCTTACATAACCCACTGTCTCGTCTGTGGAGGTCTCTTGAGCAATATCCTATTAATGGAAAATTTGCCACCAGTGCAAAGAACTGGCAATTATCAATATGTTTTAGATTTAAGAAGTCTTAAGATGTGTCAATGATTTCATCTACATGACCCTAGCTGCAGCATCAACTTTAGCTGATAATAAAGCCAATGCTTAATATCTCATGTCAAAGGCAGCTCTTCCAATAATGCTCCAGGTTTTTTTTTTGTCACGTATACCAAGGTACAATGAGAGGCTTTGTTTGCATGCTATCCAAACAGATCAGATATACCATGCATATAAACACAATCAACTCAAGTATGATAGATGCAAAATATACTTCTCAGCATTGTAGTGCATCAGTACCGAAAAGTCCTAAATGGGTAGAGGTGAACCGGACGGTATCCCAGCTTACGGAGGAGCCGTTTAGAAGCCTGACAACAGAGGGGAAGAAACTGTCCGTGATTCTGGTGGTGTGCTCTTCCAAGCTTCTGTTCCTTCTGCCAGGCAGGTGCAGGGAGAAGGAGGAATGTGCAGGGTTGGACAAGACTTTGATTATGATGGCTGCTTTCCCTAGACAGCGTGAAGTGCAGATAGAGTCAATGGTGAAAAGTGTGGTCTGTGTGATAAACTGTTCTACATCTACAACTCTCTGCCAGAGCTGTTCCCAAACCAAGCTGTGGTGCAATCTAACAGTCAGCTTGCTATTGTGCATCTATCTGTAGAAGTTTGTAAGAACCATTAGAGACATGCCAAATTTCCACAATCTCCTCAGGAAGTAGAAGCATTGGTGTGCCTTCTTGGCTGTCACATCAATGTGGTTGGTCCACGACAGATCATTGGTATCATTAACGCCAAGGAACTTGAAGCTCTCGACCATTCCACTTCCACACTATTGATTGGGGCATGTACTCCACCATGCTTCCTGTATAATAACTAGCTTCTACATCTTGCTGGCATTGAGGAAGAGGTTATTGTCCTGACACCATGTCACTAAGCTCTCTATCTCCTTCCTGTCCTTCCACTTCCTCAATGCTGCATCAAATTACCAACCTACTTTATCTGCTCATGTCCTGGAATGAGACATGAATCAACAAAGTTCAACAAAAGGCAGGTATCATGAGCGAATCATGAAGGCACCAATTAAAAGATTTTTATGGCCATATATAAATGTATTGTGAAAATGTAAACACTTCCTCTTCCGTGTGATATTACTTTGGGGAGCCATATTAATACTGCTAGTAGCAACTCAGCACATTTGTCCAACAGCTGAAGCAAATTTTAGTTGTAGGAATTTTGAACTCCTAAATTGTAAACAGTGGTACTCTTACAATTTCTGAATATAGTCAACTAAACTCTTGAAATAGCATTTATCTAGAAAACATTAACACTGGTGATTGTTTTAATTGTGGAAAACAGTAATATTAATCATTTAAATTAAATGTTGCAGTTCCTGCATTAACTTTAGAATTGTTATTAAAGATGGGGACAGCAATAGAAATAAGTTGGAATGTATCAAACAATCTGGTGGAAGAACTCAGTGGATCAGGTAGCATCTTTGGAGAGTAATGAACAGGTGATGTTTTGTGTCAGGACCCTTCCTCTGGACTCAAAGAGTAGGGGAGATAGTCAGTATAAAGAGTTGAGGGGGGAGGGGGAAGAAGAGGCAAGATATTGGAAAATGGCGGCCGCGAGGCGCGCCCCAGTACAAGTTGTGCTCCTGTCTATTGTACTCGTGTCTGTGTTATACGTTCGCAATGTGTCATGTTTAATCCAATACACCCGATGGGAACTTTTAAATTTCAAACTTAACATCCACGGAGTCCTGAGGCCATCTCTACCGAAGGAAATAACGCTTGTTTCCCCGGGTCTCTCCCCGGGTCTCTCTACATTCTGGCCGCAGACCAGCAAACGAAGCCGACCGCAGACCGCGGACCGCGGACCGCAGACCGCCAAACGAAGCAGACGCTCCGGTATCCTCTCGAGGTTCAAGAGGCGCCCATTCCGACCTCCTCTCCCAGCCCTCCTGCTGGCAAATGTTAGATCTCTCCGGTACAAGATGGACGAACTCCAGCTTCTGATTCAGACCAACAGGAACTACAGCAACTGCTCTGCCATCTGCCTGACTGAATCCTGGTTGGATCAGTCAGTGCCCGACCAAGCAGTAACGCTGCCAGGATATACACTTCACCGAGCCGACAGGTCAGCTGAACTATCTTTCAAGTCAAAAGGTGGTGGAATATGCATTATGATAAACCAACGCTGGTGCACAAACTCCACCTCACTCAGCCAGGTATGTTCCCCACTCTTGGAGCACCTTACTATCACATGCAGACCCACCCACCTCCCCAGAGAATTTGCATCGGTCATTGTAATCGGTGTTTATATTCCACCTGAGGCTAATGCTAACGCCGCCATGAGCGAACTAGCCTGTCATATATCCAACACAGAAAATTCATACCCAGATGCAGCAAGTGTTAGGCGACTTCAACCATACCAACCTGTCCACTGAGCTTCCAAACTACCACCAGCACGTGACCTGCCCCAGCAGAGGGAGCAACACGCTCGACCACTGCTATACTCCGTTTAAGGAGGCTTACCGTGCCTTTGTAGGAGCTCCGTTGGGAAAGTCAGACCACGCGATGCTGCTGCTTATCCCAAAGTATAGGCAAAAAATAAAATCCTCAAAAACTTCGCCCAAATCTGTTAGGTCGTGGTCTACAGACGCCGTCGAAAAGCTGCAAGGCTGCTTCGCATGCACTGATTGGGAAGTTTTCCGCGCAGCTGGAGACCTCCACGACTACACGGACACAGTAACGTCATATGTCCAATTCTGCGAGCAACTCTGTATCCCTTCAAGAACTGTTAAACAATATAACAATAAGCCCTGGTTCACAAAAGAAATTCAACAATTAAGAACTGATAAAAATGCTGCATATAAATCTGGAAACAAGCAGGACTACATGGCTGCAAAATATAAACTAAGGTCCACAATAAGGAAAGCCAAACACAATTATGCCACCAAATTAGAACAAGAAATATCAACAAACAACACTAGAACTGTCTGGAAAAAACTCCAGGAAATGACCAACTACAAAAAGACATCCACCCCCATCCCAGATAATGATCATCAACTCCCAGATAGATTGAACACTTTCTATGGCAGGTTTGAACAGTCTCCAGTCCCTCCACCATTGTCCCCCTCTCCTCTTCCTCCACCTCCATTCCACATCCAGGAGGCCGAGGTGAGGACTACCTTCAGGAGACAGAAGAAAAATAAATCTGCAGGCCCAGACAACATCAGCCCAGCAGTGCTTCATCACTGTGCCAATGTACAGTGCCCCAGTGCTTCAAACAATCTACCATCATCCCTGTGCCCAAGTCCAACACATCATCCTGCCTCAATGACTATAGACCGATTGCCCTTACATCTGTGGCCATGAAGTCATTCGAGCGCATTATTCTTGCTCACCTCAAAACCAGCACTTCCTCCAATTTGGACCCACACCAATTCGCATACAGAGTCAATAGGTCAGTGGAAGACACAGTCAATCTGGCCATTCATCACACTCTGCAACACCTGGAAACCGCCAACACGTACGCCCGCATCCTGTTCATGGACTTCAGTTCGGCATTTAACTCCATCAACCCGGTTAAACTCTTCCATAAATTAACGGACATGAACATCGACCCCTGCATCTGTCACTGGATCTACAGCTTCCTTTGGAACAGACAACAGAGGGTGAAGATACATAACACAATATCTCACCCCCTGCACCTCAGCACAGGAGCCCCTCAGGGCTGCGTCTTGTCTCCCTGGTTATTCTCACTCTACACAAACCAATTCACATCCCAACATAGTTCAGTTAAAATTTATAAATACGCAGATGACACAACCATCATAGGTCTCATCTCGAACAATAATGAAACAGAATACCGCACTCAAACACACAAAGCAGTCACTTGGTGCACAGATAATAACCTCTTACTCAACACATCAAAAACACACGAACTCATCATTGATTTCAGACGTAAGGCACAACCCAAGACCCCCCTACTCATCTCAGGCGAACCCATATCCACCACTGACTCATTCAAATTTCTTGGCACTCACATAAGCAATAACCTCAAATGGAAAATCAATTCAAATCACATCTACAAAAAAGCCAACCAAAGACTCTTCTTCCTCCGCCAGCTCAAGAAGTTTAGAGTAAGGAAACACCTCCTAATCAAATTCTACACAGCCATCATCCAAAGCATGCTCACTTCATCAATTACAGTCTGGTTCAGCAGTTTAGACACTCACTCCCGTAATAAATTACAACGCATAGTTAACAAAGCATCCAAAATCATCAGCACTCCCCTTCCATCAATAGAATCACTCCATCACAAACGGTCTGTGTCAAGGGTGAAGAAAATCATCTCTGATCCCTCCCACCCAGCTCACCACATCTTCCACCTGCTGCCATCAGGAAGGCGCTACAGCTCACTGTCCGCCAAGACATCTCGATTTAAAAACAGTTTTTACCCACACGCAATCCGAATTCTGAACATACTATGATAACAGCACATATCCTCCCCATGCATGTACTGTATATTGTATGATGTTGTGTTTTATGTTATGTTTGACGGGAATCAGCCTACCTTGTAACATCCTGTACTGAACCTGAATTCCACCAGCTTGACTGTGTGGTCATTAAATAATCTAATCTAATCTAATCTAAGAGCGGGAAAGAATTGGCAGATCCAGGTGAGGAGGTGTTGATCAGCAAATAGAGTCAAGTGGGGGAGGGAAGGATGATCAGTCACTGAAAGTAAGCATGCAGATACAGCAAGCAGTGAAGAAAGCTAATGACATGTTGGTCTTCATAACAAGAGGAGTTGAGTATAGGAGCAAAGAGGTCCTTCAGCAGTTGTACAGAGCCCTAGTGAGACCACACCTAGAGTATTGTGTGCAGTTTTGGTCTCCAAATTTGGGGAAGGACATTCTTGCTAATGAGGGAGTGCAGCATAGGTTCACGAGGTTAATTGTTGAAAGAATGGAGAGACTGGGTTTGTATATACTGGAATTATAGAAAGATGAGAGGGGATCTTATTGCAACATATAAGATTATTAAGGGATTGGGCACGCTAGAGGCAGGAAACATGTTCCCGATGTTGGGGGAGTCCAGAACCAGGGGCCACAGTTTAAGAATAAAGGGTAGGCCATTTAGAACAGAGATGATGAAAAACTTTTTCATCCAGATAGTTGTGAATCTGTGGAATTCTCTGCCTCAGAAGGCAGTGGAAGCCAATTCGCTGGATGCTTTCAAGAGAGAGTTAGATAGACCTCTTAACAATTACGGTAGTCAACGGATATGGGGAGATGGCAGGAACAGGGTACTGATTGTTGATGATCAGCCATGATCACAATGAATGGCCTACTCCTGTACCTATTGTCTATTGATAATAGCAACAGAGGCTGGGAAGAGATAGATGGGGACAACAAAGGTCTGCAGATGATTGAATCTGGTCGGAAAGGAAAGTGAAGCATGGAACCAAATAAGGTGGGAACAAAAGGAACCCTGTGGGATGAGTGTGTGGGTAGTGGACAGATCGAGTGGGTGGGGAAGGGCAAAGAAACTGGTTGAAAACGGGCAGAAAGAATAGTTGAAAAGAATGTACGAGAGGACCTGGGTTGATCAGGAGAGAGAGAAAGGGACAGAGGGGGTACAAGCCACCTTGAATTGGCGAATTCAATGGTTATGCTGTTGAATCGTACATACTGTACCCAGGCGGAATAATAAATCCAGTTTCTCCAGTTTGCATTTACCCTTACCCTGGCAGTGAAGAGAGCAAGAACAGACAGGGCGGTATAGGAATGGGAGAGGAATTAAAATGGCTTGCAACCGGGCGCTCAGGTGGCCATGGTTGGGAGAGTGAAACTGCTCACCTAGTTTGTGCTAGGTCTTGCTAAAGGAGAGGAGGCCTCATCGAAAACACTGCATGCTTTAGGCAAGTTTGGAGGAGGTGCAAGTGAATCTCTTGTTTAACCTGGAGACGCTCTTTGAGTCTCTTGTACGGCATGGTATGATTTTTTTCTGGATCTCATGAAGACCAAAGTTTTTCACTGTATCTCAGTTCATGTGACAATAATAAGCCAAATACAATACCTTTTCAGTCCAGATGAAGAGTCCTGGCATGAAACATTATCTGTCCATTTGCCTGACCTACTCCGTTCCTCCAGCAGGTTGCCTGCTGCTCTAGATTGCAGTATCTGCAGTCTCATGCCTCCAAATCAGGACGTGAAGGGCAATCATTATTAAGATTGTTACCTTGAGTAAAATGAACTCTGCTTTTCAAAATTCCAAATTATTTAATGAATTTAAATTCCACAGGTGCCATGGTGGTATTTGAACGCTAGCCTCTGGTTTATTAATTTAACTAGAGCTCCAGTAATTTAACCAGAGCTCCATCATCGTATCCCCTTCCTACTGTGAATTTACTGGATTATCTCCACCTCAGAGTCTTTCCAACTCATCCTACAACTCATCCTACAATGCAATCTTTTGTAAATACCCCACTTGATATGACTTATCAAGGTTAATGTTGCCTCAACTAGGATTATATATTAAATATAGAACTACAATTGCCTAAAAGCAGCTTCTCACTAACAACGCACAACTGAGTTATTATAATATGTAGGAAGGAACAGCAGATGCTGGTTTACACCGAAGATAGACACAAAATGCAGGAGGAACACAACGAGTCAGGCAGCATCTCTGGAGAAAAAGGACAGGTGACATTTCGGGTCAAGACCCTTCTTCAGACCCTCTTCGTTTCACTTATAATATTTTTCCTTTTTGTTGATACAATGATTAAAAATTGCAGAAGGCTGAAGCAATATTTAACAAAGCTGTACAATCCACCACCAAAATTGCAGAAATAATATAAACCGGATATTCAGTGAGGAAACACACTGTATAGAAATATCACCACATGTGTATCATTTAACCTCTCTGCAATAGTTATCTGTCTGTCACCTCCCAACCATACAATTTCCTCTCTTCCACAAAGCCCACATTTCCCAGCTAGCATGAGTGGACAGCAAGTAGAGCAGCCTCACAATGTTAACATTAATTGAAGCATCCCAGGCGGCAGACCCAGCTGAGATCAGGTAACACAAAGTGTCATTAGATCAGACCTTAATGTCCCATTGCTGAATAAAATTTGACATTGAGTGCAAGGAGATATTACAGCCAAAAGCTCATGTCAAAGAGTAAAGTTAAAAGGAATGGCTTGAAGGAAAAAATAAAGATGGGGAGGTTGAGAGAGGAAATTCTTATTTTAGTGATTCGGCAGCTCAGGTCACAGCGATCAATGATGGATGGATTAAATACATGGAAATTCATTGATAATAGAAGAGGCCAGATTGGAAAACCATAGATATCATGGAGATTGTTTGGTTGTAGAGAAAACATAAAGATACCATGGAGGGCCTTGAAATCCAGAATGTGGTTTAAAATTAAGGTATGGTTTAACCAGGGAAAGTGCAGGATTATGGGTGAATGGAATTTGATGTGTTAGAATACCAGTTACAAATAATTAGACAAGAGTCAAGAGTGTTTTATGGTCATATGTCCTAGATAGAACAATGAAATTCTTACTCACTGCAGAGATAGTATTACTGGTGGGAGAACTGGTAAGGGGAGGGGATAACACACACACACACACACGTACGTCAAAAAACAAACAATAGTAGTGCAATAACAATAATAATAATAATAATAATAATAAGAATAGTCTATTGTAGTTCGGAGCTTATTTGAGGTTGTAGTGTTTAATAGCCTGATGGCTGTTGGGAAGAAGCTGTTCCTGAACCTGGATGTTACAGTTTTCAGGCCCCTGTACCTTTTTCCCGATGGCAGGGGTGAAATGAGTGTGTGACCAGGATGGTGTGGGTCTCTGATGATGTTGGCTGCCTTTTTGAGGCAGCGACTCCGGTAAATCACTTCGATGGTGGGGAGGTCAGAGCCGGTGATGGACTGGGTAGTGTTCACAACTTTTTGCAGTCTTTTCCGCTCCTGGACGTTCAAGTTGCCGATCCACGCCATGATGCAACCAGTCAATGTGCTCTCCGCTGTACACCTGTAGAGGTTCAAGCAAATCCTCTCTGACATACCGAATCTCTGTAATTTTCTCAGGAAGTAGAGGCATTGATGTGCTTTATTTATAATTGCATCAGTGTGCTGGGTCCAGGGAAAATCTTTGGAAATATGCACGCCCAGGAATTTAAAGTTTCTGACTCTCTCCAACATCATTGATATAAACAGGATTGTGGGTCCTCATCCTTCCTCTTCCAAAGTCCACAATCAGTTCATTGGTTTTACTAATATTGAGAGCCAGGTTGTTGCGCTGGCACCATTTGGTCAATCGGTCGATCTCATTTCTATATTCTGACTCTTCACCATCTGTATTTCAGCCAACAACGGTGGTGTCGTCGGTGAACTTGAACTCCAGCTCGGCGCTCAATACCATCATCCCCTCCAAGCTGGTTACCAGACCTGGGGTGGAAGGTACTGCGCTGAGGAGTCCCTTGCAACCTGTTTCTCTCGCGGTTCGCAGACTCGCCAACCGCCTGCCACTTTTGTGGGCTGGAAGAGTCTGTGTATCAAATGTATTTGGAGTGTGTGAGGTTGCAGCCCCTGTCCCATTATCTAAAGGGGCTGCTCCGTGCCTTCTGGCTGCACTTCTTATCCACCATCCTCATCTTCGGACACCCTGTGCGTAGGGGAAAGGGCAGGGCCGAGGATGTCCTGGTTGGTTTGCTCCTGGGCCTGGCCAAGCTGGCCATCCGCGAGTCATGGCGCAGGGCAGAAGAGGGCTCTGCCCCCTTTCCGGGATTATGTCCGTGCCCGGGGGATGTTGGAGAGGGACTATGCACTGTCCACGGGCACCCTGGGGGATTTCCGGGACCGCTGGGCACTGCGGGGGATGGAATGCATCCTTGACAAGGATTGTAACATATTTGTATAGTAGCTTATTTAGTATATTTGCTTGTCTTGTATTATGGTGATGGGTTCTGTTTTGTTTTATTGTATTGTAAATATTATTTTTAATAATTGAATACATTTTTTTATTTAAAAAAAAAGCTGGTTACCAAGCTCACGGAACTGGGTCTCTGCGCATCCCTCTGCAATTGGATCCCCGACTTCCTCATCCAGAGCCCACAGTCTGGTCGAAATGGCAAAAATACTTCTTCCTCATTAACAATCAGTACGGGAGCACCACAAGGCTACGTGCTCAGCCCCCTGCTCTACTCACTCTATACTCATGAACTCCATCTTCAAGTTCGCCGACGACACCACTTGTTGGACGACTTGCAGATGGTGATGAGCCAGCACACCAACCTGGCACTCAATATCAGTAAAACCCATGAACTGATTGTGGACTTTGCAAGAGAAAGGATGAGGACCCACAATCCTGTTTATATCAACGGAACGATGGTGGAGAGAATCAAAAACTTCAAATTCCTGGGTGTGCATTTTTCCGAAGATCTTACCTGGACTCAGCAATTATAAATAAAGCACATCAACACCTCTACTTCCTGAGAAGATTAAGGAGATTTGGTATGTCAAAGAGGATTCTGTTGAACTTCTACAGGTGCACAGTAGAGAGCATATTAACTTGTTGCATCAAGGCCTGGTTCGGCAACTTTAACGTCCAGGAGCAGAAAAGACTGCAAAAAGTTGTGAACACTGTCCAGTCCATCACCGGCTCGGCCTCTCCACTATTGAAGGGATTTATCGGAGTCACTGCCTCAAAACGGCAGCCAGCATCATCAGAGACCCACACCATCCTGGCCACACACTCATATCACCCCAGCCACCGGGAAGAAGGTACAGGAGCCTGAAAACTGTAAAGCCCAGGTTCAGGAACAGCTTCTTCCCTACAGCTCTTCAGCCACTACAATCTCAAATAAGCTCCGAACTACAATAGACTATTATTATTATTATTGCACTATTGTTGTTTGTTGGTGTGTGTGTGTGTGTGTGTGTGTGTGTGTGTGTGTGTGTGTGTGTGTGTGTGCGCGCGCGCGCCAGTGTACTTGTGAGTGTGTGTTCCACTGTACTCCACAATTTGAGATTTGTAATATAAAAAATCACATGTGGTTAAAGTGCACATTGTCAGATTTTATTAAAGGCCATTTTTATACAATTTGGTTTCACCATGTAGAAATTACAGCTGTGTTTATACATAGTCCCCCCATTTCAGGGCACCATAATGTTTGGGACACATGGGTTCACATGTGTTTGTAATTGCTCAGGTGTGTTTAATTGCCTCCTTAATGCAGGTATAAGAGTGCTCTCAGCATCTAGTCTTTCCATCACCTTTGAATTTTTTTATTGCTGTTTATCAATATGAGGACCAAACATGTGCCAATGAAAGTCAAAGAAGCCATTATGAGACTGAAAACCAAGAATAAAACTGTTGGCGACATCAGCCAAACCTTAGGCGTACAAAAATCAACTGTTTAGAACATCATTAAGAGAGCACTGGTGAGCTTACTAATCGCAAAGGGACTGGTATGTCAAGGAAGACCTCCACTGCTGATGACAGAAGAATTCTCTCTATAATAAAGAAAAATCCCCAAACACCTGTCCGACAGATCAGAAACACTCCTCAGGAGTCCAGTGTGGATTTGTCAATATCCACTGTCCGCAGAAGGCTTAATGAACAGAAATACAGAGGCTACACTGCAAGATGCAAACCACTGGTTAGCCGTAAAAATAGGATGTCCAGGTTACAGTTTGCCAAGAAGTACTTAAAAGAGCAACCACAGTTCTGGAAGAGGGTCTTGTGGACAGATGGGACAAAGATGAACTTATATCAGAGTGATGACAAGAACTAAGTATGGAGGAGAGAAGGAACTGCCCAAGATCCAAAGCATACCACCTCATCTGTGAAACACGGTGGTGGGGGTGTTATGGTCTGGGCATGTATGGCTGCTGAAGGTACTGGTTCACTTATCTTCATTGATGATACAACTGCTGATGGTAGTAGCATTATGAATTCTGAAGTGTATAGACACACCCTATCTGCTCAAGTTCAAACAAATGCCTCAAAACTCATTGGCCGGCGGTTCATGCTGCAGCAAATCAATGATCCCAAACATACTGCTAAAGCAACAAAGGAGATTTTCAAAGCCAAAAAGAGGTCAATTCTTGAGTGGGCAAGTCAATCACCTGACCTGAACCTAATTGAGCATGCCTTTTATATGCTGAAGAGATAACTGAAGGAGACTAGCCTCCAAAACAAGCATAAACTAAAGATGGCTGCAATACAGGCCTGGCAGAGCATCACCAGAGTATTCACCCAGCAATTGGTGATGTCCATGAATCGCAGACTTGAAGCAGTCGTTGCATGCAAAGGACATGCAACAAAATACTAAATATGACTACTTTCATTTACATGACATTGCTGTGTCCCAAACATTGTGGTGCCCTGAAATGGGGGAGACTATGTATAAACACTATTGTAATTTCTACTTGGTGAAACCAAAATATATAATAGACTATAGACAATAGGTGCAGGAGTAGGCCATTCGGCCCTTCGAGCCAGCACCTTCATTCAATGTGAATATGGCTGATCATCCCCTAAAAATGGCCTTTATTAAAATCTGACAATGTGCGCTTTAACCACATGTGATTATTTTTTTCTATTACAAATCTCAAATTGTGGAGTACAACAAAATTACATAATTTACACTTGCATAAGACAATTCATACGTACGACTCAACCTCTCACTTTGAAATAACTTGTGCATGAATATATTTTACACATTGTCACTTCTTCTGGAAACATGCTGCCTATTACAATTTGTGATAGTCGCCTATCATCTATACATGGACTTACATCTCTGAAATCCTTCTAATATGCACATGGTCATTAACAGGGAGGTGTGGGTTAATTAAACAAATAATGCATAATACAAGTTTCAATATTATGAGCAAAAGAATTGAGTACCTAAATACAATGAAATTGCTAAGCTTTACTTCAGAGAATTCAAGTCAGTAATTCATTACATTAGGCGGTATAATCTGGTAATTCAATTAAACCAGTTTTATACTGCCACTTTTATTCAACACATAATTAAGATTCGCTGTGTCACGATCCCTAATGTATCTGAGAACAACTCCAACCACAGAGGGTTACTTTTCCCCTGAAGAACTATTTAGACTAGCTTAATTGAAAAGTTCAGACTAAAAATTGATGCATTTTTAGGTACCAGTGAAGAATATAAAATCTTGGCTGGGACATAAAGCTAAGATACAGATCACCCATATCCTAAATGAATGATAGAATAGATTCGAGATGCTGAAATGGCATAAATCTGGTCCTTCCTATACTCTTATCATCAGCTAATTATAAGTTTTCTGAGCAAACCACAAGTGCTGGAGGAACTCAGCAGGTCAGGCAGCATCTATAGAAAGAGTGGGTTGGGATCCTTCGAGCCTATTTTTACTTTTGTTACAATTTCATATTCATAATCAAAGCCAACAAGCAATTCCAATCTTGGTATGGCATGACAATTACTCATCTGAGTTCATCACTTTATCGTCCTACAGCAAGCAGCACGCTGAAAGATGTGATAGATGCACAGCTAAAACTGGCAAAGGACCAGTGTGTCAGCTCATAACACACTCAGAGCAACTCAATTTCCTTGTGGAAATTCTCTAATAATGAAGTTCCAATTGCATAGTTGAATTCTGTCCTTAAAAACCAGAAATAATGGCTTATTGCGTAAATTACTGGAGAAATCCAAATTTGTAGTCAAATTCCACCAAGGCCATTATGGAGCTATGGACATTTTTGAAAACTGAACATGGAACTAGTATAAAGTGCATCTCGTTCACTATTGTCCTTCAAGGAAGAAACTCTGCTTCCATTACCTTATTTGGCCTAAATGCAACTCAAGGCCCACTGTAAAATGCCTTCTAAAGTGGCCTAGCAAGTCATTCAGTTGCATCCATTGAATCTTTGAAGCACAATGGGTTTCACGATTTGTTGAAAGATCTCCCAACTTTGATCTAGATACTTGTATTGGACAAGGCAAAGTCTGTAATGTCTTCTTCATGAATATATAGGAAATGGTATCTACAGACTAGATAAACAACAAGATACTCTGTGGCCAATTCCAGTCAACAATTGGCAACAATATACTGCTCCATAATGACCCCTGGATATGTATAGCTGCACTAGCAGGACAGGTCTACTAGAAGTGGTGGCTCAGTGATTGATAGGCAGTATTCTATGAAAGGAGAAAGAGTTGCCATTTATTTCAATGAGACGTTTCAACGTATGGACCTCAAACTTTAACTCTGTTTCTCCTTCCACATATATACCGCTTGACCTGCTGAGTGTTTCAACATTTTCTGCTTTTCTGTCCAATTTCCAGCAGATTTTTTGATTTACTAGAATCCTTCACTTCCAGTTCTAAACCCATGAAACCTATGGTATAGGTCAAACATGGGTTAAACATTCTCAAAATACCATCTACCATTGGCCTTCAACTGATGATTTAGTACCCTTTCGCTTTAGAAGTCTCAAAGAGCATGAATGTAGTCCGACTGGGACGTCAATGCCTAGAGCCAAGATCGAGATGGCGGCCTTGAAGAACATTGCCTTTAATAGGTCTGCAGCAGATTACTAGAATAAATCAACCAAGGGTGATATAAACTTGAACATATCCAGATCTTGTATTCTATCCATCACAGCAATGACAGGTTTGGCCACATTAAATCTTGCCATGGGCACCACCATCGTGCTAAATAAGTAAACTGAGAAGATTTGGCACCTCAGAACCAGATATCTATGACAAATTATGGCCCATCATCAGCAGGCAAACTGTACTCCATGATATATAGCCTCATATCTGAAATAGTTCTCCCTTTCTACCACTGCTATTTAAAAAACAGAGAACCAGACCAGGCGACTACATAGATGGAACTGTAGTCTATAATATGTGGAAACAATGACCAATGACCAACAAATCAGATGAAACATATACAGTCCTGCCACTTGCTAAAGGATGAATTGGGCTCCGAGTATATTACTATTCTGAACAATGGTGAAGCCCAGAATTGAGTAACAAAGACAAGGCAGAAGCATTTGCTATCATCAGACAAAAATTGTAACTGGATCCCAGTGTGCAGGATAGTGTTATTGTACTGGTCAGCGCAGACCCGGTGGACCAAAGGCCCTGTTTCCATGCTGTATCTCTATAGACTAAAAAGTCTAAAGTCTGAAAACAACACATGCATGGAAAAGACATTATCTGTAGATTCTCTTCCATGTTGCACACCATCCTGACTTAGAAATATATTCCTGTTCCTTATTCATTGCTGGGCCTAAATCCTGGAACTCCCTCATCAACAGCATTGCGAGGAGCAAATCAACAAAAAAGATCTGTAGAGGAAAGTTTAAAGAAGATGTTGGCTGTTTTTTTTTTTACTTAGAGAATGGGAAGTGCCTGGAATGTGCTGCCAGAGGTGGCAGTGGAAGCATAAGTGTTTAATAGGGTTTTAGATAGGGACAGGAGTTTGCAGGAAATGGAAAGATATGGATCATGCGCAGGCAGAAGGAATTATTTCAATCTGGAGTCGTGATCAGCACAGACATTGTGGGCCGGAGGGCCTGCTCCTGTTTGAAAAGTGTTTATTCATCATATGCACTGGAACAATAAAATTCCAACATACTGCAGTTTTATAGCACATTAAATGCAACATCAACTACAATGAATGCAATAAATTCAGTTATTTCAAGTAAACTGGATCATGATAGAGCAAAAATGAGAGCAGATAGATCAAGCATAGCACTGCAAAATCAAAGTGCAAAGTTCAGTCTGAAGAAGGGTCTCGACCCAAAACGTCAACCATTCCTTCCCTCCAGAGATGCTGCCTGTCCCGCTGAGTTACTCCAGCATTTTGTGTCTACCCACTGCAAAGTCAAAGTTCAGTAAGGTTGAGATAGTTGAGGTATGTTTGCAGTTAGGAACATGCAGAGTGGTTCAAGAACCTGATGGTTGATTAGAAGAAGCTGTTCTTGAAACTGGAGGTAACAGTTCTAAGACTCCTGAATCTTCCGATGGTAGCTTTTAGAAATGAGCGTGGCCAGGATGGTTTGGATCTTTGATGATATTAACCACTTTGAGGCAGAATTTCCTGTAGATCCCTTTGATGGTGCGGTGGTTAGTACCCGAGATGGATCAGGCAATGTCCACCTCTTCCTGCAGCCTCCATGATTCTTGAACATTCAAAGTTCTGATCCAGGCCAGGATGCTATCTGTCAGTATGTTCCCCACTGTCCACCTGTAGAAGTTTTATAAAATATTCATCAACTTGCCGATTCTTCTCAAACTTCTGAGGAAGTAGAGATGTTGGTGAGCTTTCTTTACGATTGCATAATGTGCTGGCCCCAGGATAGATCATCAGAGATGTGTATGCCCAGGAACTTGATCTGCTAACTCTCTCAATCCTGTCCCCCTGTTGAAGACAGGTACATGGTCTCTCAGCATTCCCTTCCTGAAGTTAACAATCTGTTACTTAGCCTTGCCAACATTGAGAACATGACTGTTTGGCACCATTTAACCAGACTACTGATTTCCCTTCTGCACCGACTCTGTTACCCATTATTCATCCAATGGTGGTGGTGTCTTCTGCAAATTTAAAGATCGCTTTGGAGTCGGGTGTGGTTACAGTCAATTGTGGTATATAGAGAGTAGACACAGGAGACTGAGCGCACAGCCCTGTACTCTGCTACAGTACTGCAGGTACATAGAACAGAGCTGTTCTACTGTACGTATGTATTATAGCTATTCAAAAATAAACCTTAAATATCTTCTGGCCGCTTGCCCGACATCCAGTACTGGAGTAAAGATTTCCATTTATTGCATACTAGGAATATCTGAGCCATCTGTTTGGTTCTCCATTCAAGGTCCATTCCCTCATGACCAGATCAACCCATTTTAGTGGTATGCATTTGCAACAAATCCAGACTCTTTGCAAGAGCAGTGTCATATCAAACCCAGGTTGAGCTTGAGTCTCAGCATCCACGTCATCATTGCAACAAGCAATCTCTATAGATGTGCAAACCTGGCTAACTTCAAAGCCGTCTGAAACTCTTGTGTGTGACCACACCATCACAATGCTGGCTTGCCCCCTTCAATCTATTCTCCATACCCTTGAGGTCATCTGAATTCTCCCTTCTAAACAACCATCAAATTATTTCCTTCCATGGGGTCAAGGAAAGAGCGTTCACCAACACGCACAAGAAGCGACAAGACAGACACCATTGTATGCAGATGTCGAGAAGTGTGTTCAGCTCTGGCTGAACAACTGCTAATCTTGTGTGTGGACTCGATAAGAAGATTTTCATTTATCACCTTGATTCCCATCCCCATGTTCAAATAACCGCATGGTATTCCCTATTCTCATCTTAGAACTCCTCAACCTTATAATGCTCTGAAATATTTTAGCTAATCTCTTTCTAGTCTCATGACCGTACCAAATTGTAATCAGTCCCAGATAGTAATGTTGTTTTCATGTGTAAATGCCTGAAGGTCTGGAAATCCCTCGTATGTGCCTGTACCTCCCCCAGTGTATCTCGGCATAAGTTTTTTTTAAATAATCCTGCAAGACAGCTTGGGACAGTTTGCTTTCATTATTATGTTATGAATGATCAGGAAGTATATGTAATTTAACAATGATTAAAAACTGTTGACTGATAAATAAAATTGGCGTCAAATACTTTACTCCTCTCTGTATTAATTTGCAATATGCAAACCACATCACCTCAACCTAAAAATGTTTTTTTATATATATCTTGGTCTAGTTTATGGGAATGGGTGCAGATTATTTAAACAAACGTTTTGCAATTTTGAATGAAAATTCATACAATAATTTAATGAAAATGCAATATTCTGGAGACTAAATTAACTAAGAATGTTTGTAAATCCTTTTAGTTCAGTTACTGCATTTAAATCCAGATTCTTTCAATTGAAGAAGGGTCTCAATCTGTCCATTTTCTTCCACAGACGCTGCCTAACCTGCATAATTCCAACTGTAGTTTTGTTTTTTGCTTAAGATTCCAACATCTGCAGTCTCTTGTTTCTTCTTTCATGCATTGTTGGAGCAACTTTTATTCAGATTACTTCTGGATTGCTTTGATGTTCTGATGACCAATTTACTAAAGTTATCAGAAAGTAATGACTTTATTCAATGAGGGTACATGTGAATTGAAAGTGACACCATGATGTCCAACATATCCAACTCCATTTACAAAATGTCTTCAATACCTTCACTTTGAAAATGTGCTGATCGTAACGTCACTAAACTTGTTTTCAAAATGCTACATCTGAACATGTACGATTGGAATTAAGATGAAAGATTCATCCAGATAATTATCAATGAAGATTGGGTTAAAGGAAAATGTCCAAAAGGAGCAAGTTTTGAATTAAATGAATGTATTACCCCCTCGACCAGCTTTGCAGATGTATACCATAAGTGTTTATACTTAAAAAGTTACAAAATCACATTAAAATATCAAGTTTTTGTTTTTTATCTTCCTTCTGCAAATGAAAGATCTTATCAAAAAGACCTAACTACATAGCTCAAAAAACCAGCATTGAGGCCCCACCCATTGCTGAAAGCCACCAATAGTGGTCCACACCAAATCCTGCCCCCTACCATTTCCCTAACCAAACTGACAGGCCCAAATAGTTCTCAGACCCTCAGATGTCCCAAAATGGTACGTTTCTCTACTTCGAGGAAATTTACAGGTAAATTCCACAGAAACAAATCTAGTTTAAAAAGCCGGTACAAGAGGAAAATGTAACTAATGCCAGGAAAATAATTATATAAATTTTACTGCCATGATTTGACTCCTTCCTCTTTTCTCCTCCAAACCAGAAGAAATTGCTCTCAATCCTTTACTTTTAAAATGAAAAAGAAAGACAGCTAGCTGTTCAGGAAAGGGTCACCATTTTCTGTTTAATGCTGATCAAACATTGAAATACAGCAGCAAAAAAGACTTGCAGCGTTAATAATGAAGATTTCATAATAAATATTTGACAAGGCAAGGAATCTACAAAATGCAGCCTTTTAGGATAGGCCAAAATAAATAAGCCTACCTCCGAGGGCTGAAGAGATCATCCATGGTCAAAACAAGTCCTTTAGGTTTAATTATATTCCCAAGTCTGGCTACAGACTGCACTGAAAGCAAAACTCTCCCTTTTTCCTACTCTCAGTACTCAAAATGGTGGCACACGCAGTCTCTGAGAGACCTTAGAAAGCTTTCACTGAGCTTGTGCTGTGACCTCAGCCACCACGCAGAGCGTAAAAACTTCCCCTCAAAATGTCAGCACTGAGCATGTGCCATGACCCTGTCTCCCTCACATACAGAGCAATCAATCTCTCCCTTTATGTTCTCTGAATAAGCATGCAGAACCAGCTCCCAGCTCCAGGGAGCTTCAGTGAGAATGCTGAAAGAAAAGGGCCCTATCAAGGGGGGTACTGTGACAAACATCAAACCAAGATCACTTCAGATGTACGTTGGTCAGTTTGCGCTGCTTCTAAATTGCTGCCACAGAACTCCATATGAAAGGGCGTACACTAAATAGAGACAGTTATTGTCCAAAGGAACCATGTTCACCAATATGAAACCACTTCATATGTAAAAAAACTAATTGCATTCCTCCAGTAATGTATTACTACAAAATAAGTCTTTCACTGACAATCTTTTTTCCTTCCAAGAGGGAATGTCCAGACCGTTACTATTATTTATATTCAGCAATCATTATCAAGAGAATATATTATATGCATGCCGAGTTTGCTGCAGGCATTTAAATGAACAGAGTTTACAAAGAGATAGTTTGGCCCATTCTGTCTCCGCTGAATCTTTGTAATCCATTCATCTTCCTCCCCACCCTCAGCCTTTCCTCATAATGCGTGATTTGTAGAAACAAGGAATTGCAGATACTGGTTTATACCAAAGGGAGACACAAAGAGTTGGAATAACTCAGCGGGCCAGGCAGCATCCCTGGAGAAAAAGGATGGGTGACATTACGGGTCGGGACCCTTGTTCCCGCAAGATTCCTGAACCCTTCTTCCCTTTTTCTCCAGAGATGTTGCCTGACCTGCGGAGTTACTCCAACACTTTAATTGTTTTTGCTTTCTCGAAGCCAAACCCAATTCCCTTCTGATTGCCACAAAATGCTGAAGTACCGTAGCAGGTTAGGCAGCATCTCTAGAGAAAAGGAATAGGTGACGGTTTAGGTCGAGACCCATCTTCAGAGAGTGAGGGGAGAGGGGGAGACTGATAGCTGTTAAAATTGTTTCCAATAACCCTTAAAGTAGTGCATATTGTCCTGATCTTTGTAGACTGTCTTCAAGGTAACCAAGAAGTAGCTAAGCAGTATTTTGAATTATGACAATAATATGAAAACAAGCATTATTCTGGTTTATCATCCTTCTTTCATCTTCACAAAAAAAGTTTGAGATCTCCAGATATCAACAGCTCACAATACATTTTAAAAACATTAATTTCAATTTGATATGCCATTAATTTCAACGGTTTCTGTTTCCTCTTTGTTCTGAAATACATAAGAGTGAGAAAAAACAACTGTTGAGAGATGTCTCGACACACCTCATAAGAGCAGTGCTTGCAACTTCGATCCAGCAACCTATTGTGCTGAGATTATTCGGGAGGAAGCACCAAGCAGACACCACATAAAGCAACATCTGTAAGAGCAGCAATCAGGTAGCGTATTGAGTAATAAGATGTCAATCCTAAACGGAATGCAGATTATTGCAGTCTTAAAGGCAAGAATTGAGGCACCAAATTGATTTTTGTTTTTAAATCGGTTCTAATACATTAATTATGGTAAAAAAAAGATTCATGGGTTGTTGATTTCTCGAAACTACACAAAGTTATTTCCAGAATAATTCAAAGTTTTGGTATAATAAATGGATAAAATAACAATAGTTTTGGGGGGAAAAAAAGTTTTATATTCTACTTTAACAAGTACTCAAATACATTATGGGCCACCAGCCAGAAGATTGACAGCCATTAATAATAAGGAAAAATGAAGCAAAGTGCAAGAGAAAAGCTATTTTATTATAATTATGTAGAGTTTGGAAGATGTATTTCTGGTCAGCCAAACTCGAAGATGAAATGCCCAAGATTCACCAGATTAATTCCTGAAATTCATGGGGAGGATTTGGGAGAGACAGGTTGGAATTGTCCTGTGATGAGACTTTAAGCGGACTGGGCTTACACTCTGGAGTTCAGAAGAAAAGTCATTTCATCAAAACATAAAATCTATATAGGGAGAGAGGGGGGGAGAGAGAGAGAGCGGGGGGGGGGGGGGGGGGGGGGAGGAGAGAGAGAGAGAGAGGGGGGGAGAGAGAGAGGGGGGGAGAGAGAGAGAGCGGGGGAGGGGGGAGACTAGAGAGAGAGAGGGGGGGGAGCGAGAGAGAGAGGGGGGGGACAGAGAGGAGAGAGGGGGGGGAGAGTGATAGGGAGAGAGAGGAGGAGGGAGAGGGAGAGAGGGATAGGGAGAGGGAGAGGGAGAGGGAGATGGAGAGGGGGAGAAGGTGTGGGAGAGGGAGAGGGAGAGGGAGAGAGGGAGAGGAGAGGAGGAGGGAGAGGAGAGGGAGAGGGAGAGGGAGAGGGAGAGGGAGAGGGAGAGGAGAGAGGAGAGAGAGAGAGAGAGAGAGAGAGGAGATGAAGGAGAGAAGCAGAGAGAGAGAGAGAGGAGAGAGGAGAGAGAGAGAGAGAGAGAGAGAGGAGAGAGGAGAGAGAGAGAGAGAGAGAGAGAGAGAGAGAGAGAGAGAGAGGAGATAGATATCTTCATTGAAGATAATAAATGAATGGGAGTTCTCTACTCAAGAAGGCTGTGGAGAGTCTGTCACTGAGTAAGTTCAAGAGCCAAAATGGACAGATTTTTGGATATTAATGGTATTTAAAGATATAGGGCTATTGTGAAATATTATGAAAGTGAAATAAAACAGCAATCATGTTCTCACTGAATGATGGAGCAGGCAGAATAGCTCACGCCTACTTCTGTTTCTTACGTTATTAGGCTACATTCCACTATTGAGTTGGTGTGCAATCAATATACTAGATTGAAATGAACCACAGAGGACGTGGTTTTCTACTGGACAATTCACAAGCTGGTATTATAGCCCTGAGGAAGTTTTTTGGGAATTTATTGGCAAAGGTGGGAGAACTCCCTTCAACCTAAATGATAAATTTCAAGGAAAAGGTGGTCTACACATTCTTGTACGGCAACAACCAAAATTCTTATTCAGATCAAACTAGGGGCAGATCTTGCCAGCACAGGACTGTCACATGCAACTGCACCAATGGTCATCCTTTTGAGGTATAGAGTGATACAGGATAGAAACAGGCCGTTCGGCCCAACTCATCCATGCCCACCATTGTTAGTGGCAAGGCTCGCATGCTATAATGGGCTTTAGACTCATTTTAGAGATACAGCGTGGAAACATGCTGACCAGAGATCACTCTGTACACTAACACTATCCTACACACTGACAATTTACGATTTTTACTGAAGCCAATTAACCAACAAATTTGTACGTCTTTGGAGTATAGGAGGAAACCGGAGCACCCAGAGGGAACCTACGCAGTCACAGAGAGAACATACAAATTCTGTACAGACAGCACCAGTAGTCAGGATCTCTGGTGCTGTAAGGCAACAACTCTACCACTGCGCACTGGGCTACAAAGTGAAGTTGTGCAGCATCGCTGGCAACAATGTATCCCTCCCCGACAAGCTCAATGCATTCACCCCTTGTCGAAAGCTAGCTTGGATGCAGAGCGAGCTGTTTGCTGGCACGAAGCATCCAGACTCAAACAATGAGGCCAAAGTGACAGAAGGGGCTTTGAAGAAATGTCTCGTTTAAATATTTCCCAGCTGTCCAAGCCCTGACCACAATTTGGTCTGCTTTCATATCTGCCAGGATTTTAGAAGTTTCTCAAAAATCTCTCAATAGTCAGAATCATTTAACAAGCAATAAAAATGAAATAAATTACAAAATATTTCTACTGATTATTCTTAAATAATAAACAAATAAATTAAATTAAAATATATAAAATAATACAAACTGAAATTGTTTAATAATATAAAGAACAGTATATGGCCCACAATTTTAGTGCCAATCATGATGCCGTTAAACTGATCTCATCGGCTTATGATCCATATCCTTCTATTCTCTGCAATTTCATGTGCCTTTTTAAAAGCCTCTTGAATGCTACTATCGTATCTGCTACCACCACAACCCCAGGCAATGCGTTCCAGAGCCCCGCCATTCTCTGCGTAAAAAAAACCCTGCCTATTTTCATTAAACTTTCCTCCTCTCACCTAATAGATATGCCCTCTAGTGTTGGACAATTCCACCCTGGGGAAAAGGTTCTGACTGTCTACCCTATCTATGTCTCTCATAAGTTTATATATTTCTATCAAGTCTCCCCTCAACGTACGACGTTCCAGAGAAAGCAATCCAAGACTGTCCAACCTTTCTCTGTTGTTGAAACCCTCGAGTCCATGCAGCATTCAGCTACCCTTCACCCTCCTTGGAGCCTCCGCATCTTTCCTGTAATGGGGCAACCAGAACTGCAAAGCAGGGATAGCAGCCATAATCAGACTGGTGAAGTTGACAGGAGTCTGCCTGACTCTCACTCACTTGGGAAGGGACAAACAATGCCAACTGCCCTGCTACACGGAGCAGGTGAATTGCCATTTCTTTCTTCCCTTGTAAGCTGCATTCAGTGACAACACTTTGATCTGTCAGAAAGCTGACTGGGTAATTTTTCTTTCAGTCAAGTTCAAAGTACCAGGTCAATATGATTTTTCTGGAGAAATTACCTCCTATTATTGGGAGAAGTCATTGTATTCTTCTCTCACTTTTTTTAAGTGGCCAAATTACTGAGTAGAATGACTTTGCTTGCTATTCAACTGGTTCTCATACATCATCAAACGCCTCTATCCATTTCATTGACTGACAGCATATACTCGATTTGCCTTTCTCATTAGCAGACTCAGGGAAAATTTATTCGCCTCTGTTATAAGACTTCCAAACAGTCCTCCCATAAACTAGGGTAAAGTCCCGATTTCCCAACCTCTCATTATGGAAATTGACTTTTTCTCGGCTGAGAAACTCTGCACTATATTTTTCTCTTGCGCTTGTATTTGGCTTGATTGTATTCATATATATTATCTGATTTGAATGGATAGCATGCAAACAAAAGCTTTTCACTGTATCTCAGTAGATATAACAAGAATAAGCCTTCTGTATTTCAGATGGGGGAGGCTGGGTGGATACTTAATAGCATCAAGAATTTGGTGATGGTTTTGTTTACATTACTTCCAATCTCACTTCTTCACTTCCACCACTGTGTTATACAGCTTTTGAGATACATTTTTCCATCCATGAATTTTCACTGGTATCCTCAACATTTTAAAGATCAGTTCCAGTTGGTTTTCCATCTACTTTGTTTTCTGAGGACCTTCCTTTCTTCACATAATGGTTGCACTCAGGGCCGGCCTTAAGCCGATTTGACCGATTGCTCCCAATTGGGCCCCGCGCCTAATGGGGGCCCCGCACTAATGTTCCGTATTTCGTACGGAAATACGAATTCTCTTTGTTAAATAAAGATTTTTTTTAATTCGCCATCCGGATTTTTTTTAAACGAACATGTATAACAACTGCTGCACGGCCATCAGACACAAACGATGTGTTAACTCGTACTGTTAGCACTTCTTAACATGAAGTAGTTAACAAGTTGTTATAAAATGTCATCAATCTGCATCCATCCACATTCCTCAGTAAATGTTATTGTGTTTTGAATAAGTATTAATGACGCCATGTTCCTTTGAATAAAATTCACGCGGCGTCATTAATACTTGTTTAGAACACAATTACATTTACTGAGGAATGTAGATCGATGACACATTGAGAATTTCTTTAAACTCACCATCATGAGTGAGGGTGTGCAGGTTAGTCATTCACCTACCGATCCACGTTGTGTCTCTCTGTGTTTTGCTCTCTCTCACCCTCCCTCTCTCTCTCTCGTGCTCTCTCTCTATCACCCTGTCGCCTCAGCATTCCCGAAATCATTGACGTTTTGCGGTAGACAAAAATGCTGGAGAAACCCAGCGGGTGAGGCAGCCGCCTTGCTCGCTAAGGGTTTCGGCCCGAAACGTCGCCTATTTCCTTCGCTCCATAGATGCTGCTGCACCCGCTGAGTTTCCCCAGCAATTTTGTGTTCCTCCAACACTCTGTGTTTTTTGTTTGGCTCTGAAGTTGAAGGTGGCTCAGCAGGACGGGCAGCAGCTCTGGGGAGAGTGTTGCGTTTCTGGTCGAGACCCTTCTTCAGACAATCACAAGTACTCTCACCGACGAGAGTTCAATTCAGTCTGAAGAAGGGTCTTCTCTCCAGAGTCGCTGCGCTGCCTGTCCTGCTGAGTTACTCCAGCTTTATGTCTATCTTCAATTTCAGAGAAATACAATTTCTCACGGGGGGCTTATAACGTCTCTAAATCCCTCTGGGACCCTCTGAACACCTCCAAACCCCCTCTATAACACTTCTAAACCCATCTGAAGCCCTCTAAACATCTCTAACCCGTTTAAACCCCTCTAAACTAGGAGGCTGCAAGGTGACTTGGATAGGCTGGGTGAGTGGGTATGGCAGATGCAGTATAATGTGGATAAATGTGAGGTTACCCACTTTGGTGGCAAAAACAGGAAAGTAGACTATTATCTGAATGGTGGCCGATTAGGAAAAGGGGAGATGCAACGAGACCTGGGTGTCATGGTACACCAGTCATTGAAAGTAGGCACGCAGGTGCAGCAGGCCGTGAAGAAAGCGAATGGTATGTTAGCATTCATAGCAAAAGGATTTGAGTATAGGAGCAGGGAGGTTCTACTGCAGTTGTACTGGTGAGTTGTCTTGGTGAGACCACACCTGGAGTATTGCGTACAGTTTTGGGCTCCTAACCTGAGGAAGGTAATTCTTGCCATAGAGGGAGTACAGAGAAGGTTCACCAGACTGATTCCTGGGATGTCAGGACTTTCATATGAAGAAAGACTGGATAGACTCGGCTTGAACTCGCTAAAATTTAGAAGAATGAGGGGGGATCTTATAGAAACGCACAAAATTCTTAAGGGGTTGGACAGGCTAGATGCAGGAAGATCGTTCCCGATGTTGGGGAAGTCCAGAACAAGGGGTCACAGTTTAAGGATAAAGGGGAAATCTTTTAGGACTGAGATGAGAAACACATTTTTTACACAGAGAGTGGTGAATCTCTGGAATTCTCTGCCACAGAATGTAGTTGAGGCCAGTTCGTTGGCTATATTTAAGAGGGAGTTAGATCTGGCCCTTGTGGCTAAAGGGATCAGGGGGTATGGAGAGAAAGCAGGTACAGGATACTGAGTTGGATGATCAGCAATGATCATATTGAATGGCTGTGCAAGCTCAAAGGGCCGAATGGCCTACTCCTGCACCTTGTTTCTATGTTTCTATGACTGCGTCCAACTGCTGTCTGGTTCGTTGATCGGTTTGCTAGATATGAACTGTTTTGGGAGAGAAAAATGCTCACGGCAGACTAAACATTAAACAGAAATTGGTCAGATATTGAGGTTTACACCAAAGATCCTATAGCTCTGCTATAGCTCTGCTATAGGATCTTTGCTTTACACAGTGAGAAATCATGTGAAATAATCACTGAATTTAATTTTAAATGAATGTACCTGCATGTTATAGAAATTAGGTGCAGGAGTAGGCCATTCGGCCCTTCGAGCCTGCACCGCCATTCAATATGATCATGGCTGATCATCCAACTCAGTATCCCGTACCTGCCTTCTCTCCATACCCTCTGATCCCCTTAGCCACAAGGGCCACATCTAACTCCCTCTTAAATATAGCCAATGAACTGGCCTCGACTACCCTCTGTGGCAGGGAGTTCCAGAAATTCACCACTCTCTGTGTGAAAAAAGTTCTTCTCATCTCGGTTTTAAAGGATTTCCCCCTTATCCTTAAGCTGTGACCCCTTGTCCTGGACTTCCCCAACATCGGGAGCAATCTTCCTGCATCTAGCCTGTCCAATCCCTTAAGAATTTTGTAAGTTTCTATAAGATCCCCTCTCAATCTCCTAAATTCTAGAGAGTATAAACCAAGTCTATCCAGTCTTTCTTCATAAGACAGTCCTGACATCCCACGAATCAGTCTGGTGAACCTTCTCTGCACTCCCTCTATGGCAATAATGTCCTTCCTCAGATTTGGAGACCAAAACTGTACGCAATACTCCAGGTGTGGTCTCACCAAGACCCTGTACAACTGCAGTAGAACCTCCCTGCTCCTATACTCAAATCCTTTTGCTATGAAAGCTAACATACCATTCGCTTTATTCACTGCCTGCTGCACCTGCATGCCCACTTTCAATGACTGGTGTACCATGACACCCAGGTCTCGCTGCATCTCCCCTTTTCCTAGTCGGCCACCATTTAGATAATAGTCTGCTTTCCTGTTTTTGCCACCAAAATGGATAACCTCACATTTATCCACATTATACTGCATCTGCCAAACATTTGCCCACTCACCCAGCCTATCCAAGTCACCTTGCAGTCTCCTAGCATCCTCCTCACAGCTAACACTGCCCCCCAGCTTAGTGTCATCCGCAAACTTGGAGATATTGCCTTCAATTCCCTCATCCAGATAATTAATATATATTGTAAATAGCTGGGGTCCCAGCACTGAGCCTTGCGGTACCCCACTAGTCACTGCCTGCCATTGTGAAAAGGACCCGTTTACTCCTACTCTTTGCTTCCTGTTTGCCATCCAGTTCTCTATCCACATCAATACTGAACCCCCAATGCCGTGTGCTTTAAGTTTGTAAACTAATCTCTTATGTGGGACCTTGTCGAAAGCCTTCTGGAAGTCCAGATACACCACATCCACTGGTTCTCCCCTATCCACGCTACTAGTTACATCCTCGAAAAATTCTATAAGATTCGTCAGACATGATTTACCTTTTGTAAATCCATGCTGACTTTGTCCAATGATTTCACCACTTTCCAAATGTGCTGCTATCCCATCTTTAATAACTAACTCTAGCAGTTTCCCCACTACCGATGTTAGACTAACTGGTCTGTAATTCCCCGTTTTCTCTCTCCCTCCCTTCTTAAAAAGTGGGGTTACGTTTGCTACCCGCCAATCCTCAGGAACTGTTTAGTTTGGAGATACAACCAGATAGTCTACTGAGTTTCGCACCGACCAGCGATTTTTGTTTTCCTATTTGACAATTTTATTTGGCGGCCAATCAATCGCTGTCTCTAAGGGGGTTGCATCCAATCACCAACCAGCTTGCCTTAAAATTCCCGTTCAATCAACAAATAGGTCTCCTCCCGTCCAATCAGCCGCTGTCTCCAAGGGCATTGTGACCAATCACATAATGCAGTTTAATGGTAATTAACTGCTACGGTAAAGGTTGGAAGCCAGCGGAGCTACTGACAGTCTACTGTACAATTTAATAATATATACTAAATAACTGGGCTGACAGACCTTGGCTGGGAATCTGGGGCCCACCAAAATTGTTCCCAATTGGGCCCCGCACCCCCTAAGGCCGGCCCTGGTTGCACTGAACATTCAATATTCAGTGAGAATTCACTTTCAATATCTGTGCTGCCGACTCTAGTCAATGTCACGCTCAAAGCATCATCTACAGGAGAGCACTTTTTTTTCTTTAAAAAAAAAATCATAATGGAATCAAACCTTCAATAAGGTCCCACATGATGAGCTGTTCTGGACGATTCAGTAGGATTTGGGAGAGCTAGCTAACTGGATACAAAATCAATCACAGGCTTGTGACTAGTAGCGAGCTTTAGGGATCAGTACTGGGCCTGTTGTCGTTTGTCATCCATGGAGGTTTAGATTTATTATTTTTTACGTGTACCGAGATACAGTGAAAAGCTTCTGTTTGTGTGCTAAGCAATCAAATTAGATAATATTATACCTGATTTAGAGCGAATGAACAAGGTATGATTGTTAAGTTTGCATACATGAAACTAAAACAGGTAGTAGACAGTGAAGATGATCATCAAGAATTTACAGTGGGATCTTGATTAACTGGACAAGGGGGCTGAGGAATGGAAAATTGAGTTTATACAGATAAGTGGGGACGTCAGACCAGGGCAGGACTCTCACGTTGAATGGTTGGCCCTGAGGAGTGTTATAGAGCAGACAGATCTAGGAGTACAGTACAGAGTTCTCTGAAAGTGCCACTGTCGATCGATACAGTGGTAAAGAAGGCTTTTGGCAAACTGGCCTTCATCAGTCAGGAAATTGAGTGTAGAAGCTGGGACGTTGTGTTGGAGTTGTACAAGATACTGGTGAGGCCTCATTTGGAGTGTTGTGTTCAGTTTTGGTTGCCCTGCTATAGGAAAGATGTCATTCGGTTTACCAGGGAGTACAAATATCTTGGAGTGTACCTGGACAGTAAACTGGACTGGTCCAGGAACGCTGAGGCCCTGTACAACAAGGGACAGAGCTGGCTGATCTTTTTGAGAAGTCTCCGCTCCATCAACATCTGCAGTAAGATGCTGCAGATGTTCTACCAATCGGTGGTAGCCAGTGCCATCCTCTTCACTGTCGTGTGCTGGGGCAGCAGGGCGAAGCTAATAGGATCAACAAACTCATCAGGAAGGCTGGCTCTGTCCTGGGGGCAGAGATGGATTCTTGGGAGGTGGTCTTGGAGGGGAGGATGCTCCTCAAACTGCGGAGCACCCTGGACAATACAGCTCGCCCCCTCCATGACACACTGGTCAACCTGAGGTGTACCTTCAGCAACAAACTGGTTCCACCAAGATGCAGGACAGAACGCCACAGGAGATTCTTCTTCCCTATCAAACCGTACAATTTCTCCCCCATCTGTCGTGGGGTAGCCTGAGGCTTTCCCTCCTGGGATTAATAAAATTCTATCGTATCGTATTAAGCTGGAAAGAGTGCAGAGATGATTTGTGAGTATATTGCCCGGAATCGAGGGCCTGAGCTATAGGGAGAGGTTGGGCAGGCTGGGATTTTATTTCTTGGAGCGCCGGAGGCTGAGGGATTACATTACAGAGGATTACAAAATCATTTGTGAAATAGATAACATGAATGCAGAAAGTCCTTTACCCAGGATAGGGAAACCAAAAGCTAGAGGGCATCAGTTTATGGTAAAAGGGAAACTGAAGGGTAACTTTCTGACACAAAGGATGGGATGTATATGGAATGAGCTGCCAGAGGAAGTAGATGAGTCAGATATAATCACAATATTTAAGACATTTCAACAGGTACATGGATAGGGAAGGTTTAGAGGGGTCTTGGCTAAATGTGGGCAAATGGGTCTAATTTAGATCGGGCATCTTTGTCGGCATGAACCAATTGGGCCGAAGGACCTGTTTCCGTGTTGTACGACGCTCTGATAATAATGGACAAAGATAGTGTAATGTGTCAAATTTACAGAGAAGGTGTTAGACTGATCAAACAATAAGAAATGTAATCAGGTGTGAGAGTTTTACAATCTTCCAGGCAGCACGTCCAATAGATTAGAAAAATAATGTTAAAAGGTCTCTACAGAAATAAGGAATGAAAGGTGTGAGGAGGATAGATTTTGTTTTTGCTCTGCCTGTAAACAGAACAATCATAGCAGACATCCATTAAGGCAGATTAGACTGACTATACCAGATCCTGCTGGAAATAATACCTAACACCGCATCTCACTGAGCGTAAAAAAAAAATCTGGAGTGAATGTCTACCACTGGCATGATTTCCAAAACCCGATGAGAAAGTTAATCAGGTGGAAAGCTTTTACTAAGCTCCTGAACATCCATATACACAAAGGAATAATGAGGACCATAATCTATGCTTTGTCTCGAATTTTCCATTTCCCTTCATACAAGGACATCATTACTAATGCACCACCACTTCCATAGCCTTTGTTGAGAAACAGTATCATATTTTGTGAGAGGACCAAGTGGTTTTCTTCCATAACAAACTGAAAAGACTGCAAGATTCTTTAGGGAATGGGGGTTCCCCTCTTCTATTACAGAGGAGGCCTCACCAGGGTCTCGTCTATATCCCACAGCTCCGCTCTTACCCCCATTCCCCTACTCGTAACAAGGACAGGGTCCCCCTTGTCCTCACCTTCCACCCTATCAGCCATCGCATACAACATATAATCCTCCGACATTTTTGCCACCTCCAACGTGGTCCCATCACTGGCTACATCTTCCCATCTCCTCCCCTTTCTGTTTTCTGCAGAGACCGTTCCCAGGGCTGCCAACATTGGATGAGTTGGGAGTGAGAGATTGTGGGAGAACAAGCCCGAGGGAGCATAGCGAACCGGGGGAAGGTGGGGAGGGGGGAGGCAGAGGGTGTAGTAGGGGGGTGCCCCCCTCCCATGGTACGGAGCTTTTGCATTTTTCAGCTTGAAATTGCGGAATCAGATGCATACTTTAGCGAGTCTTTTAACTTACACTTGAATGCAATATTTATGCTTTAAATTGGATTAGCTATGAATAAGGTTTGGCTAAATTACATTCCTAATTACATTCCACAGTAGAGCCAGGCTCTGATCAACAGGTGCAGTACATGAATGATCTTAGTGTATTTATGTATGGAAATCAGATTATAATCAAGCACTTGTCCCATGTTGACCAACCTGGGTCTCACTGCACACCTGGCACTACTCCTGACCCTGACTCCAGTTGCATACCTTCTCTCATTCCTGACCCTGAGTCCAGCCTTACACCTGGCCCTCTATTCTACCCTGATCATAGCTGCTTACCTGCTTAGGTTCCCAGTGCTGAACACTCCCAATGTCCCAGCTTTGACTGCACACCTAGTACTATTCCAGACCTTGACTTTGGATGCACACTCGGCCTTGATCCTAGCCCCTCTGCACTGACAATATATCTGGCCCACACACAAAGCCCCATATCTGACCCCCTGGACTTAACCTATTACGTTCAAGTCCACAGGTGCTTATCTAATGCGGTAATCTTTTATGGAGCACTTCACGGACCAAAATTTTGTATAACAAAATCTGCTACATCGATTGGCTTCCTTGTTATCTAACATGCTAGTTACTTTGTCAAAGAAGTCATCAATTGGTTGAACACAATTTCTCATCCATAAAATTATACTCACTCAGCTGTTATAAGTATTATGTTACCATTTCCTTCATTTTCCTAACAAACTGTCCTTAAAACATTTTCACCCCTAATATTTTCAGTATTTTGCTGTCTTCCTCTCAGCTGGGACTTTTCCGAAATGCAAAGTCCAATAACAATATATATTTAAGCAATAATATTCTATTTAATGTAATCTTAAGAGTACATAATATTTTCTGTGGTATTCATAACACAACAATGATAAAAAGATCTTTGTTTTGATTGCACCTACCAACATGCATACATTATTTTATTACAGTTAATATGTACCGAGGGCAAATTTTTGTTCCAATGCTCCCCATTCCCAGTTACTTTTGCATTGAAGTGATTGAAATCCAAGTGAAGTTTAAATGGCATCAGAAAAATAAAACCTCTGGAATGGATGATATTCATTACGTGGTTGGTTGGAGTCAGCATCAGCACAATTACTATATTAAACTTTGAATCTTCAGATGTCCTGGTTCAAGCTAAAACTAAAGACAAATAATAACCTCCTCACACATTTCCCTGCAAGTATCTGTCACTCTTTTAAAATATGCCCTTTCTTTGAACACGCTCTTAAACATCGCATCTGAATCAGGTTCCATCTGATGTTCATCTACGTGTTCAATTAATAAAACAACGACATTTCTATTCAAACTGTCAAAGGAATTTTGGGCGGGGGGGAGGGGTTAGGAATAGTCAGTGAGGTAAACAAACATAATAGTTGAGTGACAAATGACAATAGTGCTACCTTCCCAATATTTAACTGAAGGAAATAATGGGTTATCGGGGCTCTATGTTGTGACAGACAGCCTGACACCTTGCATGTTATTTTAATATTACTTATCCCATCCCCTGGATAGTCTGGATTAATAAATTAAGGTTTTGTCAACTAATTACAAATCAGGCTAATTACAATTCAATAACATTAGCCAACTCCGAAACACGAAGATTTGAGCATTGGGATTCAGACATCATGGACAACTGGCCTCAGTTCCCCGCTCACATCTGGCAGTACTCTCCGTCTGAACCAGGGGCCGCAGAGCATTTTTGAAAGTGGGGGTCTGAGCGATCACTGGCCTTGAGGGTACCCGGTGAGGCAGTGCAGTGACCAAGTGGGGGGAAGTGCACTCCCTCCCACGGTAGGGACCTTTTGAAATTTGATGTATTAAAATCATGTTTTAGAGCATTGTAGAAGTATGATTTCAATGTTTTTTGTTTAAAGTACTTTTAAGAGGTAACTTTTTAAGCGGGTAACTTTTTCCACACAAAGGGTGGTGGGTGTATGGAACAAGCTGCCAGAGGAGGTAGTTGGGGCAGGGACTATCCCAACATTTAAGATGCAGTTAGACTGATACATGGATAGGATAAGTTTGGAGGAATATGGACCAAAAGCAGGTAGTGTAGCTGGGACATGTTAGCGGGTATGGGCAAGTTAGGCCGAAGGGCCTATTTTCACACTGTATCACTCTATGACTACATTATACCTCCACCATGCATGAATGCTTCAAAATCAAGTGTTCGAGTTTTAGTGCCATATACTCAAGCATAGAAACATAGAAAAAAGGTGTAGGAATAGGCCATTCGGCCCTTTGAGCCAGCACTGCCATTCAATATGATCAAGGCTGTTCATCTAATATCAGTACCTCTTTCCTGTTTTTACTCCATATCGCTTGACATTGTTAGCCCCAAGAACTAAATGTAACTCTCCCTTGAAAACATCCAGTGAATTGGCCTGCACTGCCTTCTGTGGCAGAGAATTCCACAGATTCACAACTCTCTAGGTGAAGAAAGTTTGTCCTCATCTCAGTCCTAAATGACCTACCCCTTATTCTTAAACTGTGACCCCTAGTTCTGAACTCCCCCAACATCAGGAAAATTTTTCCTGCAGTTACAGTAAGTGAAAATCTAGCAGGCAAGCAGGATGTTTTCTCCAACCACCCCTTTTGAAGGCCACTATCTTCCACCGCTTCTACCCAGTGCTTGGTACCTACTTCCAGCAGCCACTGGTTGTCCTCCAGGATGCACCGAGCTGCAGCCTGGTCCATGTAGGTCACCAGGGCAAATGGGATCATGACGGAAGCCTCCTCGTGGCGATCCCTGGAAGCGACGACGCAATGCACTCTGTGACGCATCGGGCGACAATTCTGTCAACATGTTGGACGACAACAGAAGCCGAAAGCGAGCGGGAGACTTGCGCTGAGACTGCTCCATGGTCGGAGCTGCAGCGAGCGACACGCCAGCCCGGCAAACTGCTTCTGCTTCCATCCCTCCTTCCACCCCAGGTTGCTCAGTGCACAGCAGCGCCTCGTCAAAGGTTGGAGATATTGAAATATGTCTAGCCAAAAAAGTGGGATGGCTGCAGCCCCCCCCCCCCCCCGGGTTCCGCGGCCCATGTACCCCTCTCCTGCCGCTCGCTGGCCTCGATCATGTCAGCCGCTTCCCACAAATCCTTAAATTCAGTCTGCCGCCGGGAGCAAGACATGGGGTGCTGCGCTGGGTGACACTCATTCACTGCCCGGTCCGTGTCTTTCAATGGTAATTTGCATGGGGACATGGTTTGGAGGTGTGTGCGGTTCGGTCAAGTGAGAATAACACAGAATAAGAATGCTGATGCCTTGTCAACAGACGCGCACACAAGCAGTTGGTATTAGTTTTTAAATTCTCGTTGATCACAGAATTTCTCACGACAAAGCGTGAACAGCACGAGAGTGTGAGAATTGGGCGAAATGCGTGAGTCTCACGTTCAATGCATGAGAGTTGGCAGCTCTGCCGTTCCTCCGTAACTCCCTGGTCAATTTGTCCATTCCCATCCAAATCACCCCCTCCCCGGGTGCTTTCCCTTGCCACTACAGGAAATGCTACACTGGTCGCTTCACCTCCCCCCTCGACTCCATCCAAGGACCCAAGCAGTCTTTCCAGGTGAGGCAGAGGTTCACCTGCACCTCCTCCAACCTCATCTACTGCATCCGCTGTTCCAGGTGTCAACTTCTGTACATTGGTGAGACCAAGCGCAGGCTTGGTGATCGCTTCGCCCAACACCTCCGCTCAGTTCGCACTAACCAACCTGATCTCCCAGTGGCTCAGCACTTCAACTCTCCCTCCCATTTCGAATCTTACCTTTCTGTCCTCCTCTATTGCCAGGGTGAGGCCCAACGCAAATTGGAGAAATAACACCTCATTTTTCACTTGGGTAGTTTACACCACGGCAGTATGAACATTGACTTCTCCAATTTCAGGTAGTCCTTGCTTTCTCCCTCCCCCTCCCCCTTCCCAGCTCTCTCACAAGCCTCTTCTTTTCTTTTTCCTGCCCCCCCGACATCAGTCTGAAGAGGGGCCTCGACCCGAAACATCGCCTATTGCTTCTCTCCATGGATGCTGCCTCACCCGCTGAGTTTCTCCAGCATTTTTGTCTACCTTCGATTTTTCCAGCATCTGCAGTTCTTTCTTAAACATTGCAAGATATTATACTCAGCCGGGAAAAACCTTTACATTATGTTCATATGTTTTTACGGTTTATTCTCTGCTGTTTAGATATTCATCAAGAAGATATGATTTATATAACATTGATAATTAGGATGAAATTGTGAGGCTCCAATGCATATTTTTAAATTCTGATACAAAAGTACTCCCTCTCCCTGTAGGAATGTTAATTGCCTGTTCATAACTTCCTTCACTTACCAACTACAAAAAGTCACATTTTAGTTTTGATGAAACCAAATTAAAACACACAATAAACCACAATATTGGAGGCAATCTGCAGGTCATGCAGCGTTAGTGGGAGAGAGAAACATATTTGACATCAGGTAGAAGAGCTTCAGAAGTGAGGTGTAGTGTATTTTAAGTTGTGCAGGGGAAAGGTAAAGAAAATAAAGGAACAACATTTTTCAAGGCATCACTTATTTTGATCCTTGATGTTATGCTGGACACCAGTAAAGCAATATAGGAGCCACGGACTGAGAGGCCAAAGTGGGTGCATAGTGAATAATTGAAGTGTGGTCACTGGAAGCTTAATCTCATCCTTTTGGACTGAAAAGCACACAGCCAATTTGCATTTCATTCCTCGAATGTACAGGAGACTCCATCAAAGGCACCAAATGCAACACACTAAATTGGAAGAATGGCTTGTGGGAAGCAAAATGTTTGTTTTGCTTCAATGAAGAGGTGCGAGGCTTCAGGCCACCCTGCGTGATGTGAAGAAATAGAAGGATTGGGTAACCATTGTGAGGATGTGCTTGTTGAGAACAGGAAACTGGAAAAGATCAGGTGGCAGAAGACATCAGAGATGTAATAGATGCAAGTGGGAAAGGACTGGACAAAAAAAGAAAGAAGGGTCAAGATTGAAAGAATATACATCTACGGGGCAGGAGTAGGGTGAAGCAATCGATCAACCTGAACAGTGTCATTTGTGGATGGGGATAGAAGGAGGCTGTGCAGGGTCAGCGAATCTTTGAAGTTGGAGGTTATGGAGGGAACTACCTCGAAGAAATTAGCTCAGGAATTGTTTGGGACACTTTTCAGTGACGGGGTCATTGTCCAAAGGGAGGTAAGTGGGGGAATCTGAGAGCAGACTTTCGGCCACGACATGGTATCTGTCAGTTCACCAAACCACAACTCTCTTGAGCAGGTTTGTCTTCAGGCTCTTAAATAACTTTAGCAATGCCCATCTTAAGCTCAAGGAACAGCATCTCATCTTCCTCTGAGGTATTTTAGAACTCTCAGGACTTCATACTGAGATTACCAATTTCAGGTAAAATACAAGTTTAACAAAATAATACTTGTCTAACAAATGTCTGTTGCAGAATGTAATTTGTGTTGTGGTGCTGCAGTGTCCTGGAAAATCTGTGAGTTCAATGAACATGGTCAAAAAATTGAACTATGCAAGATGAGTATTCATTTGATGCCGACCACATTTTATAATCCAAGATGTGCAAATGAAGAAAATTATTCTTGGTAATAAAATGATGCTTTCTGACAAAAATGGAGGTTGAATGCAGAGAGCAGAGGTGTGGTTTAGAGATACAGCATGGATATAGGCCCTTCAGCTCACCTCATCCACACCGACCATCAATCAACCATTCACACTAGTTCTATTGTATCCCACCTTTTCATCCACTCGCTACACACTAGAGACAATTTTACAAAGGCCAATTAACCTTCAAGTCCACGCATCTTTGGGATGTGGGTGGAAACCATTGCACCCGGAGGAAACACACACAGTCACAGAGTACCTGTGCAAACTCCAGACATCAGCACACAAGGTCAGGATTGAACCAGAGTTTCTTGCATGTGAGGCAGTAGCTCTCCCAGCCGCCCTTTTCCTGTGCCTTATTCTGCTTTTCCGGACCTTGCAATTTTATTTCCCACCATGTGGTCTATTGGAACTTCAAAGATCCATGAATAACATTTTGAAGTATTTGGGCTCTGTCTCCGGCAAGAATGAAAACGCAAGAGTAAGGTGCCCGTGAATCACCTTCATGAACTGTTGAAGAAACTTCCAAATGCTGTTGGGTAGGGAACTCCAGATTTAGATCCAAAGAACCATGAAGAAATGGCGATATATTCAGGATGTGTCGGAAAGAACTGCAGGTGGTGGTTTAAATCAAAGGTAGACACAAAATGCTGGAGTAACTCAGCGGGACAGGCAGCATCTCTGGAGAGAAGGAATGGGTGACGTTTCAGGTCGAGACTCTTCTTCAGACTGATGTATTCAGGATGCTGTACGACTTAGGTGGAAACATGCTGTATTCTTGAGCACCTGCTTCCCTTGTTCTCCAAGAGAAGTCACAGGTTCAAGAAGTGCCTAGTAGCCTCGGTAAATAACTGCGTTGGATTCTGTAGACCTATGCACAGAGCTATTGACCTTTTGCTACTGTTAGAAATACAGCTGTTCCTCCACTTATGAAAGGGATGTCTCCCAGGAAAACATTCCATTCAACAAAATGTCTTTAGTCAAAAGACTGGGAGAAGGCTTTTTATGCAGTATTGGGGAATCTAGAACTAAAGGCATAAGTTTGAGGGGAAAGATTTCCTAGGAAACCGAGGGGAAACCTTTTCACATAGTGGGTATTTGGAACGAGCTGCCAGATGAGGTAGTTGAGGCAGGTACTATAACAACATTTGAAAGACATTTGGACACGTACAAGGATAGGAAAGGTTTAGAGGGATATGGGCAAAACGCTGGCAGGTGGGACTAGTGGAGATGCATCTTGTGTAAAAGATCTATTGTGTCTTGGTTAGTATGGGCAAGTTTGGCTGAAGGGCATGTTTCCATGCTGTGTGGCTGTATGACTCTAAGTGCATTGTAGGAATTTGGGATGCAATGTATTTGTATGCACAGATAGTGGCCCACTTTTGTTGCAGTGAAAACTAGCTTCAGAAACCAAAGACACATACACCAGAGCAATGATAATATAGCCAACATTTGTAAATCAAATGTTCAGAATGTAGGAATAGGTGCAGTGAATGCAATATCAATCTCAAAAGACTTTACAAAGAAATATGAGACATTGGTTGTTGCAGTCCAGTAATCAAACTGCCTTAAAAGAGAAGAATACTAGAGCAACTCAAGCACATCTGGTTACATCCATGGGGGGAAAGGGATGATCCGTGTTTCGGGATGAGACTCTGCATCGAGAAATCCTGGTGAATGCTCAAACAGGAAACTTGCAAGCAGTGCAGGAGGCTGCAGAGCACTTCCAAACATCAATATTCAATGTGCCATATATGTTTGGAAATCAACAGCCATATTGCACCATTGTACATCTGAACAGCAGCTGCTGACTTGCCCACTATTTCGGAACAAAGGGTAGTGAATGTATGTGTAGGGGAACTGCAGATAGATACTGGTGTAAACCGAAGACTGTCACAAAAAGCTGGTGTAACTTGGCGGGTCAGGCACCATCTTTAGAGAAAAGGAACAGGGGTCTCGACCTGAAACATCACCTATTCCTTTTCTCCAGAGATGCTGCCTGACCCACTGAGTTATTCCAGCTTTTTCTATCTGTCTTCATATGTGAATGTATGTCCTCATCAGAGAAACAATGCATCCACATGCCAATCCTCTTCAGTGCGAGTCCACGTTTACTAATATTGCAACAATTGTGAATTTCAATACTACTTGTGGTTTGTTTATGGACTGCTTCATGAGTTTCTGCCTTTGGTCTGCAACAATAAATCAACAGATCACAATTTGTATTGTAGTGCAAGCAATAAGCTCCATCCCAGCAAAGCCATCAAATTACACTTCGTAAGGGGAGAGGAGAAAGCAAGTAACTGTACAGAATAAATTATCCTAAACCATGCAAATTATGATAAATCTGAAGCATGTTACTCAAAGCAGAAGAAAGGAAAAGGCAAAGTTAGAGGCAAATCAGTGGGCTGCACAGCATTTCTGTCATAAACCATTTCACAAGATTTAACTCACACAATTTATTCTGGAAGAATTATTTTAGTAGAACCACTATCACCAGCACAGGGGATAAATTCTAATGTTCTATCATGCATAATTGGTGTGATATATACTTGTGCCATCTGCAGTTCTTAGACGGAGTCTTTTGCATGTGTTACTTTATTTCACAATGATCTGTGGTACAAACAAGCTGGCTGGAAGAAGGAATTGTGTGTGGCGGCTTCTAATGGCAACAAACAAATTGTACAACAGTCTTCAACTTCAAATAGAAATAATTAAATTTGCACTTGATAGATTATTTGAGCAAAGCAAGAGGCTCAGCAGGTCAGACAGCATCTGTGGAGGGAAGTGGACAGTCGACATTTCGGGTCAAGAACCTTCATCGAGGGTCCCTTTTTTCGCTCCAAATCTAAGATACCTTTAGGTGGGCCATACTGGTGCATTATTACTGGCATTATCCAACAATGTAGACATTTCCCAGTTATGTTCTATTCAATAACAGCAGGATGAATCTAATCCAGCTAACTACCAGACAACATACAATCATCAAAACAAAACTATGGAGGGTGTCATACAAGTGCTGCATGGAACACTTGCTCACTAATTCAACAAATTCTTAAAGCACTGTCTTTAACATTTTCATCAATGTCAATATAGGTTTTGATAGGAGCATTTGGTTCAAGATTCCATCAAAGCCATGGTCCAACAAGGGGCCAAAGAGCTGAATTCCAGTGGTGGCATGGGAGTGAACTCTCTTGATGGCAAAGACAACATCTGACTGGGACTGGCATCAAGACAACCTGGTAACACTAACGTTAATAAGTATAAAGATTATTGGAGTCTATCTCCTATCCCAGACCTTGGTCCTATAGTTCCTCAAAAGGCCCAAGCATCTTTAGCAACTTCACCAATATCTTTTCTGCCACCATAAGGTCATGAGTGAGCATGTTTGCTGATAATTTCACACTGTTCCATTCCAGTTGACCAACATACCTGCACGCAACAAGTCCAGATAAGACTCCAGCACGCAGTGCCACAAATATATCAGATATTGGCCACTTCCAATAAGAAAGATCAATCAACCACCCACAATGTTCAATGCTTTAACATTGCCAAGTTGCCCACCATCAAAAGCCCCATAAATACCGTGGACACGGCCGAAGATCTGAGTCTGGATATACCGCAGCAAATGACTCATCTCCTGACACCATCGGGCCTTTTCCCATCTACAAGAGGAGCCTGATGATAAATATTTTCCACTTGTCTGGACAAATTTAACTCCAGCAGCTCAACACTTTCTAGGACAAGACATCATCTGTTTGACTGGCGCCCCATCCACCACCCTAAATATTTATTCCCTCCACAATCAGCACACAATGGTTACACTGATTACCACAAATAAAACCAACTGAAGATTCTGGCCTAGTTTTAACCAAATATAACCCCCAATAGACAATAGACAGTTGTACAGGGTGCTAGTGAGAACACACCTGGAGTATTCTGTGCTGTTTTGATCTCCAAATTTGAGGAAGGACATTCTTGCTATTGAGGGAGCGCTGCGTGGGTTCACAAGGTTAATTCCCAGGAAGGCGGGACTGTCATATGTTGAAATAATGGAGCGACTGGGCTTGCATATACAGGTGCACAACCTTTTATCCGAAAGCCTTGGGACCAGACACATTTCGGATATCGGACATTTTCGGGTTTCGGAATGGAAGATTTTTAGCGTAGATTAGGTAGGTAGCGCTGGCGGCTTGGAAAGTCTGGAGCGGCTGCCTCCTCCCCGGAGACCGCGGAATCATTGCTTAAATGTTAGTCAGTTAGTTTGGAGGGATTTTATGTGGTGGGGGTGAACTTTAATTCTTAGTCCCCTGCCTGGTCAGAGAGGCGGGGAGCGGGCAATGCCTTTCCGGGTCGCCGCGCAGTACTGTGCCGCGGCACCCACATCACAGAGCTGGGGCTGCGGGTGTCCGGCCGCGCTGGATTTGGATTTGTAGCGCCGCGCAGCCAGGGGTAGAGTTCGCCGTGGTCAGAGCTACAACCGGCGCCGCCCGTGGCTGGACCACCACAGCCCGGACTGCTGTGGGTCGCCGACTCCCAACATCGTGGAGACTGCGGTGGGCCGGCCACGGGCGGCGCCGGTTGTAGCTCCGACCACGGCGAACTCCACCCCTGGCTGCGTGGCGCTACAAATCCAAATCCAGCGCAGCCGGCTACAGCCCCAGCTCCACGATGTTGGGAGCCGCGGCACAGCGGTCCGGAGCTTACTGCACGGCGACCCGGTAAGGCATTGCCCGCTCCCCGCTTCTCCGACCAGGTAGGGGACTAAGAATTAAAGTTCCCCCCAAAAGCCCACCAAACTAACTGACTAACATTTAAGCAATGATTTACAATGATTCCTACCCTCCCGCGCAATATACACTCACCCAATATACTCACACCTTCTCTTTTATGAATGGGGATTTAGTTCCCCTTTGTTGGAGGACCGACCGGAGGTTCCGCTGTCACCTCTGCGGGCCGCCCTCGGTGAACGTTTTCAAGGACCTTTCTTCAAGGACCGAAAAAATGTCCGCTATTCGGAGGTTTTCGTTATTTGGATCTTCGGATAAAAGGTTGTGCACCTGTAGCGGAATTTAGAAGGATGAGAGGGCATCTTATTGAAACATATAAGATTATTAAGGGATTGGACACGCTAGAGGCAGGAAACATGTTCCCAATGTTGGTGAAGCCTAGAACAGTTTAAGAATAAGGGGTTAGCCATTTAAAATGGAGATGAGGAAAAACCTTTTCACCCAGAGAGTCGTGAATCTGTGGAATTCTCTGCCTCAGAAGGCATTGGAGGCCAATTCTCTGGATGTTTTCAAGAGAGAGTTAGATAGAGCTCTTAAAGATAGCAGAGTCAAGGGATATGGGGAGAAGGCAGGAACGGGGTACTGATTGTGGATGATCAGCCATGATCACAGTGAATGGCGTTGCTGGCTCGAAGGGCCGAATGGCCTACTCCTGCACCTTTTGTCTATTGTCTATTGTCCATAACCCCTAATCCGCTACTCTACCATCAAGTAGTTCAGGTTCTGTGGGTAGGTGGAAACAGCACCATCTGCAGGATTCCATGCAAGTTGTCCACCATTCTGACCTGGAGAATTCACTAGGTCTTAATCCTAGAAGTCCCTACACATTAATACCAAGTGTTCTCACCAAGAAAGCAGCAGCAGGTGATTCTCCACCATGTCCACAAGAGCCATTCGAAGCACCTGATGGTGCCAGTTGTGCCCCTATTGTGAAAAATGAACGAAAAAATTGTCAAGTCTCAAGTTTCAATGGTTTGTGTCGACTTAGTGGACCAAAGGGCTAGTTTCCATGCTGTATGTCTAAACTAAACTACATTTGTAGCACAGAGGAGACATCTGCACTGCTACTCATTTATTCAACGTTCCAAAAGTACTGACTTTATATTTTCTTCCTTCATATCCTCACTAAAGATGAGTAGAATTATGATTTTCGCATGAAAGAACTGCAAGATCCAGTAAACAATGGTTTTAGGTGGATACGATTTTCTCTTGGTTATATAAAATGTGGTTTATTGCAAATGTAAAAGGCTCCACAACTCTTGTAAATTTGCGTCCTGTTCATTGAGTTTATACTTTTCTTTATGTTATATTAAATTTCCTTCCTCATTCCAGACCTCAACAATATTCAATCAATAATCTGCTCCAATGAATCCTTCGAAAGCAGTTTTATTGCAGCTTTGGAGATACATAGCAGCATTCCAAAGAAGCATCATTCAATTTCTCCTTTGTCTAACTGGACAACCAACGTCAGAGTAGAAACTCTGAGCTCATTCCCATTAATGTGTTATTCTGTGTCTCTCAACGCTCCACGAAAAACAAGTTATAGCTCTGTATTACATTCAAAATTCAAATTTCACTGTACCTTAGATGGTTAAGTGACAATAAACGAGGACTTGAACTTGAAAATGCATCAAAATCATAATGATCCCAAATATACCATTTGAGGTTTGTGTAAACCTTACCGTGTTTTCAGTGCTAACCTGAAATTCCATTTTTAATAACTTATTAAACATTGATCATGCGCCAAAATACGATAAGTCTTTTGTGATCATTTTGTGATCATTTTGTGATCATTTTAGATTAATATTTAAAAAATGACAATCCAAGAAAGAAACCCTCCTAGATAAGTTCACAAGTTATAGGAGTAGAATTAGGCCATTAGACCCATCGAGTCTACTCCACCATTCAATCATGGCTGATCTCTGCCTCCTTATCCCATTTTCCTGCCTTCTCTCCATAACCTGTGACATCCGTTCTAATTAAGAATGTGTCTATCTCTGCCTTAAAAATATCCACTGACTTGGCCTCCACAGCCCTCTGTGGCAATGAGTTCCACAGATTAACTACCCTCTGACTAAAGAAGTTCCTCCTCACCTCCTTTCTAAAAGAGCGCCTTTTAATTCTGAGGCTATGACCTCTGGTTCTAGACTCTCCCACCAGTGGAAACATCCTCTCCACATCCACTCTGCCTTTCATTATTCTGTAAGTTTCAATGAGGTCACCCCTCAACCTTCTAAACAGTGAGTAGAGGTCCAGTGCTGTCAAGCACTCATCATATACTATACCACTCATTCCTGGAATCATTCTTGTTACCTCCTCTGGACCCTCTCTAGAGCCAGCACATCCTTCCTCAGATATGGGGCTCAAATTTGCTCACAGTACTCCAAATGCGGCCTGACCAGCACCTTAAGGATAACATCGACACTGCCTCATTCAACCTTCCATCTCAGAAATCATTCAAAGTGATACAAAGTGCTGGAGTAACTCAGCGGGTCAGGCAGCATCCTTGGAGAATACAGATAGGTGGCATTTCAGGTTGAGATTCTTCTGCAGACTGATTGTAGTGAAAGGGAAGAAAACTGGAGGAGAGGAGGGGAAGGACAAAGATAGGTTGATAGAAGTGAGGGGAGGGCGTGTGATAGGCAGATATTTGGAAGAAGGCCAGAGATGAAAAGATAAAAGATGTGAGACAAAAGGATTGTAAAGATGCGAATTGTAAAGATGGAAGAAGGAATGTAGGTAAAAGAGGAGAGCGGAGAAATAAGTGCGACATGTAGGGGAGGTGGGGAGGGGCTCCCCAAAACATCACCTTTCCACATTTTCCAGAGATGCTGCCTGACACGCTGAGTTACTCCTGCACTTTGTGTCGTTTTTGTAAAGTAGCAATATGCAGTTCCTTGTTTCTACTCAGAAATCATTCGCTTTTGATTAGAATGGAATTAAAATGGAATTGCCAAAATGTTTACATTTTATTTGCTGTAATGTGTGTAGAAAACAATGACTAAAAATTATGTTTTTAGAAGAGTTTTAAAGCAATTCTTCTAAGTAAACATTAAACGGTTATTTTGTAAATACAGAAAGGCACAGGATTTTTCAAGTATCCAACAATGGTAGCATACAAACCCCAAAAATGATGGATAATCCCAGATTGTCCTTTCCTGAAGTTTACAAATTAGTGATTAGGACTTGTTTTATCCAAAGCAAGACTGAGTTTCAAGTATCAACTTAAGATCTGATCACAACTCAATCTAGGAATGGGTGCACAAAGTAATCTGTGCTGTGGGAGCTCTGTATTGTTGAGCTAAGTAGCCAGATATTTACACATGAAATAATTAACATGTAGCACGAGCACATTCTCAGGATACCCAAAGTACTTTGTTGCTGAAGAATCATTGCTATTATCTGGACACACTATAACAGAAAATCTAAACTGCAAATTAGATTTAACACCAATTGCCTATTTTGGTAAAAATCAAAGATCCTATCTATCATCAACTGCTCAAACTTTTTTTTTATGCCCAGTTAACAACCTTCTCTCAACCAAGATCACCAAAAACAGATTTACTGATCATTATGAACCACTATGTTATTGGTGAGATTTTGCTGTAGAGAAATAGTTTGATGTATTTTCTTAAGTGAAAAATATCCACTCATAATTTATCAAGGCACCTATCGTGATTATGATACATAACAGGATACCTTTGTTCTAAGCTGCTTTTTTTCTAAACAGTTTTATTTAACAAATGTCAAAATTGCTTGTAAGCTTTATTAAGCCACATCTTGGTGTAAGTTAAGATATAGCTTTCAAATGCATCTGTGAATCTAATTTGTTATATTTTCATGTTCTGTTGTATTTAATAAAGAACTCACATGTGCCAACTTAAAAACAATTCATCTTGCTCTCATTTTCTCTGCCTGGAAGCTATTAATCTTTATGGCTTTCAGATGTCAGGATTACAGGCAGACATATTACAGGGAAGGAAAAAATTTAAATGCAAGAATAAAAGCACAAACAAATAGAACAAGAAGAAGAATTTGAGCACAGCTTGAATTCAATAGTTATTTTTATACAAAACATTAAGTCTCATAAAATGTCAAACGTGCATAGAGTTCGATGACTTTAATCTAGTATAATAATCAAAAAAGTCATAAATAAAAAGGAAAATGTTGACAGCAGCTTTATTTAGTCAATTATTTTTTCAATGAATGTATTGTTACTCAAGGCAATCTCCAACAACTTGATATATTGATCAGAACACCAGCAGGCTTTCCTTCTTCATGTAATACTGTAACAAAACCGCACAGTAAACAAAAAGGAAAAATCTGCAGATGCTGGAAATCCAAAATAACGACAGGAGGAGCTGGGAACACTCAGTAGTTCGGGCAACTATGGAAAGAGAAACAGCATTAATCTTTCAGGTCAAATAATTCCAACAAGGGGTCTTTGACCTAAAATGTCATCTCTGTTCCTCTTTTCACAGAGACTGTCTAATCTTGTGAGTGTTTCCAGCATTTTTCTCTTGTTAAACCATTTTTAACTTTTGCCTGTTTCTGGATCTGGCACCTCACTCAAGAGGTGTTACCCCAATAATACAGAACTCCCTCAGCACTGCACTGAAGTGTCTAGACTTTAGAGCTACAGCACGGAAATAGGTCCTTTGTCCACCCGAGCCCGCGCTGGCCAGCGATCACCCCATGCACTAGCATTACCCTACACACTAAGATATTTAACAATTTTAACTAAGCCAATTAACCGACAAACCTGTACGTCTTTGGAGTGTGGGGAGGAAATCGGAGCACCTGGAGAAAACCCACGCGGTCACAGGGAGAATGTACAAACTTCATACAGACAGCACCCTTAGTCAGGATCGAACCTGGGTCTCTGGCGCTGTAAGGCAGCAGCTCTACCGCTGCACCAATCATGGCATGTATGTAAATCAGGGAGTTAGCTTTAAGCCTTTACAAAAAGTGGACAGATAAATTGGGCCACTCAACCACTGTGTAAAGATTTTAAGTATATCTTTCTCAAATGCACAATTTACAATTTCTGTTTAAGAAAGAACTGCAGATGCTGGAGAAATCAAAGGTAGACAAAAATGCTGGAGAAACTCAGCGGGTGAGGCAGCATCTATGGAACGAAGGAATAAGTGACGTTTCGGGTCGAGACCCGACATTTACATTTTCTATTTCCCTTTCAGATTTGCAGCTGATTCCTCTCGGCTCCGCAAGCCTTTTTCCTCACAAATCACAGATTTTACAGTTCTCCACTGTTACCTGTTAGATAAAGAAGTATTCATAAGAATAACTTGCAGGGAAGAGCTCTACAATAACATATCATCATCCATCATGAGGACAGAATTTCAAACCAGTGAAATGGTTTTACAAAGGCTAATAACACCGCGGGCTCGGTAGCCTCTCAAATTATTTCACTTCATTCATGTCAATGTACAACCACAACAACATTAGACCAATGCATAAATCAGCATCAGGAGGTCTGGATCCCTGACATTGCCACATATGACAGATGACTCTTAACTCAGCAGCTACTGCATCATGCATTAGGAGCTTATCAGTATGACAATAATCAGTCACCAGCAGCTTTGTTGACATTGGCATAGTACAGGATGCCACAAGTTCCAAAACGGTCAAATTAGGTGGGTTTTTCAAGGTAAGAAACCTGGTGTTCGCAAACGCATACAGAGAAGCATCCTTTGTTCTCCTGATGCCTCAAGGTTCTCAATACTGTCCCGAATGCTCCTTCACCAGTCTTAATATCCAGTGATTCCAACAGGTCAGTGGGATTGTTTTAGTGCTTCAAGCAGATACTTGAGTAAATACAACAAAATGTTCATTCTGGCAAATGAACAGCGTGGCCTTCCCAACGTAGGTAACTAAGACCTCAATGTTGGACACTAGAGATACTCTCATAGCCTGTAGGGAAATTGGTCTATAAGTCAATATTACTTCACCTTAGGCAGTCCCTTTGCATTGAAAATGACTTGCTTCACTCCAGTTTTGAGGTAGTTCACGAGATCAATGTGAGAACTATAGATTATTCCATAGAAGATGTAAGCATGGCTTGACGGGAGTAGATGGATGGTAGATGAGGTGGTACGTTATTTTTGCCATTTATGCCATTTAGCCATTTATTCTTTGTGCTCTTGGTCCACAGCTTCAAGGTCCTCAATACTGTCTCAAATGCTCCTTCATGGCAAGTAATTCTGACAACTAAGTGTGATTGCGTTAGTGTTTCAAGGAGACTTTAAGTACAATTTTGATTCTGGCCAATGAATATCATGGCCTACCCAATACAGATAATTTAGTGTAACTAGGGCCTCAATGATGGGTATATGGGGCTTTGTAAGGACATTGACCTTACAAAGTAGCAAAACAGGAAGGCAGATTACTATCTAAATGGCGTCAAGTTGGGAAAAGGGGAAGTACAACAGGATCTGGGGGTCCTTGTACATCAGTCTATGAAAGTAAGCATGCAGGTACAGCAGGCAATGAAGAAAGCGAATGGCATGTTGGCCTTTATAACAAGAGGAATCGAATATAGGAGCAAAGAGGTCCTTCTGCAGTTGTACAGAACCCTAGTGAGACCACACCTGGAGTATTGTGTGCAGTTTTGGTCCCCTAATTTGAGGAAGGACATTCTTGCTATTGAGGGAGTGCAGCGTAGGTTTACAAGGTTAATTCCCGGGATGGCGGGACTGTCATATGCTGAGAGAATGGAGCAGCTGGGCTTGTACACTCTGGAGTTTAGAAGGATGAGGGGGATCTCATTGAAACATATAAGATTGTTAAGGGCTTGGACACGCTAGAGGCAGGAAACATGTTCCCGATGTTGGGGGAGTCCAGAACCAGGGGCCACAGTTTAAGAATAAGGAGTAAGCCATTTAGAATGGAGATGATGAAAAACTTTTTCATCCAGATAGTTGTGAATCTGTGGAATTCTCTCCCTCAGAAGTCAGTGGAACCCAATTCTCTGGATGCTTTCAAGAGAGAGTTAAATAGAGCTCTTAACAATAACGTAGTCAACGGATATGGGGAGAAGGCAGGAACAGGGTACTGATTTTGGATGATCAGCCATGATCACATTGAATGGCGGTGCTGGCTCGAAGGGCTGAATGGACTACTCCTGCACCTATTGTCTATTGATTTTGGTTTGCTCATCCTCCCAATGAGTAGGTAGTCTAGATCAAGGCTATCTAAAGGAGGGCAAGAATCATTGCAACCCAGTACACTATGAATTTTGTGCGACTCGGAGGTCCTGATTCTCGTTCCTCAATTAACCAAAGGTTGCACACTGACACATTGAAGGCAATGATGAATTTCATCATCGTTGTTTAGAGTTACAGAGTTACAGCATGGAAACAGACCCTTTGGTCCATCGAGTCCACGCCAACCATCGATCACCCGTTCAAACTCGTTCCGTGTTATCCCACCTTCGTATCCAGTCCCAACACACTATGGGCAATTTACAGAGGCCAATTAACCTACAAACCCGCAATTCTTTGGGATGTGGGAAGAAACCAGAGGACCAGGAGGAAACCCACGCGGTCACAGGGAGAAGGTGCAAACTCCACAGAGAGAGCACCCAAAGTCAGGATCGAACCCGGGTCTCTGGCGCTGTGAAGCAGCAGTTCTACCCGCTGCACCACGGTGACACATTGCTGTTGATCAAGAAATATTTAATGAACACAATATTAAAGATAATCTCTCCTTGTTCCCAGAATCTTCTGGAATCTTTTAATTCGGCTGATAAGAGAGATATGATCTCATCTCTCTCAACAGGGGGCGCTGACCTGTGCGCGGCTGCCCAGCCAGCAGCTGTCTGTCTTTTCATCTTTTTTTTTATTTAGTTAAAGTGTTTTTGTTTCTGGAGTTCTAGACTTTTTTATGTGGGGGTGGGGGGGGGGGGGAAGGGGGAAACTACCTTTCAGGGTCCCTACCTGGTCGGAGAGGCAGCTTTTCTCCGGGCTGCAGTTTCGACCCGTCCTCGCGGCCTACCAGCGGGCCTGGAGCGGTGTTTCCTGACGGGGACCGCCCAGAACCACGGCTTCGGCAGCGGCACAGCGCTGGAGCGCTATCGTGGAGCGTGCGATGCCTTGCCTGGGTCGCCGCGCTGGAGCTCCGGTGAGCTGAAGACCGCCGGGAACAACATCGCGGAGCTGCGGGTCTGAGGAGCGGCCAGCTGCGGGCGGCGGCGCCGAACTGTACACCGGGAGCCTGGGATCTCGCGACGAGATCGCCAGTAGTGGAGCTCCAACCGGCGCGGCCTTGTTGGCTTTGGAAGCCGCGGCCTCCAGTACGGAAGCGGCCGTTCCAGGTGTCCCAAGCCGCTGTGAGGATTCTCCCGACGCCGGAGCACCATCACCCGGCGAGAATGGCCAGGAACATCGGGCCTCCGTAGAGGCAACTGTGGAGGCCTCAATTGGCTCGACTATGGGTGAACTGGGGTTGGGGACTGGACTCATGGTGGGAGCCATTGTGGGGGATGTTCTTTATGTTTAAATCTCTTATTAATGTTATGTCTGTATTCTTTCTTTATGTGCTGCATTGGCAAGAAGCATTTCACTACACCTGGGTGTATGTGACCAATAAATAACCTTTGAACCTTTGAACCTTTATCTCAATAATGTAACTGTTACACGATCTAGCAGCTCAGTCTATAGCGTCAAGTTTCAAACCACAACTGCACTGTTGACATATCTGACCAGTAAGGATCCTCAGAGAATGAGTTAAAACGTCCCATGTAGTTTTAAAAAATGGACTTAATTTTTTGTTGTGCCCATATCAATGAGTTTCACATTAAAGCAGCATGAAGCAACAGAAATGACCAGCTTACTAACAGTGGCCTTACTTTTTTTCAGTTAAAAAACACTGGCATAAAGGGATAGCAATAAAATAGTTTCTAATTGTAACACCGCTTAAACACAGAAAGAACCATGGCTCCCTCCCGAGTTGATCAAGGTCTAGCATTTTGTTCCAGAAGCCAATTTTATCAGTTCCCACAACCATTGTTCCAGACAAGTATTTCAGTGAATGCAGTAAAATCAAACTCCACTCCACATATAATCACTGGATTGAATATCTTGCATCATATTTTGAAGATGGTTAAGCTGAGGGAGATGCCAGAAAAATGGTTACATTTGCCATTTCAGGAATAAGCAATACCATTTATAACAGATGATATCCTGCTTTGCTTTTTGCACACTAGGGGCCAATTATTTAGTGGTATGCAAAGCTTTCTTAAAACTGAAAAAATCCTGGCACCACAGCAGACTTGTTTTTCATTTCTGCTGAGCAGGAAAGGCAGACTGACCTGTCAGCTGCATTCAATTTGTACAAACAGCTTCCAATAAATAACCATGCATGTACGGACTACTGATATCCTCCACTCCCCTACAATACTTCACCGCTCACTGTGACTGAAGTACATGTGGTGCGACAGTGATAGGTGACGTGCACAAGTAGCTAAAACGGTTTTATAGTAAGTGTTCTGCGGAAGGGAAGGGATCGCCGTGGAGAAAAACAAGAATAAAAGCACATCCTTAAACAGAACACATACTTACTGCAAGGCACTAGCTTTGAACTTCTTGTGTGTGCAAACTGGTATGTCCGACGTCCAAGAAGCCAAAAGGGAAACTTAAACGATTCTGTATTTCTGTTTACCTTAATAAAATTAATATTTGTTGATCAATCTTTCCGCTGCAAATCTGCAATTTCAATTGGATCCTTCCTTAGTTTTTGCATTGGAGGCCACAAAGGGTGGCCAAATTGCATCAGGGGTCTGACGCAAAAGATAAATTTTACAAGGTCTAGCAAGCTGGTCAATTAATAGGGCTTTTGGTTCCTGTCAAAGACGAGTTTAATATGCTGACTGAATATAGACTCATTGGTGTTTTTCTGTTCAATAGTGTCTTTGTTAACTGACTAGGCAACATGTTAATTGCCTGTCATCAGAGCTCTCAGCAAATTTAATGGACATTTAGGAAGAACTAACAGATTTTCAGTGGCTACTCCATAAAGTGCTGCAAAGATGGTGTGAAAAAGTCTCCGACACAGGTAGTACTCATGGCTGATTCAGAAGATTAAGTTGCATGGGATCCACGGTAACTTGACGGGTTGGATTCAGATCTGGCTTACGCATAGAAGACAGAGTTGCAGTGGAAGAGTGCTATTTTCGCTGGAGGCCTGTGACCTGTGGTGTTCCACAGGAACCTTGGTTGAGGCCTCTGCTGTTCGAGATATGTACAAACTACTTGGAGAAAAATCTATTTATTTACTAAAGAACTGCAGATGCTGCAAAAATCAAAGGTAGACAAAAAAGCTGGAGAAACTCAGCTGGTGTGGCAGCATCTATGGAGCGAAGGAATAGGTGACGTTTCGGGTTGAGACCCTTCTTCAAACTGAACTTTGCACTTTGATTTTGCAGTGCAATGCTTGATCTGTCTGCTCCCATTTTTGCACTGAAGATCCAGTCTGAAGAAGGGACTCGACCCGAAACGTCGCCTATTCCTTTGCTCCATAGATGCTGCCTCACCCGCTGAGTTTCTCCGGCTTTTTTGTCTACCTTAGCGAAAAATCTAGATGGGTTGGTTCGGAAGTTTTGCAGATGGACCAAAATTGGTGGAGTTGAATAGTGAAGAAGGCTGTCAACAGATGCAGCAAGACATAGATCAGTTACACATATGGGCGCAAAAATGGCAGATGGGAGTTTAATCCAGGACCCTGATGCACTTTGGCAGGTCAAATATAAGGGGAAAAGATAGATTTAAAAGCAAGACCCTCAAAAGCATTGGTGTACAGAGAGATTTTGGGGTCTAACACCATCGTTCCCTGAAAGAGGCAAAACAGGTAGATAGAGTGGGAAATAAAGTGTATGGCATGCTTGCCCTCATTGGTCAGAGCACTAAGTATAAAAGTCAAGAAGTCATTTGGCAACTTTATAAAACTTTGTTTAGGCTGCATTTGGAGTATTGTGTTCAATACTGTTCGCCTTATCAGTCAGAATCTTTTTCCCAGGCTGGAGGACATAGCATTAAGATGAAAGAGAGGGAAGTTTAAATGAGATGGGCAGGCCAAGTTTTGTTGTTACATAGAGAATGGTAGGTGCTTGGATTGCTCTGACAGGTGATGGTGGAAGCAGATATGAAAATGGCATTTAAGAGGCTTTTAGATAGGCACATAGATAAGCAAGGAATGGAGGGAATGGATCATGTGCAGGCAGAACAGATTAGTTTAATTTGGCATCATGTTTGGGCTGATGAACATGTTCCTGTGTTGCTCTGAACTTCTGCTCCATGTTCCGCATAAGAACGATTATAGCAAATTAGATGGAAACATGCTTTGCCGATGGAAACATACAGATTGGATAAACAAGTACTGACCAGATTGGAGGACTGAAAGTAATACACAAGAATATTGCTTTCAGATGAGGGATTGATAACAATACGTTGATGTGTCAGAATATTCTGATATGGATCCACTTCATCAGTCGTTAAGTAGCGTAAAAGATCTACCACTGTCCTTCAGCATGAAAGCACAGATCCATTTATTGGAATGAGTGAGCAAACACTTGCTCCATCAGGCCATAACTGACCGAGGAGGAGATGGAATACAGGCGATTCCTGCTCCTTGTCTAATTCCTAACATCTTTAGATATGGGGATCGGGTTGAGCGGGGGGGGGGGTAAGTGGACACAACCCATAGAAAACGGAAAACTCTAACTTTCAAATCTGAAAAATGTATTTTGTTTTAGTTTTTAGTTTTTTAGTTTTAGAGATACAGCACGGAAAAAGGCCCTTCGGCCCACTGAGTCCACACTGGCCAGCAATCCCCGCACACTAACACTATCCTACACACACACACACACTCTAGGAACAATTTATATTTATACCAAGCCAAAAACCTACAAACCTGTACGTATTTGGAGTGTAGGAGGAAACTGAAGATTTCTGAGAAAACCTAAGCAGGTCACAGGAGAACATACAAACTCCGTACGGACAAGCACACAAAGTCAGGATTGAACCAGTGTCTCTGGTGCTGTAAGGCAGTAGCTCTGTTGGAGGTAGGGTGGTGTACTGGGAGAGAAAGCAGAGCTGTGGGTAGAAGTATGTTATATAGAGAAGGAGAGGGAGTGGACATGAATAAAAGTGAATTGAGATAAGGAAAGAGGAAGACAGGGCAGGTTTCTGATGCATCCTTTACATGCCTTCAGGAAATCATTTACAGCTTTTGAAGTGTCGTCTCGTTGGAGTATTGGATTCAAATAGGATCCAGTATAAACTTCAATAAAAAAACATTGGTCTCCCAAAATATGAGGGAGTGTGCATCAGCAATAATTATTTGCCCATATTGAAATCTGTGAGAAAATAATGTAACATGAGACTTCTTTCTTGTTCCATTCTCCCATAGATGTAACAGAAGCAGTGTGCAGAATTCAGTTAGGCACCCGTCTTTGTCACAAGATGAAACCAAATAGAATACAAGGAAGGTACACAAAATTGCTGGGGAAACTCAGCGGGTGCAGCAGCATCTATGGAGCGAAGGAAATAGGCGACGTTTCGGGCCGAAACCCTTCTTCAGACTGAATACAAGGACATCAGTTTTAATTCTGTAGTGGATGAAACTCGATTTTTACAATGTTCCATCGAGCAAAACCATTGTAAACAGACTCAACAGTGTGACAGTAAGTCACTGACAGATCCTCTAATGTACATGGCCTCTTGGTTAAAAAAAAGAAGTACAGATGAAAAGGGATTTAGGCAATTTAGATCAGTTTCAAAATGAATTTGTTGTGATTAATTGTGCTAATAAAGTCAACCCTACTTACAGAAGGTTTGAAATGAATCAGAGGCAAAAAGAGGTAAAATATTTTTAAACTGCAATATTCCCTAAGTGCGTGACGTTAATAAAGTGCTTGGTCCAAGGAACAAGTAACTTCTCATGAATTATTTACAAGATATAGCGTCAAAGCAGAAAAACATTAAAGTCATCTAACTGAAAATTGCAGTTATATACATTTAATTTGTTCCTTTGGTTATTTTTATGTATTCATACTAATACATTGTTGAAAAGCAACACATGAAATCTGTAAACTTTAATACTGCATCAATTTGTGTGACAAACAATGTATATTCACAATTACTGCCATGACTGCTGATCTATAAACATCAGTACTTCACATTTGTCTTATATGGTTCAAGATGGTGATTGGAAATTAGGACAGTCAAAATCATATGCTACTGTTTTCCACTGTTCAAGTAGAATTAAGGGCCTGTCCCACATGAGCATCGTTTGCACATCATTTACGCGTCACGACGCACTCGTGACGTACATTACGCGCGCATGGTGAGGCGTGGTGGCGTAGGCGGCGATAGCACGCGGCGCCCCAGGATTTTGGGATTCACATGCGTGACGCGCAAATGATGCCCAAGTGGGACAGGCCCTTTACACACACGCTTTATTTTTCCAACTGAAATCTCATTAGTAACAGGCAATAGATTGAGAAATTTCACAGCAAGAACAACATTTTTATACCAATCGGATCTCTGAACAAAAAAGAACAAATTAAATGAAAAATTCAAACTGCTTTAAATCAGGCGACACCATTGTTGCAGACGGTGTAAGGCACTTAAGGACATACACATAAATATTGTGGAGCACAAATTTAAATGCCCATTCTGGTGATGCCTAGTCTCGTCTGCATGTGCAGGAAGTAGCCTCGAACATAATAGAGGGGCCGCTTTCTCTCAGGATGATTACGTCAATGTGACGTTGGAATGAAGTCATTTACATGTTCAGTGTAGGGACTCGATGAGGGCAGGGACAATTGACGGAGAAAAATAAAGATGAAACAGTATCTTGAGAAATTGATAGCTGCAAAACCCATCATCATTAATTTGCTATGGCAATGAGCAGGGTCATGTTCATGTGTGCCTTTTATAATAACTATTCTAGTGATTTTATAATGATTCCATCAGTTTAGCTAGTGGTGTATTTCCTTTACAATGTCACTCACGCTTTCATTTCCTTTGTCATGAAAACAGGCAGAGGCAGTCTCCACATTTGACTGAACAATATTTTGTGCAGTAGTTCAGGACTGGTGTCAAAACAAATACTACCTCCTTAAATAAAAACAGAAAATGTTGGAAATACTCAAAGGAATACACAAAATGCTGGAGTAACTCAGCGGGACAGGCAGCATCTCTGGAGAGAAGGAATGGGTGAGGTTTCGGGTCGAGGCCCTTCTTCAGACTCAAATACAGAAACATCAAAGTTGCTTGTATTGTAATTTTAGATTTCCAGCATCTGCATTATTTTTGACTTGCAAATGTCACCTCCTTACCTCGTCTCTGGGTTGTAGCCCAGAATATAAAAAAATTGGTCCAGTTGTGGCTTGAATTCTTTCGCGGCAAATATGTCAGAAAAATGTATAATATTGCATTTCCCTCTGTAAGGAAAAAACATGTGTAATTGATATTGTCATGACAATATTTTAAAACCAATTAATATTTCAATCTTGCTGCTTTAGTCAAATAAACCATCACATTAATGACTCAAACTTGCCTGAGTGCTGCAGCATGGTAGGTGTCTACATAATCTGAAATGAAGAGCTCCCGACTCCTAATTACTGGGTCTGTGATCACAAGCTCACGGCCAGAATCTACAGGAAATGTAATTATGTATGTAAATAATTTTCACAAGTATTTATTCAAAATTCAGATGTAGGATATATATTAAAAATGCTAATATAATTGAATACTCTTAATAAACAGTTCCCCAAGGGGAAGTTTCACGATAAATGAAAACACATTTGAAAACAGGCATTGTCAAATGAGAAAAAAAATTATAAAGCAGAACCCGACTCCCAAGTGACTTCGAGAAGGCAGCTCTGCATTTAAGTGGAATCACTGCAGAAATTCATTCAACAATACATTTATATACCTGTCCCTTAAAGTGACGAATGATGAAAATTGTCTTGCAATTTTCCACCTTTTTCTCAATTTTGTAATACCTCGTACAACATGGAAACAGGTTATTTGGCCCAATTTGCCCACAACGCCCAAGATGCCCCATCTGCACTGGTCCCACCTGTCCGTGTTTGGTCTATATCCCTCTAAACCTTTTCCTACCCATGCATCTGTCCAAATGTCTTTTTAATGTTATTATAGTACCTGCCTCAACTATCACTTCGGGCAGCTCGTTACATATATCAACTATTCTTCTGAGTGGAAAATGGTGCCACTCAGATTCCTATTAAATCTTTCCCCTCTCACCTCAAACCTATTTAGCAATAAAAATGTTTTAAATTATCCCATTTTATTTAGACATCTATTAAAAATGTTATCTTTATTCAGGGAACATAGGACCCAACCAAGTATTAGGTATTAACTAATGTCACATGAATCTGATATTAAAACTTCTTTACTTAATATGAACTTCGTTAATTTGCTTTTTAATTTGTGGAATAATATTTCCATTGCAGTGGTCATCCATCCTCTCACCCAGAGGGCATCCATTCATTTCTGCAGAAGGCATCTCATTTGGCCATGTCCATCTTGACTTTAGACATTAGAGATACAGCACAGAGACAGGCCCTTCAGCACACAGAGTCCGTGCCGACCAGCGTTCACCCCGTTCACTTGCAGTATCCTACACACTAGGGACAATTTATAATTTTTACCAAAGCCAATAAACCTACAAACCTGCATGTCTTAGGAGTGTGGTAGGAACCCGGAGCACCTGGAGAAAACCCATATGGTCACAGGGAAAATGTACAAACTCCGTACAGACCACACCTGTAGTCAGGATCGAACTTGGGTCTCTAGCGCTGCCAGGCAGCAACTCTACTGCTGCCCCACTGTGCTCCCTAAACTATCTGCACTGCCGGTGTTGGATAACCCAACACAGAAAAACTGGGCCCGACAATGAGATTCCAAACTAACACCAACATGCCTTGTTTATGCTGACAAGTTGATATTGTATTCCAAAACAAACCCTCATGTACACCACTGTCAAACTGACAACTTGAAAGGTTCCTATTTTTCCTGTACATGCATACACATCACTGTTAAGGTGTGCTTTCAAACGTTTTCATCTCAGTGTTTGAACCATTGGAAGATAGAATGTGGCACCAAGTGGTCACACATGCACATCCAGCTAATGTTGTCATGCAGCTTCTCAGCAGGTCTGCTCATAAAAACCCTGAGGATTACTTCAAGGTATCATTATTTTTAAGGATAGAGTACAGTTAGGTTACCAGGTGCTTAGTTACAATATATTATTTAAAAGCTCCTTTGAATGTCTATTTCAAATTTATTTAAACAACCACTTTCCAAATTATTTTAAGAAAGATTCTACTGTTTTCAGTTCATTAATTCCACCCAAAAAAAGACACCAATTCACATGCATGAAGGCATCTGTAATGAATTTTATTTACCTTTTCCAAAAAATAAACCACTAACAATTAGAGGGAATGGTGGCAAGATCATGGAAAGCCAACTAGAAGAATTATTTTGCTTTAGTTAATAGGAATAGAAGCTGTGATCACACTTTGGATTTGGGGGGGAGGGGGGTGAGAAATCAAACTAATTTGCTTAAAAAGATTTATGCATTATTTCAGGAGAAGTAGCATTTCACATGCCATTAAACTGACAATAAAAACGAGCTATGGATACTTGATGACACTCTCTGTTCAAGGTGAATAGTGATAAGTGATTTATCTTCAGAGTGAAATTTATTTTCATGGAAATCTTCAAACTGAAACTACACTTAACTCAGAATTATTTTCTTATTTCACTACCAGGTTATCTTATTTACTAAATTAATTTAGACTAATCTTTGTATATTATCATAATAATACTGAAACTCTTCTATCATGTATGTGTTGGTGGTAAATCGTTCAAATAATGCATTGCCCAGATCTTGTTGGCCACTACAGTAAACCCTCATTTTAACGGACTTCTTTATAACAGATTTTGGTATTAACAGAGGTACCTGCCCACAACACACCCGGCCACCGACGCTACCCCCAGCGTGAACCAGCGAGCCCTTCATCACCCACAACAAGGTCCGGTTGACACAGCTGTTGTCGCACCTCTCGTTGCAGCTCCTGGGGCCAACACTTTCTTCACGCTGTTGCCACGCGCAGGACGCGCGTAGGTGTCTGTGGGGCTCCCTCCCCGCTCACCAGCCGCTGCATCTTCCTGTTGGGCGTCACTTTGTTGCCGCACCCACGCTGCCTCCTCGTCCTCCGGACTCGCTGACAGATTCCACTGATGACCAAGCACATCCTGGCGGTAGCGGCGGCCTGAAGAAAGCACGGTCAGTGAAGGGCTACAACGTGAGCCACAACAACAGTCATTTCAACCGGACCATGTGGTAGTTGGTGAAGAAGGGCTTGCTGATACAGGCCAGTGGCATCAGTGCCTAGTTTTAAGGTGAAATTACATAAAGTACTGGAGTAACTCAGCAGACTGAATCAGTCTGGAGAAGGGTCTCAACGTCACCTATCCATGTTCTGCAGAGATGCTGCCTGACCCGTTGAGTTACTCCTACACTCTGTGTCCTTTAGTGTATTAACCATCATCTGCAGTTCTTTGTTTCAACTACACACATTGTGTGCAGGAAGGAACTGCAAATGTTGTTTAAAACGAAGATAGACACAAAAATCTGGAGTAACTCAGTGGGTCAGACAGCATCTCTGGAGAAAAGGAATAGGTGATGTTTTGGGTCATGAGGAAAAAGGGTCTTGACCAGAAACATCACCTACTCCTTTTCTCCAGAGCAGCTGTCTGACCCGTTGGGTTACTCCAAGATAATACCTTCTTTGGTTATAGCGGACAATTGTCAATAACTAACACCATTTCCCCCCACATGGTCTGTTATAACGAGGGTTTACTGTACTCCTTAAAATAACCATAGTTCACATATTGTAATTTACAAATTATACCAAACACTTTACAGCTGTAATTTTTATGACAATTTACAATTGCTGAACTGAAAACAATCAATTTATAAACTTCCATATCTTACATGGACCTTAAAATTCAAAACATGAAAATCCCTTGACATTTAAAGTGTAACAGGTAATTCCTCATGTATTCAAGTAAAGATTCCACCAAGTGCACAGAATGAATCAGGTTGCACTTTGAGATAAATCAATGAACATGTTTCACTTTTCAACAAATTTTCATCCTACAATCTGCAATTTCACCTCAATATCCTTTCCCAAAATAATTTATGATCAAGACCCTTAACTGATCCAAGATTTAATGGCAAAACTTGAAGAGTAACAAAAAAGTAGTACCGAATAAACTAAACTTAACAACCAAAACTACATTTGCTAAATGCCAGAAATTAAAACATTAAAATGTCAAAAGATCAGGCAATAATGCTTCCCGAACAACCTGGTGGGTAAAACAAACTATTAAGGTTCAAGTCCTGGTTTGTACTGAATTAAAGGAATTAAGTAATGTTAGTTTAATGTATGAAATTGGTTCAAACATCCCAGCATAACGTACAGGGATGGTGGGAAATCATTCCCAGAATTGTGACCAGTTCGACAGCGATGCCCTAAACATTGCCATTTCACACTGTCCTGTGTCAACTCACCTGAAGGTGGCCACTTAGAAGAGATATCATAGGGTGGTGAACATCTGGAGTAATGTCGTCTCATAAGTGAGGAAAGAGGAGCAGGCATTTACAGGCACAACATTTTAAGAGTAATAAAAAGAAAGGTCTATCAAAATAGAGTGCTTTCCCTTTACATGTCCCATCTGGTCGATTTTAAATCTTTGAAGAAAAATTATTAATTGAAAGAATATGATTTGAGGCCAACTGGCAACTGCCAACTGGCCCTTCATCAAAGCAGAAATCCTCTGCTGACAGTAAGAGAATCTTATGAAGCTCCAGCTGTTTTTCACCACTGATATCTCTATTTACTGACCATCAGGGAGAGTTCTCTCTTTCAGCCCAGAGGAGTCCAGCCAAACCTTACTTTGTTCACAGTAAAATACATCAGGAACTGATTTAATCAAGACGTCTGCTAGTCAGTCTGAACCAACTCTGCAGCAACTGCTCGATTCATGCAAGACAACCAGATGTTAAGTGCACACCTGCTTCTCTTCCATTTTAATGTCAGAAAGCATATCTCTCCACATGACTCCCATCCACAAACAACTACATATCACAAAAATGGGGACAATTAAAAAAAAAACCTTTCAAACATTCCATCAGTCAAGTGATCTGTATAATTGTGCAACTACCATCACCTAGTATATTGATCTACGAGGACATCACTCAAAAATGGAACTGGAAGAGCAAATTAACAGATGTGCTCATTAACTAATGCACCATACATTAGTTGGTGACAACTTTAGCTGAAATTTCACTCCCACAATGATTAGATTTTAATTGTGATTTCTCCCTCCAGCCACAGTGGGGAATATTTATTCACTCCACACTGAATGAGTCATTGAAACAATGAGTTCTTCTGCAGGGACACTATTTTTAAGATTCGTATGGATGCCGTGCTTTTGTCAATATTCTGCAGTTGTACTAAATGTGGTGGCAAATACAAACAATCCACTCATCTTTTGAATAGATGATAATAATGAAACTTCCAAATTAAATCTTTTCAACCAGAAGTGCATGCCACACAAAGTCATTGCCTTAAAAATGTTCCATTAATTAATGAAACCACAGCTTCAGGACCCACAATGGAAGTTTACTACTTTAAAGTGACCACCAACATTTTTTTTTTAACCCACCCATCACCCCCCAACATATAGGACATCATGCACAAATAGGACACGATACGCATAAAGGACCTCCTTAATGTTTTCGACATGCATTATCAGCTCTTAAGCGTTAGGTGGTTATTTTGAACACAAAAAAGGTAAAAGCTGATTTCATCACTGTTCAGATTATGATGCCAACTGGCTTTATCCACTATTGTGCCTTCAGAGGAACTGAATATATCCAAATACATATTAAATAAGTGCAGTAAGGCACTTACCAGATTAAGCTATTAGCCATAAAACTTGGCAATACAACCTGCCCAATTCCTCACTGTGCTAACTGTTTAATTCTGATAATACCCAGGCCCCAAGTCAGATATAAGAACATAATTATAAATGACCAGCTGCCCCATAAAGTAACATGTACGATAGGCCAAGGAAAATAATGTTGTTATTGGAACATTATTGCAGAAATGAACAATGTGATTTAGTGGTTTTAGTCACGACAATTTATATCCACGGAGCGGGAATCTATGCCTCCAATTGAAAGATACCTTTGCGTATTTGGTGCCAGTGCCAATAATACTGTATTTCCATTATTGGTGTGTATTTAAAATTCACCCAGGGAAAGGATTAGAGATCAGAGCCCTCCTTCCTGTTTAACTAACTACAGTCCCTTTTCGTAGATAATTAGTTGATCTTGCACTTGAAGCGCATAGTACAGTTAAGAATAACCCATGCTTTACTGTGGGAATGTGGTAGTGAGCAATGCTCTAAGTTACTCAGGTAGTTCTTCACATCTAGGCACACGAGTCAAAAGGTTGTAGTGCTGTAATTCTACATCTAATGATATGTTATTTTATCCTTCCAGAACTAAAAAATCTTGATGGCTGCAGAACCATCATTACCCTTTGAAAAGTAGTGGTTTAAAAGATTACTGCCAAAGCAGGTAATTTTAAGTAAACTGTGGCTTGGCGTTACGGAAGCAAATGATGATAACAGCCATTTCAAGGTCAATGGCCAGATATTTTAATAGTTTTTCTCTTTCAATTGATGTTTCGTGATCTTCATTTTCTGTTTTTTCAGCCCTTTCCTATCGTTTTGATGTATTGCTGCACAGAACTTTGATTGGCGAGGTTCTCGTTATAATCTGGATTTTCATGAAATATTCTCTTACAAAATTGACTGTGACTAATATCCTGACGATTTGTACTTTGTATAATATTTTACAATATTTTATATTTTAAAATATACAATATTTTGTATTTTCACATTTCATAATGACATGAGGTTGCCCTTTTGCGCATCAACTCAATGCTGTTTCTAGGAATAATCCCACCAGTCCCACCCCCATTTTATTTTCCTGCAATCTATTGTCCCTCACATGCCCATTGACACTCTTCTGATTCCCCCGCCAGCTACCTGCATTAGCAATTAAGCCTGCACCATATCTTTGGGTCATGGGATAAAAATTGAAGCACCTGGGGAAAACCCACACGTTCAAAGGAAGAAAGTGCTAACTCTGCACAGAGTGTGTCGGCGCAGTGGTGCAGCGATAGAGAACCCTGACTACAGGTGCTGTCTGTACGGAGTTTGTACATTCTCCCTGTAATCGCGTGGGTTTTCTCCGGATTCTCCGGTTTCCTCCAAAACTCAAAAGATGTACAGGTTTGTAGGTTAATTGGCTTCGGTAAAATTGTAAATTGTCCCTAGTTTGTAGGATATTGCTACTGTACGGGGCGATCGCTGGTAGGTGCAGACTTGGTGGGCAGAAGGGTCTGTCTCTGCGCTGTATCTCTAAAGTCTAAAGTAAAAGTCTAAAGTGTCTGAGGTCACCGAAGTTCTGTGGCATCTCCAACACGACTGACGTATTTTAATATGGAAATTTTCAACAAGAACTAAACTATCTGCAAATAGCTATACATTGGAACCAATTCTGGTAAATGCTTAATCTATTTACCATTATAATCTTTAATCCCTCAGGCAAAGTTATGTGGCAAACAATGACCTCAGAATCTAAATGGGAAATTGGGAGAGGGGAAAGTAGAGACACATCAAGACAAATTGTGATAGAATAAGCAAACATGAACGCCTTGAACTGTCCTTAAGATATCTTGCTGCAAGCATGAGGGAATGAAAAGACTGTCCAACCTTGTAAGTTTATTGATATGATCACAAATTCACACCATTCATGGTCCTCGTTCAGAGATTTCGAACGCATTAACAATTTCAGAGCACACACATTCAGGGGGAAAAATATTTAAATGCTTCACAGTTTGGAATTAAAGCTGCGGCTCCACAATGTGAGAAAAGGATCAGCAAATGTACTGTAAAATCTCTGCTGTTGACTTAAAAAATAACAATGAAAATTGTTGGAACCATCAGCCGAATATTGAGCAGCACCAAATAATGTATGCAAGCAATTGGGAGATTTCAAAGCATGAAGTTGCGATTCCAGAAACAAAAATCAGCTGTAAGCAATGTAAGGTAAAGATGATTGATAAAAACCTTTAAAGATCAATATTATATAGTCTTGTTCAAATTAGGCACAATTCTGTCAAAATGACAAACATTCATTCACGAGAACAATTCTGAACTGTCAGCAGAATTGTCCATGCGTAAATCTTATGAAGAAAAGTAAGTCGTGATGCAAGTTGGAAATTTTAACAAAGTGCCCTGTTTGACTTCTACAGTTCTTCATCTCAAGATGTGCCGCCACATAAAAGAAAAAATTACAACGCAAATGCATGACAGCATGATCACAGAACAATAACCAAATCCTCTTACTATAGCCTGGTAAGATCAAAACCAAGTGCAATACCCATCGATATAAAGGCCATGAAACAGATCAAATTAAGCAGAGCACAGCGTGATGCTTCAATTAAGAAACTGAGAACATAGGGGGAATTAAAATTGCTTTTTCACGTGTTATGGAATGCTTGTGTACATCAAAATAAACTGAAAATATAATCTGCATCAAATTCTACCATATTTAATTATGATAAAGCTTCCACCATTACTGGTTTTGAAACTTCTCCTGATCCAAAAAGTTCATCTGGCAAAAAAAAACTATGCCTGCAACATAGTTATCGAATATAAGGAACTTCCAGTGTTCGTGCATTGAAAATACAGTGGATGAAACAGTTGGCTTTGGTCTACCAGGACACATGTAGACATTTGTCATAGGACAAGATTCTTTCCAACACAAATAACTTCTGCTGTTGCATGCATTTGTGTTGACAGTGAATAGGGTTGACCTCATGTGTCCCCAAATACCTAATCTACCCTTGTCCCAACCCAAGAAAGTGAGTTTACTGTTTGTACATTCGGATGGCAAAAATCAAAAAGGGCCACTTTTCAACATAATTGTATAAGGGGTAAGAGTGTTGTGAAAACAAGCCTGAAGGCTTTGTGTCTCAATGCAAGGAGTATTCGTAATAAGGTGGATGAGTTGAACGTGCAGATAGCCATTAATGATTATGATATAGTTGGGATCACGGAGACATGGCTTCAGGGTGACCAAGGCTGGGAGCTGAACATCCAGGGATATTCAATATTCAGGAGGGATAGAGAGAAAGGAAAAGGAGGTGGGGTAGCGTTGCTGGTTAGAGAGGAGATTAACGCAATGGAAAGGAAGGACATTAGTTTGGAGGATGTGGAATCGGTATGGGTAGAGCTGCGAAACACTAAGGGGCAGAAAACGCTGGTGGGTGTTGTGTACAGGCCACCTAACAGTAGTAGTGAAGTTGGAGATGGTATCAAACAGGAAATTAGAAATGCGTGCGACAAAGGCAAAACAGTTATAATGGGTGACTTCAATCTACATATAGATTGGGTGAATCAAATTGGCAGGGGTGCTGAGGAAGAGGATTTCTTGGAATGTATGCGGGATAGTTATCTAAATCAACATGTAGAGGAACCAACGAGAGAGCAGGCTATTTTAGACTGGGTATTGAGTAATGAGGAAGGGGTTAGTTAGCAGTCTTGTTGTACGTGCCCCCTTGGGCAAGAGTGACCATAATATGGTTGAGCTCTTCATTAGGATGGAGAGTAACATTGTTAATTCAGAAACAATGGTTCTGAACTTAAAGAAAGGTAACTTTGAGGGTATGAGACGTGAATTGGCCAAGATTGACTGGCAATTAATTCTAAAAGGGTTGACGGTGGATATGCAATGGAAGACATTTAAAGACTGCATGGATGAACTACAAAAATTGTTCATCCTAGTTTGGCAAAAGAATAAATCAGGGAAGGTAGTGCATCCGTGGATAACAAGGGAAATCAGGGATAGTATCAAAGCGAAGGATGATGCGTACAAATTAGCCAGAAAAAGCAGCATACCAGAGGACTGGGAGAAATTCAGAGACCAGCAGAGGAGGACAAAGGGCTTAATTAGGAAAGGAAAAATAGATTATGAAAGTAAACTGGCAGGGAACATAAAAACTGACTGCAAAAGTTTTTATAGATATGTGAAAAGAAAGAGATTAGTTAAAACAAATGTAGGTCCCTTGCAGTCAGAAACAGGTGAGTTGATCATGGGGAACAAGGATATGGCGGACCAATTGAATAACTACTTTGGTTCCGTCTTCACTAAGGAAGACATAAATAATCTGCCGGAAATAGCAGGGGACCGCGGGTCAAAGGAGTTGGAGGAATTGAGTGAAATCCAGGTTAGTTGGGAAGTGGTGTTGGGTAAATTGAATGGATTAAAGGCCGATAAATCCCCAGGGCCAGATAGGCTGCATCCCAGAGTACTTAAGGAAGTAGCTCCAGAAATAGTGGATGCATTAGTATTAATCTTTCAAAACTCTTTAGATTCTGGAGTAGTTCCTGAGGATTGGCAGGTAGCAAACATAACCCCACTTTTTAAGAAGGGAGAGAGAAAACGGGGAATTACAGACCAGTTAGTCTAACATCGGTAGTGGGGAAACTGCTAGTCAGTTATTAAAGATGGGATAGCAGCACATTTGGAAAGTGGTGAAATCATTGGACAAAGTCAGCATGGATTTACGAAAGGTAAATCATGTCTGACGAATCTTATAGAATTTTTCGAGGATGTAACTAGTAGCGTGGATAGGGGAGAACAAGTGGATGTGGTGTATCTAGACTTCCAGAAGGCTTTCAACAAGGTCCCACATAAGAGATTAGTATACAAACTTAAAGCACACGGCATTGGGGGTTCAGTATTGATGTGGATAGAGAACTGGCTGGCAAACAGGAAGCAAAGAGTAGGAGTAAACGGGTCCTTTTCACAATGGCAGGCAGTGACTAGTGGGGTACCGCAAGGCTCAGTGCTGGGACCCCAGTTATTTACAATATATATTAATGATCTGGATGAGGGAATTGAAGGCAATATCTCCAAGTTTGCGGATGACACTAAGCTGGGGGGCAGTGTTAGCTGTGAGGAGGATGCTAGGAGACTGCAAGGTGACTTGGATAGGCTGGGTGAGTGGGCAAATGTTTGACAGATGCAGTATAATGTGGATAAATGTGAGGTTATCCATTTTGGTGGCAAAAACAGGAAAGCAGACTCTTATCTAAATGGTGGCCGATTACGAAAAGGGGAGATGCAGCGAGACCTGGGTGTCATGGTACACCCGTCATTGAAAGTAGGCATGCAGGTGCAGCAGGCAGTGAAGAAAGCGAATGGTATGTTAGCTTTCATAGCAAAAGGATTTGAGTATAGGAGCAGGGAGGTTCTACTGCAGTTGTACAGGGTCTTGGTGAGACCACACCTGGAGTATTGCGTACAGTTTTGGTCTCCAAATCTGAGGAAGGACATTATTGCCATAGAGGGAGTGCAGAGAAGGTTCACCAGACTGATTCCTGGGATGTCAGGACTGTCTTATGAAGAAAGACTGGATAGACTTGGTTTATACTCTCTAGAATTTAGGAGATTGAGAGGGGATCTTATAGAAACTTACAAAATTCTTAAGGGGTTGGACAGGCTAGATGCAGGAAGATTGTTCCCGATGTTGGGGAAGTCCAGGACAAAGGGTCACAGCTTAAGGATAAGGGGGAAATCCTTTAAAACCGAGATGAGAAAAACTTTTTTCACACAGAGAGTGGTGAATCTCTGGAACTCTCTGCCACAGAGGGTAGTTGAGGCCAGTTCATTGGCTATATTTAAGAGGGATTTAGATGTGGCCCTTGTGGCTAAAGGGATCAGAGGGTATGGAGAGAAGGCAGGTACGGGATACTGAGTTGGATGATCAGCCATGGTCATATTGAATGGCGGTGCAGGCTCGAAGGGCCGAATGGCCTACTCCTGCACCTAATTTCTATGTTTCTATGTTTCTATGTACTTATGCTGATAATACATCTTCAAGATTAAAAAAGTATCACAGAACCACTGTCACTAGTAGAACTATGAGCTCTATCGAAGAATGAATTTAAGAGAAGATAGTGAGGGGGGGAAAGGTTTAATTTGGCATGGTAATAAGCAGTACTCACCATTCTCATTTTGTCGATCCTGAACTAGATGTTGGTAGACTGAGTCAGGCACTTCTGATTGGCGATAGTACCACTTGACATTCATTAACAGATGGTCCCGTTTGCTCTGAAATGTTAAACATCAGCAGGCTAAATAAATGAAATTATAAAAGGAACAATATTAGCACGTTGCACTGTGCTAATAAACAGTGAGCAAGTATTTGGTATTTACATTTTAAATAACTTCAATCAGATCACATGAGTTGGTCAAAAAGCATACGCAAGTGTAAGCAATATTTGCTGAGATATTCCAATCTACCAATAGTGACATTCATGGCCACGTGGTTTTAAATTTTCAGCACCTTCCACGTCAAGCACAACATGTGACACAGTGGATTCAGCAGAGAAATAATCTGGACGATAAGACCCCGTAATTCACATGTATACAGCAAAATTACAGATCCCCATAATAGACCACTTCAGAGTAGTGTGCCGCTTTGAGTTTAGAGTTGTTTGAAGCAGCCACATGAATGTCTGAAGAATGTCGGACATATCACCTATTACCAGAGATGCTGCCTGACCCGCTGAGTTACTCCATACTTTGTGCCCATCTTCGGTATAAACCAGCATCTGCAGTTCCTGCCTGTACATGAATGTCCATGTGCATTAAAGTAGAATGTAAAGTTGTAGAGCATTTATTGTTAGATTTATTTGGATGCCTTAAAATGCAGCATTAAAGTAAGAGTGGTTCATTCAACCAGTCTGTAGCACTGTGTTCTACCAATCAAATATATGACGGCTAATCTATACCCAAACTCAATTTTCCTGCCTTTGCTCTCTATCCCATTATAAAACAAGAGAATATTCAATTCAGTCTTGACAATTACAATTGTCTCAGCAGTCACTGCTTTTAGATAAGTAGCTATGATCAATTTCTTTTTTTTCTCATAGGCAAAAATACTAAAATCTAGAAAAATAAAGGGAAAAAATCAGCTGTAAAAAGTAGTTGTTAAATTATAGAAAAGCTAATGGATGAACGTCTGGGCATTTTCTGGTTTGATATTGAATGCAGGGAACGGAGGGATATGGATCACAAGCAGGCAGATGAGATTAGGTTATCTTGGCATCATGTTTGACACGGACACTGTGGGCCGAAGGGCCTGCTCCTGTACTGCACTGTTCCATGTTCACACTTGGAACATTAGTGAAAATAGCGAAGGCAGGAAAAACATGACCAGTGAAAAATATAAATGTGACGAATCAGTTCACTTGTAATATGTGCACATGGGTTAGATGTGTCTGTGTGTAGGCAACTGTAGTTTGTCCTTTGTAAGCACACGTTCACAAATGTCATGTTCCGTGAATGGTGTAATCACCATTAATAGGCAAGTTTCAGAAATTCATGATATCACACATTTTTACAATAATTGAAGTACACAAAAAAATTACAGCAGAGAATAATTTCATGTTTGCATTACACACAGGGACTTGATTATATCCATTTGAAACACTTAATTAAATGTGGATGCTTAAGAAATAAGCATATTTGGGATTGGTAGCAAAGAGGATTCCACAACTGAACCAGTTACAGAGTAATACATAACGGAACAGAGTAATACAGCCACGCAGAACGGAAAACAGGCCCTTCAGCCCAACACATCCATGCTGACCAATATGCCTCATCTCAGTTAGTCCCATTTACCTGTATTTGGACCATATCCTTCTAAAATAGAGTTTATAACTGAACTAGTTATAAACTCATTGAATTCCAGACCAGACTCAAAAGGCCTACTCCTGCTTCAATTTAAAAGGTTCGTAAATGTTAGTACTTTAAATTGACTGTTCTGCATTATTATTCTATGTGGAGAGGTTTGAAAGAAGCTTTCGAGTGAACCGATTTAATCTCTTCCATTTAAATTCCCCATGAAATTGATTAACCATATCATTACATTGGACATGTAATATTTTCATGAATTTAGTATTAAAGTCAAAAATCATATTTTATTCAAGTTTGTGGCAGTATCACATTTAGCTGTTAATAGTGTGAATTCTTCAACAACCATGCAAAATTTGAAGGAAATATGATTAAATAATTCCCACGCGTAATTGGTTGCAAAGGTTTTGCTATGTTGTGAATGTAGTTGTTCAATACAGATATTAGTATTTTGATGGGGCTGTAAAAATTCTCAATAAACATTCATGCTGCTTACAAATGCTGACCGGAAAGTCAGATTAAAATATCAAGTCCCTCAAAAGATATTTCCCGATAAACATATATCGCAGTTTCATAAGTCATCCAGTTAGTGGCAGCACCGAGTTAGAAAAAAAAAGCAATCGGTGCTTCCACTCATGAAATGTTTTTGCACAAAATTGATGGATTCAGACAGCAACCTCCCATATATAAACACCCAAAATGCTGCTTTATAGCACAAGCAATCTAGAGCTCACTTTTTTGGTTCCTTCCATACAAATCAACATTATCTACACAAAATGAATTTGTCAGCTATTCATTACAAACCAGTACAGGGAAGTATAAGAGCAAATTTCCTTATAAAAGCAGCACTCCAAACATTCAGAATGACTATGTGACCACCTATACAAATATAAGAATGTAACTAGTTGTATTTAACATTGTTAATACTTTCCACAAGGTCTGTGGATTTGGTTGATATCTGCGCAGTTGTCAGGCAAACTTTGGAAAACTACAAATTCTGCCAAAATCCAAACGCATGTTACTTGGCGGAAGGGAAAACTGAATTTCCTTTGTCGTGTTTCCAAACACTTGAATCCATCATATTAAAAAAATAAATGAAATATTTAGCACCTCATGTACTCCTCTTTTTCCAAATGCAGAATGACGCATTGCAGAAGGCATGGGGGAGTGAGATTTTTTAAACTGTAAGTATTAAGATTTGTGTTACCACCATGTTGATGATGTCTGTTGGATATGTTAACATCAAGAGCTTGAGGAATGTTGAAATGTTATTTCAATTATTATTGCACATTTTGTTCATGATGAAAGCTTGAGATGATAATGTACTTGTTTCATTGCAGTACAAAGATACTGTTGTGTACATCAATCAATCAATGGTAATATTAGAGTGCAATATTCATTTTGACGGGAGCAAAGAGCAGAGTGCGCAGCCAATAGAACCACGGCCTCACACATCCAAGAACCCTGATTTAATCCAAACTGTTGCTGTTTGTGTGGAGTTTCCCATGTTCTCTCTGTGACTGTGTGGGTTTTCCTCCAGGTGGTTCCTCTCACATCCCGAAATCGTAAAGGTTGGTAGATCAGTTGGCCGCTGTGAATTGCCACCAGTGTGAAGGTGAGGGGCAGAATCTGGCCATGTTTGGTGAGAATCGGGGAAGAATAACAAGTGTGATTCATGTAGAATCATGTAGCTGATTTATGAGGCTTGCGTGGACTCGGGGAGCCAAAAGGCCTGTTTCTCTGCTTTGTGACGATGACTTGGAATTGCGTTATTTATAAATCTTTTGTTACTCAAGGTTATGCTATTTTCAACATCTGCACCACTCGAGCCTTGAATAAATCTACTAAATTTAAACGGACATTTAATCTAAAAAATTCAAAGCGTTACCTCAGATATCAGGGTGGCACAATTGGTAGAACTCTCATCTAAGCCAGAGTTCAAGGGCTGACAACCAGCACCAGGTTCAGAAGTTATAGCCCAGGCTGACATTACACATCATTTACACAAGAGGCCCTTGCAGCTGGTTTAGATGACATTAAACATTGCACTGTACTTTCAAAACAGCAATAAATTCACCAAGGGAACAAAATTCCACCATCAATCATCATATACAAGCGTGTCTTTCCATTGCCACGTGCAGCCTGTTGTACTTGGAAGAAATAACTACATTACGAAAGACCCATACACTAGTTCTATCGTACACACTGTGGACAATTTACAGAAGCCAATTAACCTACAAACCTGCACATCTTTGGAAAGTGGTAGGAAACCAGACATCTCGAAGAAAACCCACGCGGTCACAGGGAGAACGTACAAACTACGTATAGACAGAACCTGTCTACATGCCAACAGAATTGATTTTCTGCCTCTACATCCATGACATTCAGAAAAAGGGGAGCATGGGTGGAGGAGGAATGTGTGACAAGGTCTTGCCTTTTGTTCCCATTTGATCTAGATGGGTCGAAATCAGACCCAATCACAAGGCATATTCCCCATTTCCTAAGAACACAAAACATTGTTATTAGTCACCATTATTGTTTCAAGCACTTACAAATAACATTAATAGCTCATACATCTCAGCAAAGTAAAGCAACACTATATTTACTATTGACCTTCACACTATACATTGCCAATCATCGAGCTCCAAAGCATTGAGATCCAAAGCATCTTCATCTGAAGTTTGCTGTGAATTACCAAGCTGGAAGTAATTTACTTTTACTATCATTCAGTGTTACAGAATACTCCCAGATGTAACTGGAATAAAATACAACCTACGTAGACAGAACCTGTTGTCAGGATCAAGGCCGGGTCTCTGACGCTGTAAGGCAGCAACTCTTCCACTGCGCCACTGTGCTGCCCTAATCATCTCTGAGATAATCATAACATATTCCTGCCCAAAACCAAACATTATGCTCACCGTCAACCAATACTTCAGTTCAACCAATTCTTTCTTTGACTTGGCATTGTTGAATATGTGTCTGCAAAACACTTGTAGTAGATACCTTTTTAAAATCATTGACACGAGATGAATACAAATCACCTTTAATATTTAGGAATTGAATTGAATTGAATATTTTATTGTCACGTGATGTCACTGTGAAATTCTTTGCTTGCATACCCAAGGTATACAAAGAGTCGCTTAAAAGGTTCCAACCTTCCCCCCCCCCAGTTCCACCTTTGTTCGTCCGCCCCCCCCCTACCCCCTCCCTCATGGCAGTCCCCCAATGCCGAGTCCTCCATTGTCCATTGTTGTTCCCCCTCCCTCACGACGGCACCCCACCACATAATGTCCCCATTATTCTCCCCTTCTCTCACCGTGATCCCCCTCACCGGGTCCCCATTGTCCTTGTGCTGGTTTAAACCGAAGATAGACACTAAATGCTGGAGTAACTCAGCAGGGCAGGCAGCATCTCTGGATAGAAGGAATAGGTGACATTTCAGGTCGAGACCCTTCTTCATTCCTTCTATCCAGAGATGCTGCCTCTCCCGCTGAGTTACTTCAGCATTTTGTGACTACCACCATTAATGTTAATGAGCAGAGCTCCAGAATGAATCAAATGTTTGGCTGAGGGGGGTGAAAGGTGAGTGGATTCTGAGGTATTATCTCCATGCATCTTGAATGACTGGGGATACACACAAAATGCTGCAGTAACTCAGCGGGACAGGCAGTATCTCTGGAGAGAAGGAATGGGTGATGTTTTGGGTCGAGATCCTTCTTCAGGCTGAGGATAATTACCATGGCCTTCTGGGAAATAGTGTTTCACAAATTTCATTGAGTGTTTTTGAAGAGATCACCAAGAAGATTGATGAGGGCAATGTGGTGGATGTTGTTTGCATGGACTTTAGCCAGGCCTTGAACTAGGTACTATTTGGCAGGTTGGTCTTGAAGGTTAGATAACATGGGATCCACGGCGAGGCAGCCAGCTCAATTAAAAAAAACTGGCTTGAAGGAAGGAGACAGTGTGTAGTGGAAGAGGGTTTTTTTTCCCCAGAGGCTTGTAACAAGTCTTGAACCACAGGGATCAGTGTTGAGTCCAGCGATATTCATTTTATATAGTCACAATTTGAATGCAATTGTAGGTCGCATGGTTAGTAAATTTACTGAAGGTTTTCTAAGATTACAACGGGATCTTGATCAATTGGGCCAACAGGCTGATGGATGGCAGATGGACAGTAATTCAGATTAATGTGAGGTGTTGTATTTTTATAGGACAAGCCAGGGCAGGACTTACATGCTAAATGGCAGGCTCCTGGAGAGTGGTGTAGAATAGCTGGACCCAGGGATGCAACTACATAGTTCCATGAAAGTGGTTACCCAGGTAGACCGAATGATGAAGAGGGCATTGGGCATGCTGCATTCATCAATCAGGGTGTTAAGGAATTGAAATATTATGTTACAGTTGTACAAGAGATTGGTAAGCCCACATCTGGAGCAACATGTACAGTTTTGGTCGCCTTGCTAAAAGAAGGATGTAATTTAACTGGACAGGGTGCAGAAAATGATTTACGAGGACGTTACTGGGTCTGAATAGGCTGGGCCTTTTCTCTCTGGTGCATACAAGGTTGAGGGATGACATAGACATATATAAAATCATGAGGGACATAGATATCCACAATCTTTACCACAGGGTAGGGGAGTCTAAAGCTGGAGGGAAAAGGTCTAGGAAGGAACTGCAGATGCTGGTTTAAACCAAAGATAAGACACAAAAAGCTGGACGGGCAGCATCTCTGGAGAGAAGGAATGGGTGACGTTTCTGGTCTGAAGAGGGTTTCTCCACCCGAAACATCACCCATTCCTTCTCTCCAAAATGCTGCCTGTCCCACTGAGTTACTCCAGCTTTTTGTGTCTATCTTCGGGAAAAGGTTTATGCTGAGAGGAGAAAGATTTAAAAGGGCCCTGAGGGGAGTGCATGTCTGGAACGAACTGCCAGAGGAAGTGGTAAAGATGAATATAATTACAACATTTAATAGGCACTTGGACTGGTACACGGATAAGAAAGGTTTAAAGGGATATGGGCAAGGCGCAGGCAAGTGGGTTTTGTTCAGTTAGACAACTTGGTCAGCATGGACGAGTTGGGCTGAAGTGCCTGTTTCTGAACAGTGTATTTAATTCTATAACTATCTGCCAAGCTTGCAAGAGCTTTCCAGGGATAACGTTTCTTAAATGCCGAGTTGGAAGCCTTGCTGTTGTGTAATTCTGCAGCAAAATGCTTATTAACGGCCATAATGCTTCATGCCAACAGAATTGGTTTTCTGCCTCCAGATTCATGACAAACAGAATAGGGGGAGCACGGGTGGAGGAGGAATGTGTGACAAGGTCTGGCTATTTTTTCCCCATTCGATCTAGGTGGGTAGAATTTAGACCCAATCAGAAGGCATATTTCCTAAATTCCTAAGAACACAAACCATTGTTACTAGTCACCATTATTGTTTCAGGCACTTACATATAACATTAATAACTCGCACATCGCAGCAAAATGAAGCGACACCATCTCTATTTATTGATCTTCACACTATACAATGTCGTTCATCGAGCTCCAAAACATTTGAGTTCCAAAGCATCTTCATCTGAAGCTTGCTGTGAATTACCAAGGCTGGAAGTAATTGACTTTTACTATCATTCAGTGTTACAGATTTATACCCAGAGGCAACTGGAATAAAGTCAGGTATCACAGGAAATTGGCCTTGATGGTTACTGAGAGCACTGAAGTATAAACAGCATAAATAGGAAAAAAAAACATAATTTCTTCCAGCAGTCCACAGTTAACAAACTAGCCACAAAGACACGCAAATGGTAGCAGTATCTTCGCAAAGGCTACTTTGAAGTTAGCATTATGCTGCCACATTTCTCACATCTACATTCCAGAAGGAGCATCTTAGCATTCATCGGGCTGCAAGTGATAATCAAACATTTTACCATGATCATATTTGTCATTCTAATAAATTCTGTTCCTGGGACTCAAGTTTCACTTCTTCCTGACCATATGAAACATACTGAGAACCTAAGGTACACAAAAAAGCTGGAGAAACTCAGCGGGTGCAGCAGCATCTATGGAGCGAAGGAAATAGGCAACATTTCAGCCCGAAACTTTGCCTATTTCCTTCGCTCCATAGATGCTGCTGCACCCGCTGAGTTTCTCCAGCTTTTTTGTGTACCTTCGATTTTCGAGCATCTGCAGTTCCTTGTTAAATACTGAGAACCTATATGTTTAAAAGTGCTGGTTTTTGATGCAGAACTGAGCATAGAGAACTACGTTTGGATTTGGACTGTATTTAGATGCAAATGGAATAACAGCAGAGAAAATGTTATATCCAACTGAAAGAACATGTCTGTATATTAGGTGTGTACAGGATTAACACAGACTACCCAAATAAGCATTCAATCATTTAATACCATGTGCATTCTGATGAAAGCTCATCGACCCGAAACATTAACTCTGCTTCTTTCTCTATTGATGCTGCCTCATCTGCTAAGTGTTCCCAGCTTTGTTGGTTTTGAATTTAAACCTATACCAGCATTTGATCTGACACCCGTATCAAATTCTACACAAGGCAATATAACCAGAAATAAATGTTAGTTGCCTTTCTAAGTAGCAGTCCATAAGACAACCTGACTTTTTATGCAAGTGCGAACTATATTATGCATGCACGTTCTTTCTGTAACTATACCATGATTTCTTAATTCAGTCTAATGGCCAAACAGCTCATAAACAGCAGAAATTTGGAGATCCATGCATGGTGACGTTACTGGACTAGTATCCAAAGTCAGGATTACAGAGCGGGAAGCACATTCTTCAATACCACTGTGGCACCTGCCAGCTGCCCCGTTTAAATGTAGCTAATTAAATCAATCTGGAATAAAAAGCTAGCTTAGTGAAGGTGACTACGAAGGTATCAGAATGTCATAAAAACTCCATCTGCTTCCCTAATCACTTTTAAGGGAAGCAAACTAGCACACTCTTACGATCTGACCAAATGTGACCCCAAACCTAAAACCGAAATGGTAGATTTTTAACAGTCCTTTGAAGCTGGAAGCAGCTAGCCATTCTGAGGCAATTAGAGATGGCCAATAAAAATGTTGGTGACACCAATTAACTTAAATCAGTGTTTCCCAGTTAATGACCACTCCGATGTTCTTGGAATTACTTGAGATTTTAACAGAATAGGCTGTTTCACCTTTAACTAACTCAGTTGGTTAATTTCTAGCTAAAAATTTTATTCTGCAATAATACCGAAGTCAATGAAGACCACAAATCACTAAGCTTTTCAAGTGCATTCTCCGATATGATAAATTCAATATCACATCAGTCAGTATTGTCAAAACATTATTCGCTTGGCTCAGAGTGGATTGGAACACAACCCAAGGCACCTTATTTCCATTGCATGCAGACCAAAATACAACACATCAGTATATTTTAAATTGCAGGAAATAAAATATAAAACATTATGATCTTAGTGGAAAGAAATGTGCATTGAAAATATTGCAGATTTGCTAGGATGTTGCCAGGACTAGAGGATCTGAGCTATAGGGAGACGTTGAGTAGGCTGGAACTTTATTTCTTGGAGCGCAGGCGGATGGAGGGGCGATCTTATAGAGATGTATAAAATCATGAGAGGAATAGATTGGGCAGTCTCTTGCCCAGAGTAGATAAATCAAGGACCGGAGGACATAGGTTTAAGGTGAACAGATTTAATAGGAATTTGAGGGGGTAACTCTTTCCACACAAAGGGCGGTGGGTGGATGGAACAAGCTGCCAGAGGAGGTAGTTGAGGCTGGGACTATATCAACTTTTAAGAAACAGTTAGACAGGGACATCCATAGGACTGGTTTGGAGGGATATGGACCGAACACAGGCAGGTGGGACCAGTGTAGCTGGGACACGTTGGCCGATGTGGGCAAGTTGGGCCAAAGGGCCTGTTTCCACACTGTATCACTCTATGACTCTATCAGATTTAGATTATAGAAGTATATGGCACTCTCTTTGCATTCTACAATTTGAAGATTCTCATGGCAGCCAGAAAATTGAAGTTGTACCTATCTGTGTAATAATAAGTCCACAAATGTACCAGATTGAATCAGTGCCAGAAGATCAGTGCTGGAAACTGGTCACCCATTGATGCATGCAAAGTACAGCACCATTGATACCAAAATGCATTTCAATGGCAATAAAATTCAAGGAAGTTCCATGGATAACTTGGAGCAATTGGTCTAAATGTTTTTATTTTTGAATTTAGAGCTATTTTAGTATGACCAGTAAAATTAAACCAAAACTGTGATTTACATGTGGCATTCAAGGCATTATACCATTTTACCTGTACATGTACCTCTACTATAACACAATAGATGTGTTGCTCGGAAGTCTCGCATTGGAGAAAATTAGCATTATGGAAATACAAGCAATAGTAAAACTACAGCATTCTGACTCATCTCCAAACAAATGGACGACTGTGGGACTATCATTTTATAAATTATATTTTTTAACCCAGTCTCCCTGCCAAAAGCCCAAACAGGTAACATGTTCCCAATCTTGTACCAATGCTATTACCAAGAGAATTTCCGACAAAAGTCCCTGGTCACATGTCAACTGGTTTTACCTGAAAAACTCAGGATTGTTGGCCTTGTCTTCTTACTTGTCAGTAATAATAGAAACATGGTGCAGAAAGGGGAAGCACACAAACCCAGTCTTGAATTGAATTGAATTTCCTTTATTGTCATTCAGACCTTTCAAATTTCGTTCAGACTGAATTGCATGCAGACCAAATTGATGCAACTTCAACAGCAGATTTCTCAATATCCGAGCTTTCTGTCCTGGGCCTCCTCCATGGCCAGAGTGAGTCCACCGCAAATTGGAGGAGCAGCACCTCATATTTCACTTGGGTAGTTTACACCCCAGCGGTATGAACATTGATTTCTCCAATATCAGGTAGTCCTTGCTTTCTCCCTCCTTCCCCTCCCCTTCCCAGCTCTCCCACAGCCTACCGTCTCCATCGCTTCCTTTCTTTTTCCCGCCTCACACCCCCCCCCCCCCCCACAACATCAGTCTGAAGAAGGGTTGTGACCCGAAACGTCACCTACTCCGTCGCTCCATAGATGTTGCCTCACCCGCTGAGTTTCTCCAGCATTTTTGTCTACCGTCAATATTTTTTGTCATTTTGATTCAAGTAAATGGCACATCTGCCTCAAAGCGGGTTCAATCCAGATGAGGGCAAAAGTGACTGCAAGATCAATCACCTCTGTCCTGGACATTAATCTATGGCCAAATCGTCAACAACAATTTCAACAACTTTCTTCCAGACATGAGGATATTCACTGATTACATGACATTCAACTTCATGAGTTAATTTGTCAATAAAGCAACACATACACCCATAAAGTATAACATGGAGAACTTTCACGCATGGGCTGATAAGGGACAAATAAGATTCAACGGGCGGCACAGCTGATGGAGCCGCTATTTCGCAGCGCCAAGGACCTGGGTTCAAACCTGAGCTGTGCGGAATTTGCACGTTCTCTCTATGACTGCGTGGGTTTCCTCCCGTTGCCTCGATTCTCTTCCACATTCCATAGAAGTGCGGGTTTGTCAGTTGCCTCTATAAATTGCCCTTCATGTAAAGGGAGTGGATGAGAAAGTGGATAACATGGAACTAGTGTTAACGGGTCATCAATTATCGGCGCGGATTCTGTTTTCCACAGTGTGTTTCCATGCTATATCTCTAAACTAAAGTAAATGTCATTGTGCTCTACATTTTCTTACACTAAAATTAGAGGCATTTTAAAATCAAGTGTGAAGAATATAAGGTACACAAAAAAGCTGGAGAAACTCAGCGGGTGCAGCAGCATCTATGGAGCGAAGGAAATAGGCAACGTTTCGGGCCGAAACCCTTCTTCAGTGAAGAATATATTTGTGTGTGCACCACAAATAAGTACATTTTCGTGCATCTGATGATTTTACTTTTAAAATATTCTTAACCATGAGCATGATAGGCAAGTGGGACGAGGGTAGCTGGGACATTGTTGGCCAGTGTGGGCGAGTTAGGCCTGTTTCCACACTGTATCACTCGATGACTATGATCGACTCAAAACAAGAGATGTTGTAAGGCTAAAACTATCCAAAACAGTATGTGTTAGCTCATGTATGCATGTTCTCACCTTTCAATGTTTGCAGGTCTCAAAGGAGGCTTTGGTTTTTAAAAAGCCATCCCATTAAAGGCAGCTTTGAATGCAAATCATGGGCATTAAATATGTCAGGAAATCTTCAATTAAACCTCCAACCTTACCTTAGCACATTCTTGTTCATTTTTTAGATGCATTCTCGTTTTTTTTTTAATTTTGGAAATGCATTGCAAAGTACAGCATATCATTTTGTGTAAACTAAAGGAGGGAGAGACATAATGTTGAATTCACTGGCTGAAAGCTAATCACTTCAGGAACTTATCCGACAGCTGCAGGATTGGAATGTGATCCTTTACAGATGGATATGGATGCTGTGCAGTTTTTGGTTGTTTATCATGCGTTAAATTAATGAGCTCTGTGAGGGGGGCATATTTTTATATCAAGATTAAAACACAATTAATTAAATGCAAGTGTTTTAATTGATTGACTTTACCAATCACAGCTGATTTTTTTTTAAAGCCTTGACATAATCTAAGCAGTCATAATGGAAATTTTATTTTAAATGTTGGTCTTGAGCACAAAAAGCCTTCTTTTCCCATATCAGTCCCTGCATCCCATCTTTGTATCCAAGATAAAGCTAGGTTTTCTTAGATTTAGTGGATATTGGCTCAAACATCTCAAATGAAATACAATTTATTTTCATTTTGAAGCTGTAAGACGTCAAAACTACGCCAATTTAAAATTAGTTTTTCCCCCATGAGCTCATTATTTTAATAACAAAAGAATTTTTTAAACTGAGACCATGTGGCTTTAATATATTAAAATATTCAATAGCTGCTGTTCTTCCAAGTCTCCCATGTTTTCATGAGCACAAAGATTTCTGCAATTTGCTAAATGCACCAATGTATCTATAGCAGTGCAACAAATTACTAAACTGAAAATACGTAAATACAGTATTTACATTATCTACGTTGACTCCAGATTCCATTAATTGACCCAAAACATGCCATTATCCTTATTTCCCAGTTCTTACACTTTAACCAAAGAATCTCACACAATGAAGGTATAAACTAAGCATAAAATAGTCCTCTGTGCGGTAGCACAGACGTGCGGCTTGCTCCTGCAGTGGTGGAGTTGCTGCCTCACATTGCCAGTGACCTGGGTTCAAACCTGACAACGGGTGCTGTCCATCTAGAGTCTGTACGTTCTCCCCGTGCGTTGGTTTCCTCTGGGATCTCCAGTTTCCTCACACTCCAAAGACCTACAGGTTTGCAGGCTAAAACTGTCCCGAGTTGTGTGTAGGATAATGTTAGTGTGCGGGGATCACTGGTCTGCAGACTTGGTGGGCCGAAGGGCCTGTTTCCGCACTGTATCGCTGAACTAAAATATCGTACAGGAAGAGCAAATATGTTTTTTCATTGGAATATAAATGTTGCAGGGTAGATATGGCTGCTTGTTACTTCATTCCACATAACGCAACATCAATTAAACAATTAAATAGTTGTGTCGACTTTTGTTGAGATAGGACATGTTTAAAATGAAAATATACTAGAAGAACACATATCTAGTGCAATATCCATATCACAAACCAGTTTAGAAATAGTTATTTTCTAAAGGATTCAGATAACCTCGTTTTCAAATGAGTCAATTTGTAGTCAATACAACAGGTCCTGCATGTTGGTATTTACATAACTCCCTTATTGCTATTGAACACTGGAACTGCCTCCTCCATGATTGAAGAGTGAAAAACATTTATGCCGATTTGCATGTAATGTCTTCTGGTTGAGACTAAGAAATGAAAAGTAATATAAAAGTAATAACATTCAAGTCTACGATTCTTTTATTTTAATGATAAAAAATTTGAGCAGAGTATATTACAAAATCAATTTCCAGAGTTTTATGAAAAAGGTGCTTTGGCAGTAGCTACATGGTTAGCAACGGTATTGTACATGTTTGGTACAGACATTGCGGGCCGAAGGGCCTGTTCCTGCACTGTACTATGTTCCATATTCCATGTTCTAATGAGCCTTCCCAACCTAGCAAGATGTATGCTGCAAGGATCAGTTTATGGTTCAGATGCCATCACCCAAATTTGATGCACTTCTGTCTGCACAGGATATGCATGTCAAAGTGGAAGTCATGGATTCCTGGGTTGGCATCATTCCTTCCTATTTCGTTCGCTCCATAGATGCTGCTGCACCCGCTGAGTTTCTCCAGCATTTTTGTGTACCCTGGCATAATTCAATGTACTTTTACATTCATGGTATTATTCGTGAAGTCAATCAAGAACCAGTTCCTGGGTATCCAAGGGGTCTTTCAAAACTCCAAGACCAAAGTAAATAAATCAGGAAGTGATGCAATAATTTGATAGCAAGCAACGTGGGAAAACTACAATAAACAAATAAAAACAGTAGAAAGACTGGTAATTCAGCAGGTCAGGCAGCATCTCTGGATTCGGGTCCCAAAACATCACACCCATATTCTCCAGAGATGCAGGGCCTGTCCCACTAACGCAATTTTTTCGGCGACTGCCCGTACCCGTGAGGTGAAGCCTGTATGGTCGTGAGTAGTCGCCCAAAGAGTCGTGCCTTTTTCTGGTCTGCGCTGGATTTTCAACAAGCTGAAAATTTTTGGCCACCTGCTGCGACTAATGACGGGTACCGGTAGTCGCCGAAAAAAATGGCGTAAGTGGGACAGGCCCTTAGCAAAACATTTTGTGTCTTCTTTGGGATAAACCAGCATCTGCAGTTCATTGTTTTTGCATAAATAAATGGTGTTCTCAAGTTACTCATCCATTATCTGCAGTCCCCCTTGCCCACAGATTGCTAAGTGCATGCTCATAATAACTCTGAGACCTATCCCGTGCTTGAATTTTCGCAGAAGGTTTGTGCCACCTCAAAGAGGTTTGAAATCCCCCCAAAGGAGTGCAAATACAGAAATATATTCCTCCATATGTAAGTGTTCTTTACAAAAACAAAGTCAGCTGCAAAGCTAGCAAAAGAATCTTCATTGCCACCTTGCTGCTAGTCTCCTTCTCCCAGGGCAACAACTAGTGGCCCAAAGGAAGAATCAGCTACATTCCCACATCACAATCAAGAGGATAAGACACAAAATGTTGAAGTAACTCAGCGGCACAGGCAGCATCTCTGGAGAGAAGGAAAGGGTGACGAATGGGTCTCCAGAAATGCTGCCTGTCCCGCTGAGTTACTCCAGCATTTAGTGTCTATCTTCGGTTTACACCAGCATCAGCAGTTCCTTCCTTCACAATCAAGTGGAATGAGTATAGCAACATCCCCCTTAATGATGCATTACTCACGACTACACGATCCATGGCTTGTGCATCTATTTTATAGATTAACTAATATAGATTTATACATTAACTAATATAAAACTTATTTTTGGCCATTTCAATGCTTTAATGTGGGTATTAATGTATGCTACTGCTTTACAACATTGTGGGGCATGCTTATTTAGGTGTCTTGGGTACATAGGACCTGATACACCTCCACATTTGTTGTTATTCCATAGAAAGTTCATGCTCTTGTCGTTTACCAATAATGATGAAGGCAAAAATGACTGCAAATTCAATCATCTCAGTTCAGGACATTAATCCGTGGCCAAACTATCAACAATTTCACCAACCCTCTTCCAGAAGTGAAGATATTCACTGATTTTACAATATTCAACCCCATGAATTCCTGACAGTGAAGAAACCCATATGTGCATTCAAGGTACAGCTTCCAGAGACCCAGGTTCAATCCTGACTCGGCTGCTGTCTGTGTGAAATATTGCATCCTAAAATGGCAATACCATGGTGCAGCTACCAAAGACCAAGGTTCAATCCTGACCACGGCTGCTGTCTGCGTGGATTTTGCACCTTCTCCCTGTGATCATGTAAGACTCCGGCTGCTCCTGTTTTTGACAGGACTTTTGACAATCACATTCAACAATCACAGTCACCTGATTCTGCGGCTTGGCACGGACACTTTAATAACTGGCACTGGCCACTCAAATCAGCTGCCCCGGACATTTTTATGATTGGTTTTACTGTATTTTAACGTTGTTGTTTTACCTGCTTTTAACTATTTATACTATTCCATCAGGGACTGGATTGTTTTTAGTGTTATTATGTGTGAAATGTTTTAAATTTCATGTGCGATGCTCCGGTATTCCCTGGGAAACGTCTTTTCATTTTGCACTGTACAACTGTTGCTTGCAAGATGACAATAAAGGTTGATTGATTGAATATTACCATCATCAAGTCCCCCACCATCCATGTCCTGTGGGATCACGACTGCCTAATAACGTCGTGGTTTAGCTTGACCAGGCATTTAAATACTGTTCTATAAAAACTAGTGAAGAAGCGAAATATCTTACAGAAAGCGATTCACCTCCTAATTCTCCAAAGTCTTTCCATTACCTACAAGCCTTAGGTGAGGTATATGATGGAATATTCGCCATTAACCTGGACGAACGCAACTTAAAAAACTCAAAACACTTGACACCATCTCGCTTCACCGGCGAACACAAGCAAATCTAGGCTACAGAGTAGAGCATCTACAAAATGCATTGCAGCAATTTGCCAAAGATATTGCACCAGTATTGCCAAAATTGACAACTGCCACCCAGCAAGTAGTGGTTCATGAGGGCAGCTGATTACCATTGCCTCGTGGTAATTAGGGACAGTCAATTATTGCTGCCAAGGCCAGCATCACACATCTCCCATAAAATGAATAGCAAAGCAAAGCAAAACAAAACCAAAACACTCAGCTTATCATATTTAATGCAGATATTTTGCCCTGGCTAATACTCATCTAATGTACCATTAGATGTTGGTATTAAATGAAAAGTATTGGTTGAAAAATGTCTACAACAAAATGTCTGCAATTTTTGACATACTGCAATAAAACAAATCTTTGAAACTGCTATCTATGCTGCTTCATCCAAGTGTGACTAAATTGTTTGCGGTTTATATGGGTCCACATCTTTAAATCAATCCTTCCCCATTAGCAATTTTGCAAAAACACAGCTGAAGTGTAAATGCAATAAAACAAAATAAGCAAGAATAAATAATATATATAAATATTAATAGAAAGAGACATAAGAATTGAATCACAATGAGATTGGACAGATATTAGTCCATAGAAGCATAAATAAGGATGAACTGCATAACATTCAGGTCCTAAAATATATTTGTATTTCCACAAATGATCCTCAACAGAAAAGGAATTAAAAATCAATTGTAAGGAAGAGGTTAATATTATATAACATATGATAGCTTATGTTCCTTTTATTAATCTGGACAGCCTTCAACATTATCTATTTGATATCTTTACCTTAATTGAACGATTTGATAAAATCTAGATGTTTTAAAAGATTGAGTTAGGACATTAAGCAATTTCAAAGCTGAGTTTTTATCACTTACCGGCGATCAGTGAGGTTTTAAATGTAGTTGAAACTTGTCTTTCTGAATATATTTAAATTGTTCATTTTTCACTTTTTTAACAAATATACTACTTTGAGACAACCATCAGGTAAATTCAGAACCATTTTTACTGATGCCTATATCCAAAAATACGATATTCCTAAAATAAAAACTGCTTTATTTTAAGAATGGAATAAAAATACAGAAAACGGGCGAGTAACTTCTAAGTGTATAGTATTCAGTAATTAGAATCTTCACGTTTTAAAAAGATTACATTATTCTCAAAAATTAGACAGGGCATTGGTTAAATGTGACTAAGGATAGAACCCCTGTTTTTATTAACAGCCTCACAAAATATCTTATTCATGTACTTTCTCTGCCTACATTTAACTGACATACTGTAAGAAGATCTCATTGTCACAACATGACATTTAGCAATAAGCACAATCACAGCTGCTCTCACATGGAGATACTCCCTGACTACAATCTTTTCAGATCAACGTAAAACAAAATGGTGCGGGGTGACCACAGATGTTAAACTAGCTATGGCAGGCTGGTCCTTTGTTTGGACCATGCATCCGTAGCTGTTACCTACACTATTTATATTTAAAACCTCTGCTAGCTTTGAAGGCAATTTGGCCATCTGTCACCTCTATTTCTCACAACTATGAATATTAGCTACACAGGGCAGAGTGAATCTGGCAGGAAAATACTGAACAAACCAGTCAGATGTTCAGGAAATCATTTACTTCCTATGTAAAAGGTTGGAACCAATCTCCTTTTATTTAGATATTAGTCCGTGTAGGTAGTTCAAAGCTTTGCTGTGACTTAAATAGGCACGGCATAAAATATAATGAAAATATGTTCTTCATAACATCTGCTTTATATTGCTCGTAAAATTTAAAATGTAAAAATATTTAATCAATATAGGAGAATTAAGGGATTTTATTCCCTATTTTAATCTATATATAGTGTTCGCATTATTAATCAATATGGGGAGCACACAGTAAACGCTGGAACACATCAAATGCAAGATACAGCAGAAATGATCGATCATTGTCCTCCCTCATAACTAAAAGATGTTAATTTGACATCATCAGAATCTCTCGGCTCTATCTTCATACAAAGTCAAACATTAGTTGGCAGATAAAATGTGAATCATTTGCACAAAAGCCATTTTAATCAAAGAGAGCCTGTTTACTTCACATGTTTTGGGTGAGTGGCCATTGCTATCATCTATTCCATCTTTCACATCCAAGTTAAAAAAAAAATATTTTCACATTTAATTTTCTGCATTCAGCTGAAGTCCAGATTAAAATTCCACAGGCAAGCCTGCCCGCCTCCTATAGTTTGTTCCAGGTTTCTTCTTTCACATTATTTTCTAATGGCCAGTGTCCAGGACGGTTTTCAGCCATGGCAGGCAGGGATTGGAAACACTAGGTAGATCATGGGCTGGGAAGGGAAGTGGAGGAATGCAGTGGATAGTTAAAACCATTCACAACTGATCCAATGTCCACATTCAAAAATGTAAACATTCCAGCTTTGTCCCGCCCACACCCCTGACATCAGTCTGAAGAAGAGTCTCGACCCAAAACGTCACCCATTCCTTCTCTCCAGAGATGCTGCCTGTCCCGCTGAGTTACTCCAGCATTTTGTGTCCACATTTATACATATCTCTTGAACAGCATTAAACTTCAAAAGAGTCAAATGGTTTGGGGAAAGAGTGGGAAAGTGGCTTTGAAGTAAAGATTAGATCAGTCACGATCATATTGAATAGTCCAGCTAGTTTAGGTCTAACTGGCCTATCTATTTCTACTCTTGTTTCTCAAGCTTTACAATTCAAAAGATAACTAGGTAATATTCTGAAATTCTAATGATATATCCCCATCTCCACACCAACTGCAGAATCTTAAATATCAAATGTAAATCAGTTTCAAAAATACTTATCTTTAGTTTTTAAAGCATTTAATATAGGCACTAATCTTGCTTCTAATCAACCAATCCAACCAAATTAAAATTTGCAGTGCTTAATTTCATTTTCTAACTATGGCAATGATTTATGAAAAGAATCAAATGGAGTGAAATAAAATAACACCCTATATTTATTGACCTTTCGTGGCACATTGACCTGAATAGTGACATGTCAAGGTAGGGATGCAGATGTAACCAGTTCAGTGGTGCTTTTCCCGACCGGATAATGAAAGACCCAGATAGGGTGGATGTGGAAAGGATGTTTCCAGTAGTGGGAGAGTCCAGGTCAAGATGGCACAGCCTCAGAATAAAATTACATGCCTTTAGAATGGAGATGAGGCGGAATTTCTTTAGCCAGAGGGTGGTGAATCTGTGGAATTCATTCACAGGCTGCTGTGTATTGGATATTTGTAAAGCTGAAATTAATAGGCTCTTGATTAGTAAGGGTGTCAAAGATTACGGGGAGGAGAATGAGATTGAGAGGGAAAGATAGATCTGCCATGATCTAATGACGGAGCAGACTCGATGCTCCAAATGGCCTAATCCTACTCCTATGTCTTATGGTCAAAAGGATGCAACTGACCAGCAAATGCAATCTCAGTCGTGTAATGAGGTTCAAATCTGCTTTCACAACTATTATAACACATACACTTTCCAGCATATATAATTTCTTCCTTGATCAGGTGTTCGGTATAGAGAAAAATGGCTGGAAAACAGCAGGCTTCGAGATGTTTCCTTCATTTCTCTAAAATTTCCCAAATGGAGCTCTGTGTGAGGTCCACTATTTGCTCGGAATGTTCATTAGAATTCTTGTCGTAGTGATGAACACCATCACAGCTTACAATGTGACAGATCTCGCAGGGAACCACCTTTCTAAAGTGATATTATTCTTCAATGCAACTGTGAAAATTGCAATATCTCATCATGGGCAAAATGATCGAGTCATAGAATTATAAATTAGTTCAACAATGAGAGGGGCTTTTCAATCCAGGGTCTCGATTCGGTCTTTCAAAAAGCCGCACAATCCATCCACCCTCACGGCTCCTTCCCCATACATCCACAGTTTTTCTACCTTTCAGACGCCTTCAGTTCATGGGGTTGCCCATCTTTCTCCATCTCCTCATTCATACATTTGTAAGGATGTTAAAAGGTAAAACTTACAGACTCCTGGCATTTCCAAAATGAAGAATGTACAATGGATGAAGCAGCAGCAGCAGCAAAGAGAAAGTTAGTAAAAGGTAGACAGAGAACAAGATAGAAAAGTACAACTAACAGTGAACATTAGATTAAGGGAAAGCAGATGGTTCAACAAACTGCACAGGAAAAACAAAATATATATTAAAGCAACTCAATGAAAGAGCCCTAACCAATTTTTGTTTTAAATTATGACACCAAAGAATTAAGCATTAGCGTGTTCACAAAATATTTATTTATTGCCGTTTAAGTGGTTCCTAGAATGTATGTGTTACATCTCTAAATAAATGTAGAGTTCTAATGCTCCTTGTAAAGCTCACTTGGATAGAATTGTGGAACAATTCATAGCTAACATTTCTCAGTGAAAAGATAGGAAAATTATAAATGTGGTGAAAGATAATTTTAATATGGTAAATGCATTTTGGAAAAATAGTGTTGAAGCTGCATATTTTTTTTAATATTCTGATTTATCGCCTTGTTTAATGCCCCTATTTTCTTAAGTATAAATATATACGCAACACTTACTTAAATCACGAGAAATGTTTTAAAGTTGAAGAATATTCTCAATCACGTGGCTTGTTTGCATGTTATAACCAACTGGCATTTTTTCATACCAGTTATCAAAAAAAAAAACTGGGCTGATAAAGCTTCCATATCAAAAACTGGCCATAATCTACTGTACAATTTCCTGGGATTTCACCATCTTGTAAAAAAAATAGTTCCATGCTGCCCATAAAGCAGATTTAATCAAAAACCTGCCCAAAATGTTGTGAAAAGACTGATTATTGTTTGGGGATGCATTATTTAACTCCATACATTTTTAATAGCCTTGAAATTGGTCTATACAGTCCAACAAAAACAGAACGCTGCAACATTAATGCACAAGCCAGTAACTCCTGAATTATTGCACGGTGAAAACTGCCCAGGTACTGCATCTCTAAAATAGGTCATAAATGTAAGATCAATACTGTGCAGTAAATAGGACTTTTCATCAGGCGATGGTTGTGTGCTGCGCTCATACCTAGTTATGAGAGATGTTATGTATTGTGTGACCATGTATATTATAATCCCACCAGCATCACAAGTACTTTTTTGAAAAAAAATTGAAGGCCATTTCCCCAACATAATGCACCGTGTTTCATTTATTCTGCCCAGGACAACACAATAAAGTGCATCTTTTAAACAGGATCGTCTTATCTCACAGCAGCACCATCTGCAAGAGATTAGCAAATAGCAACAAGCCTCGATTGCTTATCTCAATGCACAAACATGGTTACAAATGCCTAACTTGATTGAGCGAGGTAATGGAAAACAGGAAATGAGAAGGCTTGGTTAAGCCACAGATAATCGATCACTATATTCAGTGAAGTGCGAGTTGAGCTGTGCTAAGCTGCTTGGGGTATCAAAAACATCAATTGCTTCACTGGAATAAATAGCGAGGTTCAACTACTCAGCCGTATCTGGTAATCTCTACTCAGAAACTCAAAAGGTTGTCTTAATCTGATCTCAATCATACCACATTTGGGCATTAATTATGCTTTGCATTAGTTTCTTCTGTCTGTTAAATGTTAATGGCGCAGGAATGATTTCAAATGGATGAGTCTTGCTATCCACATATCAAATTGTGCGTGCTCAGTTCTAACCATTTGGGGTAGGAAGCTGAATTCTCCTTAAACCTGACAGCTAAGATGTGCTTAAGATATTAAGTAGTGAATTAGAAAATACATTGTGGTGTTAAAAAAAAATCAAAGTGGCCCTTCAATGCCGGTCAGAGGTCGTTGCTTGCTCTCCCTCATTTAATCAATGTGTGGTGCCTTTCTGCTCTATTTCACATTCACTTCCTTTGAATTCCATTAACATCTGTCCTTGCACAGTGCCTTTCTTCACAAAATGTCAAAGATGAGCTATTATACAATGTATCTCTCACTAAATCAGTGCGTGCCACACTTAATGACAAAGACTTGTTCGGTTTTTACTGTAATATCAAAACAGTGTTTTAAATCAGATCACATATTAGTATTTTTACAGCTACAATAAACTGTGCATTTTAAAGTACGTGAGCTTAATGTCAAACACAATCAGCAAACACTTTACCCAACAACTCATGTTATTACAAATATATTAACCTTATGATTAATATGCCTACGGTGATTTGATTCTACAAAGATACATACATAAAGGCAACATTCTGAACATTATTATGCAGATTATATATTTTTTTTAATTCAGAAGAGAAGGTATTCTAATGCTACTTACAGATTGTTTTAATATTAAAACTATTAGTAATTTTTAAACAGGATTCTTTTGTACTAAATACAAATTATATTCAAGGATAGTAAACAGTAAAATGGATTACAATTCATACACTGAGAAAAAAATTAATCCACCAATTCCCTAAAAAGTCTCAAATCATTTTAGCACAGCTGGGTATCAAAATGAAGTTCCATTGACATTGCATTACATTATGTTGCAATCCCAATTCACGAGTACAATTTCATTGACTGATGAATTTGCAGACGTTAGTACATGACTGAGGTTAGGACCATTAATTTCCCTTACACTTAAAAGAAAAATATAACAAAAGCATTGACGCCAGCTTCAAAGTGAACAAATTCTTGGACTGTCAATCATTGATTGCAATAAAGAAGGAGCCCAGCGATTAGCTGGGTGGTGATATAATTCAGCAAAAGTAATTTGATAGACTTGCAATTCAAAATTGCTGCGGTTTTAATTTCTAGACAATCTAATGATTGAGTAATATTACAAATCACCGCATATTGTGCATACTTATTGTCCAATCTTGCATAATTGTAATCCACCTATCTTTAGGGACGCTTGGGGTTATCTCCATTCCATAGTTCTTAACCCAGTCACAGGTGCAACTGTCAGCAATGCAGAAGTAGTTAGAAGCACAGCAATAGTAGAGTATTTGGCACAGAGTCAGCTCCACCATTCACTGAAATCATATTTGATCTTATTCCACAGATCCAGCTGCCTCTGCTTCAATTTCCTTGATATCTTTGGTAATCACACATTTAAAGTGATCAGTTTAGTCACAATTGCAGAGTTCCAACCTACAACTATCCTGCGCTCTCAAAGACCAAACCCCAATTTCTTCAAGGCCAAGTTCCTCTAAGCTTGGACTATCCTGCCAGTGCAGTTGATTTCCCACTATTGACATTGATAATTTCCTTTAATATCTTGACATCTTCAATCAAATCACATCTTAATCTTCTACATTCCCGGGAATACTGTTCCCGTTTACAAAACCTCTCCTTCTAACATGTTTAAGAAAGAACTGTAGATGCTGTCTGATGAAGGGTCTCGACCTGAAACGTCGCCTATTCCTTCTCTCCATAGATGCTGCCTCATCCGCTGAGTTACTCCAGCATTTTTGTCTACCTTCTCCTGCTAACATAATCATTGAAGACAGGTATTATTCTCATTGAGACACGAGTCAGAAAGCACAGAAGTAGACCCTTCAGCCACTATGTACAAACCAACAAATTCTATCTGCACTCTCCCCATTTATTAGCACTTGGCCTGCAGCCTCCCATGCCTTGACAATTCAAGTGCTCATCTGGATGCTTCTTAAATGTTGTGAGAGCACCTGCCTCTACTGCCCAGGTTGTGTGTTCCATATTACAACCAACCACTCAGTGCTAAAAAATGTCCCCAGATCCTTTCATTACCTCTTCCCTTAAACCAATGCCCTCCGCCATGGGGAAAAGTTTCTTACCTATCTACCCTATCTATGCCTCTCATAATTTTCATTCACTCTATCGAGTCTCCCTTCACCTTCCCCTATTCCAAGGAAAACAAATCTAGTCTCACCTCATAACAGAAACAGTCCAATCCTGCCAATATTCTGGTGAATTCCCCTGTACACTATCCAGTGCAATCACATACCTTTTCTGGTGTCTTGATCACAACTGGGGATTCTCTTGGACAGGGGGGGGGGGGGGATAGGATGGATTGAGGTATGTGGAAATCATTTCTGTGGGACAGGATTCAACATACCCTACAAAGAGGCAGGCATAATTGGGGCCAAGCAAGTCAAAGGAGAAGTTGTTGAGGGTGAGGACCAGCTTCGCTGGGCGGAGTAGATGTTAGTAGAGGGAAATTGGACGGTTCCGCATTCAAGGAAGAAACGGAGGACTTTAAGGCCTACCTGGTGGGGATGGAAGTGTCGAGTGACTAAACATCCATTGTAAAGGTGAGGGAGTAAGGAGAATTAAGGGCCTGTCCCACTTGGCCGTCATTTGCACCTCATTTAAGCGTCATATGTAAAATAGGTCGACGCGTCATTACGAGCGATGTCACGCGCAAATAACGCGTCATCATGCCGTCTGGTGCGCGTGCCGTCATTAGAATACCCTGCGGGGACGCATGGTTACGCACGGTGACGTAACCATGCATACACGTGAGACGTCGGGACGCAGCGTGCGACGCCAATGCGTCAGTGTCTCATATTTCGCTTGAGCAGTTTACAGCCCAGTGGTATGAATATTGATTTCTCTCACTTCAAGTAGTCCCGGCATTCCCTCTCTCTCTCTATCCCTCCCCCACCCAAGTCGCGCTAGCTTCTCATTTTCACCTTACAAACAGCTAAAAATGGCGTGATTCCTCTATCATTGCTACTTTTTTTGCATATCCTTCATTCATTGTTCTTTATCTCTTCACATCACCGTCTTTATCTCTCGTTTCCCTAATCCCTAACCAGAGGAAGGGTCTCGACCCGAAGCGTCACCCTTTCCTTCTCTCCAGAGATGCTGCCTGTCCCGCAGAGTTTCTCCAACTTTTTGTGTCCATCTTCGGTTTAAACCAGCTTCTGCAGTTCCTTCTTACACAAGAAAAGAGTACCTGTTGGATAGGATCAGTTTATGTAGATCCCGATTCAACAGTGTTGCTGTCACACATCTCCAGGGACTCAGGTTTGTCTCTGACCTCCCTAGTTATATGTGTTGTGTTTGCACGGCTTCCCAGTGATCTCATATGGTTTTTCCCAGCTACTCCAATTTCCGCCTACATCCAAAATAAATGTGGGTTGCTATGTTAATTGGCCACCATAAGTATATAGTTGAGTGGTAGAATCTGGGAGGAGTGGATGGGTATGTGGAGAGAATAAATTGGAATTACCGTAAGGTTAAAATAAATAGGTGCCTGACAGTCAATGTGTACTCAGTGGGCTGAAAGACATTTCTCAATGCTATTTGGCTCGATGACACTCAAGTGGATATTATTTATCATTCTGTAATTACAAAATGAATCACACCAATTCTATTCTGATCTTGCACGGTACACAATGCTACAGAAAATAATGGGAATGAGACCTTTCAAGACTGACATATTTGAATTGTTATTCGACCAGTAAACCAGACAAAAAGTTCAGACACAAGCCCTTCAGCCTACCGAGTGCACCGCAACCATCGATCATCCAATCACACGAGTTCTATGTTATCCAACTTTCTCATCTACTCATCTTTGGGATGTGAGAGGAATTCAGAGCACCAGGAGGAAACCCATGCAGTCCCGAGTGGGAATGTGCAAACTCTACACAAACAGTACCCACGGTTAGGATTGAACCCGTTTCTCTGGCGCTGTGAAGCAGCAGCTCTAACAACTGTTCCATTGAGCCATTATGCGCATAACCGTTTGGACTCAGAAGAGCGTTAATAGAGGGAAATCCACCCACAGCTTCCTAATACAAGAGTATTTACCAATGAAATACAGTAGAAGCAGATATTTTGCACTCTATTCAACAGTTTTGCAGGTGTCTCCACCTTTGAAGCCAACTAAATCACGTCCAATATAATGTTCAGGGAAAACCTATACCAGCATTCAATGGCTATAAGCAAATTGATATCTTAATACATTTTTTCAACTCATTGTTACATTCCATTATATATTCCTACACGTGATTACTATAGATGTAACCAAAATACACTGGTCACTGTAATTCCATTCTCCTACAAGTTGTTTTACTATAACATCAGTATTTTGTCCCTTCAGCCCATACTTAATTCATAACTTGTCACACAATAAAACCTTGTCAGCATGCAGCAAGACGTAAACACTCAGGCACAGACTGATAAATGGCAAGTGATAAATGCCAAGAACCATCCCTAAGAAACAAAAGACTTACCACCTAACCTTGATATTCAATGGTTCCCATCATCACCATTGGGGTCATCTCTGACTGGGCCCAACCTGGCTAGCCACATACATTGTGCATTCCGAGGCTGAGCATCCTGTAGCAAAATCACTCAGCTAGTAAGATCCCAAAGCCTTTCCACCATCCATGAGACATAATACAGATGTACAATGGAAATTTCTCTGCTTGCCTGGACGGGCACAGGTTTAACATCATTCAAGAAGATCGACACCATCCAGGACAAATCTTCCTTTGCTCTCGCACAACATATGTAATTCCCTCCAGCACATAATGGCTGCAACCTGTTCTACCCTATAAAGTGCAATGCAGTTATGCACCTGTAATGCTGTGACAGCATCTCCCAAACTTATGATCTTGACCACCTAGCGCAAGACCAACAGACAAACATAAACACCACCCACGTTTCTGCAAATCCACAAGAGTTCTACTCTTTTTAAAGTTTTGGTCTATTTTATTGCCCACTGGACAGATTCTCATGATATATTAATTTCCACTGATTTGAAACAAAACGTGAGCCGTAAATCAAGGAAAGCCTTCGCCCCCACATCTGAGCTGAACTGCAACTGCAATTCTCTCGGATATATGGAAAGCATTACCAAGTTTGCATTTAGAAAAGTGAAATTCAAGCTGCTTCGAGACACAACATCTCCAATATTCAACAAATGCCTGAAACCTTCTCTGAGGTGAAAACATTAGTTCAGACGAGTGCATGCTGTAACCCTACGGTTGTGCACTTATCTGAAATAAGAAACTTTGCATCAGTGTAAAACAAATCTGTAGATGTGCTACATGACACATACCAGCCTAAGGCACGTTCTCCTGTTCAAACAAGTTAAACAAAAACATAAAATGCTGGAAATACTCAGCCGGTCAGGCCACATCTGTGAGAAGAGAAACAGAGCTAACATTTCACGTTGAATATCATTTATCACAACTGGGAAGGAGACGGAAGAAGCTTGTTAACGTGCAGGAAGGATGGAGAAAGAGGGATATCACTGACAGAATAAAACTGATCACGGGAATATGCTGCAAAATTATATCTAATCCACCGATGAGCTGACCAGCTGCATACTTTCAACATTTTCTGTTTTATTTTAGAATTCTAACATCTCTATTTTCTTTGATATAAAAGAAAATATATTCTGTTCTTCCTACAGATTTATCATTTATTGATTTCAATGCTACCTTTAATAACGTTAGTTATTGTTGAAGATTAAGTGCAATTTTCATTTCACTGAATTTTGAGATACATGAAATAGTTTGTCATTATTATTATTGATAAAAACCGCAGGGACATTTGTTTTAGCACAGAAAAAAGATTAAAAACCTTTTTTTGCAGTTTTTGGACAAATCACCTAAAACTGCCAGGAGGTCCAGAAATGAAAAATGTTTCTCATTCGTGCATATTCCGCACCAGAGAGGCTGGACCAATATTCTTTACAGTATCCTGACCTTATCAAATTCAAACATCTCAATGTGCCATATAAAAAATTCTGTTATCCATTCAAATAGATATTTGGATTGCCACTAAAATAAAGCTTTGTTGCTCAACCACACAAAACGGTTGAAACATGAATTCAGAGCCACATTTTTATAATTTCAGAACATTAACCAGACTCCAGCTTTAAGAATTAAAAAAACTGCAGAAGCCAAAAAACCAAAAATAAAACAGAAAATGCTGGGAAGACCCAGCAGTTCATAAAGATTCAGATTCAGATTCAGATTCAACTTTAATTGTCATTGTCCGTGTACAGTACAGAGACAACGAAATGCATTTAGCATCTCCCTGGAAGAGCGACATAGCATATGATTTGAATAAATATTTACATTAGCATATATACCTCCTCCTTTAATTCCATACATTTTCTCCACATCAAATATTGGCTATGAGCACACATACGTGTCCAAGCTACACTTGTCTTGTGAAACACTTGGCACATTCTTGATCAGTCCTACTTTGGTCATCTCCTCAACTTATTTTTCAGGAACATTGAAACTACGCTGATCCTACTTTCGATCTTATACTTGAAAATGTAGTCATTCTTTGCTGCCGGTTTCAAACCTGCTCTTGCCTCACATGGTCTATTTCTACTTCTTTTCTGGATCTCTTTGTCTCCAGCTCAGGAGATAGGCTGGCAGCAGGCAAATTCTCATGGCTACCTTGGACATAATACCCTCACTCCGCTTCCTTGAAGGACTCCTTCACATTTTCTGTTTCCTCCTTCTCTGTTGCATTTAGTCCTATGATACGGCATTCTACACAGATTTCTACACAGATGCCTTTGAAATGTCTTCCTTCTTCCTGACCACAGCTTGTCCTAAACCATATTGGCCAGAACACTTGATTGCATCTCATTCATTTCCACATCTGTTCTCCGCTCTCATTCACTCTCCTCTTAGACAGAGCAAGAACAAGAGACCACCGGTTATCATCCCTCCAGTCTTAACATTCAACGTGTAATCTATCGCATTGTACGTGTGTGCGATCTAACAAGATTCAACCACCACGTCCCATCTCCTCCCCTATTAACATGCTGAATACGTTGCTTCTTTTGCAATTCACTGTCTGCTCCTCCATCCCCACCAGCCATTCACAGTTTAATGGCACTTTCTTATGAAACTGCAAGAATTGTAACACCTATCCTTCACCCCGCCCCTTCCCACCAGCAAGGGACACAAGCAATCATCTTAGGTGAAGCAGCATTCCCTTGCACTTTTCTCCATCAAGTACGGCATTCAGTGCTCACAATTGCTGTCATCTCTATATTGGAGAAAACAAATACAGATTTTGTTTGCTCTTCAGCAGTTCCTCCCTACAAAGCGCCTGCATTCACTCTACAGCAATGACCCTGAGCTTCTGTTTGCCTGCCATCTTAATTTCATCTTGCATTCTGACATATTTTCACTTTAAGGAACAACATCTCAACTTCCATCTGAGCACGTTGCAGCCTTTCGGATTCAACACTGAATTCTCAAATTTTAGGTAAGCCACTCTTTTATTCTGTCCCAATAGGGACTGGCCATTTCTGCCTATCATTATTTTGGCTCAGCTTTCCTTTTGCTTTTAATATTATTTGCCAGCTTAAACAATGACAAGATAAAGTAGACATAAAGAAGTGAAATGGGCTTCTGAGTACCAGTTTATTTGAGATACTCTCTTTACTCTACTCATCACTCCTAAACATCTCTTCTACTGAAACTAACTTATTCTGACCTGGTGAGTGTTTCCATCATTTTGTTTTATCCTGGCTATAAATAAATGTATTGCTAATGTTAGTGCCATAACTGTTTGAAGATTTGTGTGCTTCCAACTACATAATTTCACATATCTGGTTATTTCTTAAAGGTGTTAAATTCTTTCCTCTTAAAGATGCTCATTCTGTTTTGCCCATTATGTCCTGTCATTATTGCTCACCCATTTTTGTTCATGCTTAATCTTTGCCTTCTTCTTCAAAGTCTTCTTTGTAATCATCAATATGGCCTAACTTCATTTCACATTCTCAATCCCAGCTCCACAAAATCTGACTGTTTTTTATCCCATAGTAAAAGATGGCATCAGCAGTCGAGGAGTTGAAAATAGTGCAATTTTATTCTGCCTGATTCACCAAATTCTTAGAATATTTACCAAAGACTTTGATTGGGAGAATTAAAATTTAAACTCCAACGGTCAACATTACAGGAATGCATTCACAAGCTTCTCACACCCCATTTCAATAATAAGGAAAGAATCACAGGCAGTATAAATGATTGAAAAATGCATACCACGATTTTATTTGTTCGTTTGAATGAGATTGCCAGATCATACAACTGAAATAAATGGTGAAAAAGATTTGTAAAAGGTGATTTTCCCCCCCATTTTCATTATAAATGTAAATCAGTTTATTATCAACCATTCAAAGCAAATTGTTTTCTACTGTCAGCAATGATGTGAGCACCACTGTAAAACAACAAGATGAATTATCTCAAATTCGGTAGCTACTGGAGTAATCACAGTCTATCCAGAGTAAGCTCTTTTCAATGTACACCCAATTTTTAATTTAAGGAGAATTTTCCGAGACTAAAAGTAATTTTAAATTTTTCAAGAGTCATAATAATAATTTACAACAAATTTCATCTGATGTTTGATTCCTAAGCATTTATTTTCAATTTATTATGTTAGAACAAATCATATTTTTTTAAAGATGCTCAACATCTAACAGTGCTATTTAAAATATAAATATGGATTATGTGCCTTGAGCAGTTCATAAATTATTCTTTGTCATCCAATGCATTTATTCTTACTGCAGTAGTTGGCAGACAATAGAAATCTCTGCTGCACATTCCTTTCACATATTACGATGCTGACTTTAATAAATTGCCAAAATAACTCTGGGTTGCAAGTAAAAGCAACAGGAAGTGCAGCACTTGTCATTTAATTCGTTGCAGAGCCCACAGGAGTGTAACATCACTTAAATAACAGGGAACATTGCAGTACGCATCTAAACATTACTTTCTGTAGTTTCTCAAATATTTCATTGTAAAATAATGCATTAACTTACTGTTCATGTGCAATGAAATTAACTCCCTTTACATTCTAAGTGCCCACAGGCTTATGTCATCCATTCCACAAAACAAAATTGCTTTTTGAAATGCTGCACTGTATGAGACACATTGCAAATGACATCCTCACAGTGGCCTCCATAATGTTTGGGACAAAGACCCATCATTTATTTATTTGCCTCTGTACTCCACAATTTGAGATTTGTAATAGAAAAAAATCACATGTGGTTAAAGTGCACATTGTCAAATGTTAATAAAGGCCCTTTTTGTACATTTTGGTTTCACCATGTAGAAATTACAGCTGTGTTTATACATAGCCCCCCCCCCCCCCCCCCCCCCCCCCCCCCATTTCGGGGCACCATAATGTTTGGGACACATGAATGTCATGTAAATGAAAGTAGTCATGTTTAGTATTTTGTTGCATATCCTTTGCATGCAATGACTGCTTGAAGTATATGATGTATTTATATCACCAGTTGCTGGGTGTCTTCTTCTCTGGTGATGCTCTGCCTGGCCTGTAATGCAGCTATCTTTGGCTTATGCTTGTTTTGTGGGCTAGTCCCCTTCAGTTTTCTCTTCAGCATATAAAAGGCATGCTCATCTGTGTTCAGATCAGGTGATTGACTTGGCCACTCAAGAATTGACCATTTTTTAGCTTTGAATATCTCCCTTGTTGCTTCAGCAGGATGTTTAGGATCATTGTCTTGCTGTTTAATGAACTGCCGGCCAATGGGTTTTAAGGCATTTGTTTGAACTTGAGCAGATAGGACGTGTCTATACACTTCAGAATTCATTATGCTACTACCATCAGCAGTTGTATCATCAATGAAGATAAGTGAGCCAGTACCTTCAGCGGCCATACATGCCCAGGCCAAAACAATCCCACCACCGTGCTTCACAGATGAGGTAGTATGCTTTGGATCTTGGGCCTTTCCTTCTCTCCTCCATACTTTGCTCTTGCCATCACTCTAATATAAGTTCATCTTCATCTCATCTGTCCACAAGAACTTATTCCAGAACAGTGGTTGCTCTTTTAAGTACGTCTTGGCAAACTGTAAACTGGCTATCCTATTTTTGTGGCTAGCCAGTGGTTTGCATCTTGCAGTGTAGCCTCTGTATTTCTGTTCATGAAGTCTTCTGCAGACAGTGGTCATTGACAAATCCACACCTGATCTGTCGGACAGGTGTTTGGGGATTTTTGTTTATTATAGAGAGAATTCTTCTGTCATCAGCTCTGGAGGTCTTCCTTGGCCTGCCAGTCCCTTTGCGATTAGTAAGCTCACCAGTGCTCTCTTTCTTCTTAATGATGTTCTAAACAGTTGATTTTGGTAAGCCTAAGGTTTGGCTGATATCTCTAACAGTTTTATTCTTGTTTCTCAGTCTCATAATGGCTTCTTTGACTTTCATTGGCAGAACTTTTGTCCTCATGTTGATAAACAGTAATAAAAGTTTCCAGAGGTGATGGAAAAACTGGAGGAAGGATGAGGTGCTGAGAGCTCTCTTATACCCGCATTAAGGAGGCAATTCCAAAGCCTGTGAAGCCATGTGTCCCAAACATTATGGTGCCCTGAAATGGAGGAGGGGGGGGACTATGTATAAACACAGCTGCAATTTCTACATGGCCCATAGCAGAAACATCCATGTCACGGGGCTGGAAACTGGAAGTATCCTGCGCTAATTCTGCTACCACCATCATCTATTGCGACAAGTGATGGCTTCCACTGATTGTCGCCGGAAGCTTACGTCCATTTCAGGACGGACGATGACAGCGAGATCAACATTTCTAACAAGATGGACACGAAAAGAAGAATTCCTACATGGTGAAACCAAAATGTCTAAAAATACCCTTTAATAAAATCTGACAATGTGCACTTTAACCATGTGTGATTTTTATTACAAATCTCAAATTGTGGAGTACAGAGGCAAATAAATAAATGATGGGTCTTTGTCCCAGACATTATGGTGGGCACTGTATTTCAGAACTCCAGGTTTTATTTTAAAACCATAAAGGAGTTATTTTTGTATAAACAACCAGGTCCTAATGTTATTACATAAAAAGGAAGTATAGTTCAACAGCCTGAGGGTGAACAATCATTCTAATGTACACACATATGGGTCCTCCGATAGGCTGCTATTTTCTGCCCGTGTAAGCTTTTATTTCGTTTTTTATGCTTCATGGCTTTTATGGATGATTAAAAATGAGAAAATTAGTAATTACATGGACATTTCACTGGTTTTATGATGCAACTGCAATTTAAACTAGGTAAACATTTCAATGATGAATTAACACAGAAGCCTCTTAAAGTGCAAGAAAGAATCTTAAGAGATTTATGTCTTAAAATGTTGCCTAATATCACATTCGGTCACACACTAGAAATGCAATTTGAAAAGGTTTACACTGAATGTAACAAACATTTTATACCACTGTACATCTTCGTGAATTTCATGTCAATAAGAAAGGCAGATTACACATCCACAGATGGTAGCCATCGCTCGCTGAAAGTGAGACCACAACTTAGATTGTTTTCTCTGGAGCATCGGAGGTTGAGGGGAGACCTGATCGAATTATATAAAATTATCAGAACCCTTTTCCCCCAGAGTGGAAATGTTAAAGACTAGTGGGATAGCGGGGAAAAGTTTAAAAGAGATGTGCGGGGCAAGTTCTTTACACAGAGGATGCCTGGAACATGTCTGAAGAAGGGTCTCGACCCAAAACGTCATCCATTCCTTCTCTCCAGAGATGCTGCCTGTCCCGCACGAGTTACTCTAGCTTTTTGTGTCTATCCTAGAACATGTTGCCAGGGTGGTGGCGGCGGCAGATATGACAATGTTGTTATGAGGCTTTTCGATAGGTACACAGGTATACAGAATGGGTGGGATATAGATCACATGCAGGCAGAGATTAGTTTAACTTGGCATCATGTTCGGCACGGACATTATGGGCCGAAGGGCTTGTTTCTGTGCTGTACTGCTCAATGATATGCCAGAAAGAAAAAAAGATGCCTTAACTAAATCTTCTTCTATCACAAAAATATTTTGTATCTCAGTTTCAACACAAAGAAATGTTCAATAGTGAAATACAAAATAATTAGACTCTGGTCAGTTAAGTGGAGTGATCAAAAGCTTAGTCAAGAAGATGGGTTTCAGAAGAGGTTTCAAAGACAAAGCGAGAGGTGGGAAGACTTCAGCAGGGAATTCCAAGGATGCATCCTTGTCCCTTCGATTGTGTCTACTTTCGATTTAAACCAGCATCTGTAGTTCTTTTCTACACATGAGTCCTTGTCCACTGAATGAATGGTTATCAACTGAGTGGCAAATGGAGAAGACGCATCAAAAGGATAAATGGGCAGCTGAAACTGTTGAATATACTGGGGCAGATCTTCTACTGCAGTGAGGCCACATCAATTTTAAAGGGAGCAGACAGACAGGCAAGAATAAAGCATTTTTCTTTCTAGTGATTTAACTGAATTGAGCTAAATGTAAGAAATTATTTTTATACTGTTCAAGTGTTACATGTGACTTTTATTAATCTTATGTAATTGTTCAGCACATTCTGATGGGGGGGGGGGGGGGGGGGACCTGACAGATTTTTTCAAACAGCCCAGATCAGCTAGCAGTCTGAAGAATAGTCCCAAGCCGAAACGTCACGTGTCCTTTTTTTCTCCATAGGTGCTGGAGGGTGGGTTTAAACTAGATTGGCGGGGGGGGGGGGGGGGGGGGGGGGGGGGGGGGGGGGGAAGGTTAGTGGACTGAATAGGCAGGTGGAAGGTGGAGAGCGAGGAAGGAAGGTTGGTTTAAATCGCACGTATTTTAATGCAAGGGGCCTGATGGGTAAGGCAGGTGAGCTTTGGGCATGGATAGGTACAAGCGACTGGGACGTTGTAGCCACAACTCAAACTTGGTTAAGGGAGGGTCAGGACTGGCAGTTCAATGATCTGGGGTACAAGAGCTTCAGGAGAGATAGGGGTGAGGGGAAAAAGGAGGGTAGGTTGCAGTGTTGGTTAAGGAGGATGTCACGGCTGTATTCAGAGGTGACATTACGGATGGTGCGTCTAGTGAGGCTATATGGGTGGAACTGAGGAACAAGAAAGGGATGATCACTTTCTTGGGGGGTGTACTACAGACCCCCGAATAGTCAACAGGAATTACAAGACCAAATGTGCCGGGAGATTGCAGACAGCTGCAGGTCAAATAAGGTTGTTGTAGTAGGGGATTTTAACTTTCCCAATATAGACTGGGAAAACCATAGTGAGAAGGGTTCAGATGGGGTGCAATTCCTCAAAAGTGTTCAGGAGAGTTTTCTTAAGCCATATGTGGAGGCCCCCACATGTGGTAGGGAAACGCTGGATCTAGTATTGGGAAATTGGAAAGGGCAAGTTAATGAAGTGTGTGTGGAGAGGCCAACTTTGAGCGTATGAGAGAAGGTCTCGCTCTAGTTGACTTTAGCAGGTTATTTGAGGGGAAAGGATCATCGGCCAAATGGGATGTTTTTAAAAGAGTACTGAAGAAAGTTCAGGATGTGTACGTCCCCGTTGGTGTGAATGGCAAAGCAGGCAAATGTAAGGAAGCTTGGCTGACGAGGGAAATTGAGACGTTAGTCAAAAACAAGAAGGATGCACGGGACAGGTATAAATAGCTGAGATCAAGTGCATCCCTGGAAGAGTTTTGGGAACTAAGTAGTAAACTAAAAAAAATACATAAGGGGGAAAAGGATAACTAGAGAGAGAATGGGACCTCTCAGGAATCAAAGCGGTCACCTCTGTGTGGAACCACAAGAGATGGGCAAGGTCCTAACTGAGTATTTCTCCTCTGTATTTACCGAGGAGAAAGACAGTAGGATGGAGGAAATTGGAGCAGTCACTGGAAGTGTCTTGAGCGCAGTCAGGGTTACTGTCGAAGAAGTACTGAAGGTACTGTCGATGTTTGAAGGTAGACAAATCTCCAGGGTCTGATCTGATATATCCAAGGATATTGTGGGAAATTAGTGAGGAAAATACGGGAGCCCTGGTTGAAATTTCCGAGTTGTCCTTAAATACAGGATAGGTGCCGGAAGACTGGAGGGTGGCAAATGTTGTACCGCTTTTCAAGAAGGGCTGCAGGGAAAACGCTGGGAACTATAGGCCGGTGATCTTAACATCTGTAGTTGGAAAGTTACTGGAGAATATTCTGAGGGATAGGATGTACAGGCATTTGGATGGACAAGGGCCGATTAGGGATAGTCAGCATGGTTTTGTACGTGGGAGGTCGTGTCTCACAAATTTGATTGATTTTTTTTTGAAGACATGACCAAAAAGGTTGATGAGGGCAGAGCTGTAGATGTAGGAACTACACGAACCGTCAGCAGTCGGTCACGTGCCTGGGCAATGGCAGGGAGGAGTTGTCACGAGGTACGCAGGTGCGTCCTGGGATATATAACTAACCCGGCAACAACCCGCTCTCTCTCTCTCTCTCTCTTTCTCTCTCTCTCTCTCTCTCTCTTACTTCGAGCTGACCAGCTCTCTTCCCTCAGCAGGGGCTCAGCTCGAGCCCACGAGGCAACAGCCTCGCAGCAGCAACAACAACTTTATGTTAGAGGACCAACATGCATGTATAACAAACCTTTTGTGCCTGAGTAAAGTAACCCATTTGTTCACCACGTTTGGTGCCTCCACAGCATAAAAGAATGAGTTCGAATTTACGTATAAAACATTGAGATCAACATCAAAATAGTTGAATCTGTAAGGAATAAAGCAATAGGGCACCTCATGCAGACCATGGGACATTACAGACTGGAAGACTAGAGTCAACTGTGCGTGGTTCTCCCTACTGCACTTAAGTAAAATAAGTTCCCAAAGCTGATTCCAACCAAGTTTCAATGGAGTTCGCAATGGACACTGATGAAAGATCTAGCTTATGACAATTACTCTCACAGATGTAGAAGACCCAAATGTCCTGGAAACTAATATTTAATATTGGCTGAAGCAAATTATGTAATATCAAAAAACAGGATGAGAGCTATAGATAAAAACACACTTTTTGTTATCAGGTTTGAAATAAATAATTAATTTGCATGAAAATCTGCTGCCATGTTCAAGTTTCCAGTTGCATGAAATGATAGGCACACCGTCTTCTTGTTACCTCATAGCACAAAGTTTAGCTACCAACGATATGTGTACAGAGCACAGCCTTATTTTCATAAGCTAAAATGGCACGGTTCATTCGTTCATCAATACCTGCACATTATCTGTTACTTGCTGAAATAGTTAGGGTCACAGTTATAGCATTACCTGCACCCTCGGTGATATGTGTTATAATACTAGGCTATACTTTTGAATCAGGCTAGTGGAACAATGATCAACAAGTGTCCTGGGATCCTGTATTCAGAAAAGGCAAAAACAGAAGTAAGCCAATGCGCCTTCCAATCAACTACACCATTCAATAAAATCATGGCTTCTGCAATTCTGGCCTAGACATCAGCTTTCCAGTCTTGCCCCGTATTTGTATTACTTATAACTCCCTTGTGGTTCAATTATCTGTCAATATCCACCATATTTGCAGCTGTTTGCAGTAGTGGTCATGAGCCTCAGAGTATGTTTTACATTGAAAACTCCTTATTCTAACACTGTGTACTATATACCCAACAAGGCAAAACATCATTTCAGCATCCACCATGCAAATTTTCCTCAGACAGAATTCAATAAGATCATCATTTTCTAAAGTCCAATGAGAACAGGCCCGACCTGTTCGAACGCTCATCATATATTAATCCCATTCTACCAGATATATTTTCTCCAGAAGCGTTTCCAAAATCTTTCCCTACCTGAATTTCGCAGAAGATTGTATATATATTTTCTTAAATATTGACACTAAATTGTGTGCAGTCCTCTGGATGCTGTTAGATGATACTGACTAGAATCATGTAAAGTCACATCAAAACAATTGTTTTTTTAATCCATATCTCTGACAATAAAGGCCGACATTCCACATCTTCAGCAACTTCATGCACTTAAAATCCCCACATTGCTTTGTATTGCATCATTTTGTAGGCCCTTTTTAAATAATAACTTGCTGCCCTTCTTCCTTCCAAAGTGAATAATTTCATATTTTTCAACATTATACTCCACCTCTCAACCTATTTCCACACTTTAACAGATCTATATCCCTCCTCTGATTGTTTCCTCAACACATTTTAGCCTACCTATCCTTGTACCATCGGTTAATCTGGCTAGAATACACTTTAGGCCCTTCATACATATCATCAATAAATATTCAGGTACTGGATAAATTAATCTGCACAGGAAATTGACGTGGCTTTCAATTTCTTTAGAAAACTCAATTCCAAATTCCCCTTTTCCTTCTCGATTCCACCAACCATTCACCGCCTGGTCTTTCGATAACTGACAAGAGCAGGTTTCAGGCAATTTTTTTTTAATGCAGGAAATCAAAATATCGGTCTGCGATTTAGTCTGTGTCCGAAGTTTATTTTACTGAATTAGAAAAGATTCAGTCACGCATCCTGTTTATGGTCCACTAAATCTTTGATAACAGAACTTCTTTCTCAAAAAAGCTTCCAATTAGTAACTTGTACAAATCTCCAAATAATATCTTCCTCAGTTTTCTATTATTGTTTTAAACCTAGTGCTAAGGGCATTCAGCATTGATCATATTCCTATTTAAGCAAGCAACCAGATCTAATTAATACTTGCGTATACAACATGCAGGAAGCACATAGCTTTCCCATCAATCAATTTGCTTTACTACATTCGTATTGAATTTAAGTATCTTCCCGTGACAATTATGGCTGCATCAGTTACAACTTTAAGAAGTGAATGTGTTACTGTGTGGTAGCGGGAACGCATAATAACATTATTAACGCATTTATTTTACACATCCTATAATATGAATTGTTTTCTCAACATTCAATTATGTTAGTTTGATTATTATTTGACTTGGCATTTCATGCAGTAATTCCCATGAAGAGTATTCTTGGAAACTACATTTTATTTGTTCTCGTATGCTATGCAACAAGCCTTACATTTGCTTCAACAAAATCATGACTATTAGAATACGTAATGCAAATATTTAGTCATTGTTAGGTTTAAGAGCCCATTGCACTTCACGATAAGGATGAATGAAATATATCTATTTTACATGCCACTGCACTTACAGCAATGCATCTTAGTTAAGTATCAGAATAGGAGCATGAAAGAGGATAACACACTATTAAAAAGGAAATGGATAACAATCCTAGAATGGTCACTATTCACAAATAAATATACCACTTTGTGCAGTTAAAGATATCAAAAATATTCAATTCTTGAAGTCTCACGCTAAAATATTTCTACTTCCAAATAATCTAAATGAATTGTAATTATCAAACCCCATACAAGTATGCAGAACAAGAATGGTCCACAAAACATATTAATAAATTATTGGAAATGAGCAAACATGTCATATACTGTATGCTTTTTTTTAAACAATTTGCTTAGGTATTTGTGCATAGATAGCTTAATTATAAAGGCAATAAGGGCATTCCTGGTTGAGATATTGCCAGATTTTAATTTGTCAGGTCATTGCAAATTAATCTGATGTGGAAATTCCTTGAGGCTTGAAAGCAAGCTTACAGTTAGGACTCCTGTGAAGTGCCAAGACAAATTAACCAGAAACCACAGCAAGGTCATACCAGTTGAGGAGCACAGATCCATTTCACTGATGCGTATTATTCTGTTATGGTCACTTATTGTTTGTGAAAGTACAGAGAAGTCGTTGTTTCCTTTTCATACAAAGAATGTGGGTACCACATTCAGCAAATCCAGCATTTATTGTCCATCAAATCTCCTCTTGAAAAGGTGGCATGCAATCTTTGTGGTAAACCCCTTGAGATTGTGTGTTAGGTCGGGTGTTCAAGAATTTGACCGAATGGTGTTGAAAGAACCACATATGTGCAAGATTCCATTATCCGCCCCACCTTCCTGCCCTTGCTGTTCCAGATTTAGGTGGTTAAAGGTTTGGAAAGTCTATCAAAAATTACTTGGCAAATTGCTGCAATGCATAGTCCAAAGTAAACAGTGCAGTCAAGATGCATCAGTCGTGAAGGGAATTAATATTTAAGATAGTGGACGTGCAGTGATTAAGCACGTTGCTTTGTTCTGGGTGGTACTTGGAATCGAATACTATTGAAGTTACATTCATCTGAGTATTTTATCGCACTCCAATAGATGATGGGAGGGTGTCTAAAACAATTGTCCCATTTCGACTCCCATCTACATTTCACCCTGCCTGAAGAAAGCAGCCAATATAATCAAGGACCAATCATACCCCATTCATTCCCTCTTCTCACCTCTCCTGTCATGCACAAGATACAAAAGCTTAATAGCACATACCACCAGATTCAAGAACAGTTTCCTCCAATTTTGAAGACCCCCAAAATGATTACTATTCTCAGTGTTACTATTAACAGTGTCAGAATTGCTGTTCAACATAAAGCAATATAGTTGAACGAGTACGTAAGATGATTATCAAGAGATTTTTTTTTCCCAGTGGAAGATTGTAGAATCAATATTGATGATTCCAAGGCTATCCCACCTCCATCTTCTGTCCCATTCACATCACCACGCATATATATTATTCTGCCCCAATGTATCATGGATTTGACCTACGAGTAAGACATGATTTGCCCAAGTACCTTGTTGGGCATATTGGAAACAGCTTTGAGCCGCACACTGTCCAGATTGTCCTTGAATTGTCTGCAAGACAACTGCCCCAATAACACCTGATATTTCTGCAGAGTTTAGTGGGATTAGTATACCTTTGTCTTGTCCAAATTCAATGACTTTGTTTCAATAATTTGGTAACAATTAGGCGATTGGCAAGCCATTTCAGTGGATAATGAACATCATTAATGACAGTCCAATTGTTTCATGCTTACCATTCATTGCAAACAGTAGTTCATTATTTTCAAACATCAATGAATAATTGTATTTGAGTCATATTTCAAGATCAGCAGTGTTATGAACAGTATGATTATCATGTACTCAGATTTAGCACCGTAGATTTTAAAAAGGGACCTACATTTTAAATCTATGGTATATTAAAAAGTATCTCTTCCTGTGAATTTCTGGATTCTAAATTTCTTTCCATGATAAAACTTCATGCAATACAAAGAATCAATATACACAGCAAGCAGTTTGTAATATCTACACCCAATAATAATAGCAGAGAGCACACACTCTACAACTACAGTTTAGGCACTGCCAGTGAATGCTGTGTTGCCATCGAACCACTGATTGAACCAAGTTCCTTCATTCTCCCCGCACCATGTGAAGCATACACAATATTGACGGTAAATTCTTGATTTACTGGGGCATTTCTGATATATGAACACATGTACCCAAGTCTGACTGACCCATGGTAAAAAGAAACCAGGTGCTTTTCAATGGAAAAGCAAAAATTAACTACAGATGCTGTAAATCTGAAAAGAAATATTATACAGCACCAATGGAGAGAAAAATAGAGTTAACATTTCAGATAGATTACCCTTCGTCATAACCTACCCTCATTCCGACTGACCCACTGATTATTTCCAGCATTTTGATCCAGCATTTTCAAGTTCAAGTGAGTTTATTGTCATGTGTCCCTGTATAGGACAATGAAATTCTTGCTTTGCTTAAGCACACAGAAAATAGTAGGCATTTACTACAAAACAGATAAATGTGTCCATATACCATGATATAAATATATACACACATGAATAAATAAACTGATAGTGCAAATAACAGAAAGTGGTTGGTAATAATCAGAGTTTTGTCCGAGCCAGGTTTAATAGCCTGATGGCTGAGGGGAAGTAACTATTCCTGAACCTGGTTGTTGCAGTCTTCAGGCTCCTGTACCTTCTACCTGAAGGCAGCAGGGAGATGAGTGTGTGGCCAGGATGGTGTGGGTCTTTGATGATACTGCCAGCCTTTTTGAGGCAGCGACTGCGATAAATCCCCTCGATGGAAGGAAGGTCAGAGCCGATGATGGACTGGGCAGTGTTTACTACTTTTTGTAGTCTTTTCCTTTCCAGGGCGCTCAAATTGCCGAACCAAGCCACGATGCAACCGGTCAGCATGCTCTCGACTGTGCACCTGTAGAAGTTAGAGAGAGTCTTCCTTGACAATCCGACTCTCCGTAATTTTCTCAGGAAGTAGAGGCGCTGATGTGCTTTTTTGATGATTGCATTAGTGTTCTCGGACCAGGAAAGATCTTCAGAGATGTGCACGCCCAGGAATTTGAAGCTCTTGACCCTTTCAACCATCGACCCGTTGATATAAATGGGGCTCCTTCCAAAGTCCACAATCAGTTCCTTGGTTTTGCTGGTGTTGAGGGCCAGGTTATTGCGCTGGCACCATATGGACAGTTGCTCGATCTCTCTTCTGTACTCTGACTCATCCCCATCAGTGATACGCCCCACAATAGTGGTGTCGTCAGCGAACCTGATGATGGAGTTCGCACTGTGGTTCGCTACGCAGTCATGGGTATAGAGTGAGTACAGCTGGGGGCTGAGCACGCAGCCTTGAGGTGCTCCCGTGCTGATTGTTATTGAGGCTGACACATTTCCACCAATACGAACAGACTGTGGTCTGTGGACGAGGAAGTCAAGGATCCAGTTGCAGAGGGATGCGCAGAGACCCAGTTCTGCGAGTTTGGTAACCAGTTTGGAGGGGATGATTGTGTTAAATGCCGAGCTGTAATCAATGAATAACAGCCTGACATATGAGTTTTTGTTGTCCAAGTGGTCCAGTGCGGAGTGGAGGGCCAGCGAGATCGCATCCACCGTTGATCTGTTGTGGCGGTACGCGAACTGCAGTGGGTCCAGGTTTTTGTCGATGTAGGAGTTGATTTGCTCCATGATCATGATCTCAAAGCTTATTTGTGTTTTTCCATGAAATTTGTTTTGATAACCCACATAGCCAATTGTCAGGTGTTTGGTGTTCAATAATGCTCGGGATGTTAACCAGAGCCAACGTGAGAATGTCTTTTCTACTGGAAAAAAGAGAAAATTTCGATTTCAACAATCAGCAGATTGATGTTGTCCCTCCATGTTGTCAAATACTACGGTCAGACGGGTCCAAATATCTTAACCCATTGGGCCAATTTTTTTAAGAGATTGGGAAAAAAGATGATAAACTTTATTTGATATGTACTCAGTGATGATGTATTCTGACCATGTTATGAAACTGCACAGGACTTGGCATAGCTCTTTGGTGTTCTCGCACACTGTCAAAGGATGCATTAAGAATGAGCATCCAGGCAAGTGCCCATTGAAACAGATTGCAATTCAAGTCAGTACCTTCAGGAAAAAAAAGGGAATACAAGAAACAAAATATATGAAACTAATTTGTTGAGCATAAAGCTTTACATTCCCAAAGCACCAGTCCTTGGAATATTACCAAATACAGCTGCTTGGTTGTCATTATACAACATAAGTGAAATGAAATGGCACAATCTTGGTGTAGTTCAAACATCTGTTGGACTGCAACCAGCTCCTCCTCCTCCCTTTCACTTGTTACTGCAATTCTTAAGGCAATTGCTTTTCCAGGCACTGTACATCAAACAAATCGCACTGTTCACTCACAAATTACATGAAGTGCAACAAGCTGGCATGGCATTAAATCAACAAGTGTGCAATTTAAGCAGCCACCTTGTATTTTCCATTAAGTGATAGCTATATATTTTTTTAAACATATGAACACTCCAGGGACATACAGATGATCCTATGCTCCTGGTCTGTATTATATTCTTGGAGAAATATTTCAGAAGCAGAGACAGTTAGCTATGGCAGCCTTCTTCAAGTTGTCAATTTGGATATGGCAAGTTTCAGGAAATGCAACACCTACTCTTCAATGTCATAACCTCCCACATACAAGAGCCCAAACAGTCTTTCCAGGTGAAGTTGTGACTCGCTTGCACGTTCTCCAATTTATTGTGCTGCATTCAGTGCTCACACCGTGGTCCACACTAAATTGGGTGACGAATTTGCAGGATGTCTCCATTCAGTTCACAATGGAGACCATTGGCTCCCATTACCATTCCAAACTGTCTTAGGCCACCAAGACTGTTCCACCAAAGCTCCATGAACAGCACTTCCTCTTCCATTTAGGTACATTGTATTCCACGGTACTCAATATTTGAATTCAGTGATTTCAGATCATCAGTTTCCATATTTGCTTCAGAGGTAACACAGTTCTAATACAAGGTCATCCACTGTGGGGGGACGGGGGGGAGGAAGGGGGGGGGGGGAGGGGGGGGGGAGTGGTGCAGCTAGGTAGAGCCCTGCTTGACATCACCAGAGACCCGGGTTCGATTCCGACCTCGGATGCTACTTAGTTTGCATGTTCTGCATGGATTTGCCCTGGGTGCACCGGTTTCCTCCGATATCCTAAAAACATGCAGGTTGTCATGTCAATTGACTCTTGTGTTCAAGTGAGGTGTGGAATCGGAAGGAAGTTGATGAAAATGTGGGACGGATAAAACAAAATGGGATTAACGTAGGATTAGTATAAATAGGTGGTTGATGAGCAGCATGAAATCTGAGGTCCTGTTTCCGTGCTGTATCTATCTCTGACCTGTAAGATAAACAATCTTACTCAATCCACAGAGATGACCCAATCTGTCACATATTACCAGCATTCTCCTTCAGACCGCTGCGACCTGCTTTCCATTGTTCCTGAGTCTTATTTAATCTTTTCTTTAACTGCTCTCATTCTTCTCACTATTTAATTTGCTCCAGACAAATCAACTGCGATTAGCTAGCATTTATTCCCCTGGTTATCGATGAAGGGTTGACTATCTACTTCCCTCCACAGCTGTTGCCTGACCTGCTGAGTTCCTCCAGCAGCTCTCCAATGTTTTACTCCAGAATCTAACATTGGCAGAAACAAAGAACTGCAGATGCTGATTCATACGCGAAACAAGTGCGCAAAACAAATGCACAAAATAATACACAAAACTCCAGCTAAGTGCCGGTGTAACTCAGAAGGTCAGGCAGCATCTCTGAAGAATATGGATAGGTGGCGTTTTAGGTCAAGGCTCCTCTTCAGTCTGCTGTTCTGCAGTCTCTTGTGCCTATCTGATAGATTAGCAGATACACGGTTCTGAATTTATGAAATTTGATTGTAAACCGTGCAAGTAGGCTAGGACAGAACTTGGAGAATTAAAATGACCACGAGGCGTTGCCACCTATTCTAAATGATCCACGTCACAATCAAATATGACATAAATTCAATACGAGAGAAATTTTGGTTTAAGGTTTCACTTCATTGATTTACCAAGTACTCATCTCAAATATACCATCAGGTGGAGGTGTTGAGCAGAGGTTAGACACTCACTCTGTGAGAATTACAGAGCAAATTGTTTTTTGCTATTACACATCAACTTGCTCAAGATAGTTTTTACTAGACATCCTAGAAACATCACATGCCGTTGATTGGTGATTTGGCTGAGGAAAGAATATTAAACCTGAAAGGAAAAACAATGAGGCACATTTTCTAAAAAATAATCTATCTACAGTGCATTGAGAAAGTATTCAGACCCCTTCACTTTTTCCACATTTTGTTACATTACAGCCTTATTCTAAAATTGGTTAGTCATTTTTTTTAAATCATCAATCTACGCATAATACCTCACAATATAAAAGCGAAAACAGGTGTTTAGTAATTATTGCAAAATAATTAAAAATAAATAACTGAAATATCACATTTACATAAGTATTCAGACCCTTTGCTGCGACTCTCAAAATTGAGCTTTGGTGCATCGTGTTTCCATTGATTATCCTTGAGATGTTTCTACAACTTGATAGGAGTCGACAAGTGGTAAATTAAATTGATTGTACATGATTTGGAAAGGCACACACCTGTCTATATAAGGTCCCACCATTGACAGTGCATGTCAGAGCAAAAAACAAGCCATGAAGACGAAGGAATTGTCTGTAGACCTCCGAGACAGGATTGTGTTGAGACACAGATCTGGGGAAAACATTTTTTGGAGCATTGCAGGTCCCGAAGAGCACAGTGGCCTCCGTCATTCTTAAATAGAACTTTGAAACCACCAGGACTCTTCATAGAGCCTGGCCAAACTGAGCAATCGGGGGGAGAAGGGCCTTAGGATAGAGACTTACTAACATATTCAGGGAGGTGACCAAGAACACGATGGTCACTCTGACAGAGCTCCAGAGTTCCTCTGTGGAGATGGGAGAAACTTCCAGAAGGACAACTATATCGGCAGCACTCCACCAATCAGGCGTTTAGTGTAGAGTGGCCAGACAGAAGCCACTCCTCAGTTAAAGGCACATGACAGCCCGCTTGGAGTTTGCCAAAAGGCACCTAAACAAGATTCCCTGCCCTGATGAAACCAAGATTGAACTCTTTGGCCTGAATGCCAAGTGTCACGTCTGGAGGAAAACAGGCACCGCTCATCACCTGGCCAATACCATATCTACGGTGAAGCATGGTGGTGGCAGCATCATGCTGTAGGGATGTTTTTCAGCAGTAGGAACTGGGAGACCAGTCAGGATCGAGGTAAAGATGAACGGAGCAAAGTATAGAGATCCTTGATGAAAACCTGCTCCAGAGCTTTCAGGACCTCGGACTGGGGCAGACGTTCAACTTCCAACAGGACAACGACCTAAAGCTCACGTCCAAGACAACACAAGAGTGGCTTTGTGACAAGTCTGTGAATGTCCGTAAGTGGCCCGGCCAGAGCCCGGACTTGAACCCGATCGAACATCTCTGGAGGGATCTGAAAATAGCTGTGCATCGACACTCCCCATCCAACCTGACAGAGCTTGAGAGGATCTGCAGAGAAGAATGGGATAAATTACCCAAATACAGGTGTGCCAAGCTTGTAGCGTGATACCCAAGAAGACTTGAGGGTGTAATCGCTGCCAAAGGTGCCTCAATAAAGTACTGAGTAAAGGGTCTGAATACTTATGTAAATGTGATATTTCAGTCATTTATTTTTAATTATCTTGCAAAAATTTCTAAACACCTGTTTTCACTTTTTTATTGTGGGCTATTGTGTGTAGATTGCTGATAAAAAAAAAAGAATTTAATCCATTTTAGAATAAGGTTGTAACGTAACAAAATGTGGAAAAAGTGAAGGGGTCTGAATACTTTCTCAATGCACTGTATCTAGCTAAACAAAATTAAAACTATGATCCTGTTATCTTCCGGTCAGGCGGTCTTCCTATTTGCGCAAAAACGTTTCGCGATAGTGCTACGATTTTTTTGCCAGTTTATTCACCGTTCTCCTGTGCTGCCACCAAGTTTCGTTCCAATCGGTTGAATGTCGTAAAAGTTAGCGAGGTTTAAAAATCTTAAAACCCACACGTGCGCAGATCGATCTCTTTTCCTGCCCTTCAGCGCCGCGCGGAATTAGTCTCTTCCCCTGTCACTCCCCGGGACGGTCCGCCCCTTCCTGCGTCATCACATCTTTACTGGAGCTGAGGATGGCTGGCAGAGGTTTCCAAACGGACCTTCGGAGGGACCCGAAGCAGCCCAGCCCCAAGCAGCAGCCCAGCGTCGGAGACCCGACCCAGTCCAGCCCAGCATGGGAGACCCAGCGCAGCCCAGAGTTGGAGACCCAGCCCGGAGTCGGAGTTGTCGCCAAACGGAAAGCGGAGACTCTGATCCCGGTGAAGAACGATCAGCGCCCACTGTGAGTCCAGTCTCTCTCTCTCCACACACACCCCCTCCATCTGCACTAACGGAAATCCATTACGATGCCCGTAATACCGAGGGTTTACTGTATAGCAGAACTTCAGAAAGGTGGATCAATATCATCTTCTTCTCAAAGGCGATAAATTCTGACCTTGCTAGAAAAGCCCACAACTTTAAAAAATGAATAAATGAAAAATTTAGAAACTACTCAATTTTAAACAGCTTATGTCTACTCTTGGCATAACTATGGGCTATGTACAAGTGTTTACTGAGATAAAATGTTTAAAATATTTAAGTTAAAAGCCGCCAAGAGATCGGAGTAGGAACTGAGGAAACTATATCTATATCTATATACATAACTAAAACGCTGATCTTGTGCTATTCCGGTTTGCGCGGTTTATCTTTTTGCGCAAAAACGGTACGCGATAGCGCTACGATGTTTCGCCAGGTTATTCACCGTTTTCCTGTACTGCGAGTGCAACAAGTTTCATTCCGATCGATGGTATATTGTAAAAGTTATCGAGGTTTTAAAATCTTTTAAAAAACGCGCATGTGCAGATTCCTTCAGTCAGCACCACGGAGTTTGGTCTCTTCTCCTGTCAGTCAATGCCACGGCCGGGATGGCGAAGCTCCTTCCTGGCCCACTGGCGGCGGTCTGTCCCACCTCACTCACAAACTCCTCTCTCCCCTCATCACAGTAACTTGTCTATCGTCTCCCCCACCACCGGCGGCGGCCGCGGGGCGTAGGGTTCAGTGGAGGCCCAGTGGAGGTCCTGGTCCTGTCTCTCTCACCCCCGCCACACACCCCACTTCCCTCCCCCCTCCCCTCCCACACATGAAGAGGAGGGGGAGGGAGTGCTCGGGGATGAGGGGCAATGATTTGGAAGAGGGAATTAGGAGCAACACTAGCAAGTTTGCAGATGACACAAAGCTGGGTGGCAGTGTGAACTGTGAAGAGGATGTTAGGAGGTTGCAGGGTGACCTGGACAGGTTGAGTGTGTGGACAGATGTAGTATAATTTCGATAAATGTGAGGTTATCCACTTTGGTGGCAAAAACAAGGGGGCAGATTATTATCTCAATGGGGTTAGGGTAGGTAAGAGGGAGGTACAGCGAGACCTGGGTGTCCTTGAACACCGGTCACTGATAGTTGGCATGCAGGTACAGCAGGTAGTGAAGAAAGCTAATGGAATGTTGGCCTTCATCACAAGAGGATTTCAATATGGGAGTAGAGAGGTTCTTCTGCAGTTGTATAGGGCTCTGGTAAGACCACATCTGGAGTATTGTGTACAGTTTTGGTCTCCTAATTTGAGGAAGGACATCCTTGTTATTGAGGCAGTGCAGCGTAGGTTCACGAGATTGATCCCTGGGATGGCGGGACTGTCATATGAAGAAAGATTGAAAATACTAGGCTTGTATTCACTGGAGTTTAGAAGGATGAGGGGCAATCTTATAGAAACATATAAAATTATAAAAGGACTGGACAAGCTAGATGCAGGAAAACATTTCCCCATGTTGGGCGAGTCCAGAACCAGGGGCCACTGTCTTAGAATAAAGGGGAGGCCATTTAAAACTGAGGTGAGAAAAAACTTTTCCACCCAGAGAGTTGTGAATTTGTGGAATTCCCTGCCACAGAGGGCAGTGGAGGCCAAATCACTGGATGGATTTAAGAGATTAGATGGGGCTCTAGGGGCTGGTGGAATCAAGGGATATGAGGAGAAGGCAGGCACAGGTTATTGATTGGGGATGATCAGCCATGATCACAATGAATGGCGGTGCTGGCTCGAAGGGCCAAATGGCCTCCTCCTGCACCTATTTTCTATGTTTCTATGTAAGCATTTCTCTCATTGCTAAATTGATATGAAGAGGTCCACACACCAATTCTGTGATGAACTGTCACCCTCCAGGGCTTTTGTGTAATCTTCTACAGATTTTTTTTATTGACCACAATATCTGAAACATTGATTTTGAAATTGATTAATTTTGTTATTGTTCTTCCACATTTCAAACATGATGGTCTTAAGAACCAGTGCAGTATTCCACAATGCCTCAAGGAATAAATAATTTATTTCAGAGAACTATACTCCTGGGATTAAGTCACTTATTTTCTCTAAAATAGTGTTGAACATTGATGTGACAGGTCAAGACGTAAGCAATATATTTTTTTTAAATAATGAGTGTAATGAAGTAATCACCAGTCAATATGCCCAATTAGTAGTGCAGATGATGACCTGTGAGGATACTTCTGTTGAGCTTTAGATTTCCTTTTACTAACAGGAACACTTCCTTTTGCTAACACCAACAATATGCAGGAAGCTCACGTTGATGTTTACTTATGCCATTCAATAGAATAAATTATTATGGAATAATCACAATTTTACCCAGTGATTATTAGCCATTGACCATGATGTGGTGTAATCAAATGAGATACTAACAGAGAAAGTCAATGTATTTTTAATTAAGCAATCAATAAAAGCTATGCTGAAGACCGTAGGAATATGGTTAATCTAATCAAGGGATTCTTAATGTCATGTTTAATAGCAGCAATGCATTGGACTTCTCATCGAAATGAGACACTGGAGTGACATATCTCTCTATAATTTGGTTTTGTAGAAAATAAAAATATAACTATACATACAGAACATAAATACGTCAAACCCTGCTAAAGATCTGTGATTGTACTCCTGGTTAAAACAATGCAAGTTAGTTCCTGATCATTGATTTTGCATTTGGGGTTAAAACCATGAGAAAGTAGTCTTGTCCAGTCACAACTTTCTTCCACTTTTCTCAAGCAGCAGGTTTCATCCTCATAATGCAAACTGTCCGAAGATGGCAAATGTGGCTGCTGTTCTATTGTCACTGCGTTCTCTTCATTTGAACATGGCTGTGCTTCTGAGGTGCTAATCTCTCTGTCTTCTTCAGTGCAAGTTCCAAAAGGCTGTTTATCAAAGTCAAAGTATCCTTTATTGTCATTCAGACCTTTCAGTCTGAACAAAATTTTGTGCCTGACGCAAAGTACTGAGTGGCTCAGCGGGTCAGGCAGCATCACTGGAGAACGTGGATGGGTGACTTTTTGGGTCGGTACCCTTCTTCAGACTGATCAGTCTGAAGGGTCCCGACCCGAAACGTCACCTATCCATGTTCACTAGAGATGCTGCCTGACCTGCTGAGCTACTCCAGCATTTTGTGCCTTTTGTAACACATTTGCAGCTCCTTGTTTCTACATCACAACTTCAGTGTTTGGCCTATGCTAGTTTAAAATAATTCTCAAACCAGTTTTATTTTCAGCACAAGTAAGAAAATAAATATAATCTGCATTGTATCTCATGATTTTTCTAAGAAATTACCGAAGTGCTTCACATAATAGAAAATAGTTGAAATTGCAGGGAACATTCTTAAATTGGTAAATGTATTCCACAAGGGGCACGATGAAGCATCAACATGTGCTTTATGTCATTGTTTGAATGTGAAGAGTTGATTTAAAGAAGTGAATCTATAAACAAGGCTTGGATGAAACATCGCTTAATACATCTATTTCAAAGATTTTCATCACCAAAAATGCTGAATTCTTCCTTTAAGCAAAGAATTATAAATCTTAAATTCTTAAACTGTCTTTAGGTTAAGAGGAAAGGAATTGCCTTTCTATTATTGTCTTTTGTCTTTGGTGTCTAATCTTATTCTTCACAGAAACATTATTTACACTAGGTGACAACACAATGACAGGTATTTTTTAATATAAGGACTAAAGATCTGGACATATTCCTCTTAATATATAACTTTGTCAAGCTCTCAATATCTATATATTGTTAAAGGAAAGGACAAAATTATTGTGTTCAACTACCCACCTTCTATAAATAGGTTCATTTTGGTGCTGATATTCTTAAATACAAGCTTCCCACCCTTATTCTTGCCCCTTACCGAACATAATTTAAAATATGTTTTTCATTTATCCAATTGCTCCTAAATCACGTTATAGTCTGTATTTGAACTGCCATTGTGATGAATGGCCTTCTCAGCTCCAAGTAAGCGAGAGACAGAAAAAGCAACAAAACAGGCCTTTCAGTCCATCGGGTCACACCGAAAATCAACCACTCATTCTACACCAATCCTACATTCATCCAGATTTTCTCCACGTTCTCACTGCAGACTGTCCCTCCCTATACTGGATTCTCAAACTCAGTCATATATCTTTTTTCTATGCTAATTTTTTTTCTTTCCTGTTTGTTCTTCTTGTGATGAAAGAATAAATATACCTTGTTTCCAATTTATAAAACAATTTGAAATTGATCCCCGTAAATTTATTTGGTGCAAAAAGTCTGAATGGTGCAAGCTTTTCGTCATCATAATCTATTGTTTCTGATAACATTCAAGTTAATCTTCACTGCACATATTCAAAAGCTCCAATACTCTTTTCTGGAAAAGATTAGTATGAAACACCATTATGTAATAGTTTAGTATGAAACACCATACTCAAAGGAAACCAAACGTGTGTAAATTCAACCCTGCTAGAGTAATATCCAGATATTTAAACCTAAATCCCACATGCCCCATGAATGAACAACATATATACCATGAAATTCTATTAGTTACTTTTATACTGCCTGGAAAGGCAGGTTACACTGGGTCACAAAATACCTCTTGGCGAAGGCGATGGCTCGTGGGTTGAGGGGAGGGGAAGAACAATGGAGGGCCTGGCGTGGAGGGACCGCCGTGAGGGGGTAAAGCATTGGACAATAGGTGGTGGGTGGGGGGGAAATGACAATTACCCCGCATGGGGTCACTGCCTTTTGGGGGATGGACACAAAAGGGGGAGCCGGCGTGCTTTGTAACTTTGTCAGCGCCGTAGTTTACTTTAGTTTAGAGATACAGCACGGAAACAGGTCCTTCGGCCCACCGGTTCCGCGCCGACCAGCGATCCCCGCACATTAACACCATCCTACACCCACTAGGGACAATTTTTTACATTTACCAAGCCAATTAACCTACAAACCTGTACGTCTTTGGAGTGTGTGTGGGGGGGGGGGGGGGGGGGGGGGGGGGGGGACCAAAGATCATAGAGAAAACCCACGCAGGTCACGGGAAGAACGTACAAACTCTGTACAGACAGACCCGGGTCTCCGGCGCTGCATTCGCTGTAAGGCAACAAATCTACCGCCGCGCCACCATATATGGACGCTATTTGAATACATTGTGTATGCAAGCAAAGAATCTCACTGTGCCTAGTCACATGTGATAATAAAGTATTCCATTTCCGTTGATGTGCACTGAAACATTGTCAACTGCCAATTTTTTTAATTCACAGCTTGAAATCAATCTGCCCATCACCTCACCCTACCATCAGGAATTATTTATTTACTTCCCATCATCTATTTAGACTCTCCAATGCATTTCCAATGCAAGCCACCTTTCCATTCTCTGTATCTGTACATCTATAGCACCAATTCTAAACCACTGGCAGTCCCCGGGATACATATCGATACCATTCCCGAGAGCTGCCCTCAAGGCATAAATCAGAAGTGTCCGTTTTCTACAGCTACCCATAAAATCTCGATCTACTTATACATCCAATGATTCCCCCATTTCAACGAACATTCACCCTAATACATAATTCAATGAAAGAAATATACACTGTATCCAGTTGTTAATGAATAGCACCAAACTTTTTATTACTATATTGAAAAGGCACTCAGAAACGAGTATTTGCAGAGTCAAATTCCTGTAAGTCAGGTCCTCTTTAACCCAGGGAGTTCCACCTTTTATCACCTTAAAAGCCTCCCCAAAAAGCATCTTCTCAGGAAACCCTGAAGTTTTTAATCTCTCCTATCTGTTTTAGAAGTGCTTCAAATTTGTTTTCTATGTAGAATGTATTTTGTAACTTTAAGCTATCATGTATGACAACAGTGCAGATGATGGCAAAACAATAGATTGTCCTTCGCTACGAGTGCATAAATCCCTTGATGTTCCTTGTACGTGCTTCGGGGAGTCCAGGCAGCCATCACTAGATTCGATGCATCACCGATACGTAACACAAAGGAGAAAGAAAAATCAATACGAGTGGAGCAGGTCAGAGTGATTAACATTCGGGGATTTGAGGGTTTGCATTTATTAGTCAGGTCAAAGCTCACTTACAGCAACAAAACAATAGGAAAAACCTATATCCTTTCATTCAGTGCATCATCAATACAGCAGCGGATGTAGCAAATGCAAAACACTCTTTTTTGGAGGTGTGGCGCAGCTAATATTCAGACGCAAATACATGACTGTTGGCAGCGCAAACATCTCACAATTCCATACTCAGGCAAAAGAATCAAAATCAAAGCAATAAAAGGTGAAATATATAGATTCAATTGTGATTCATAAAATTTAATATCCTTGCCTATTACCATTTTTGTTAATGGTTTGAAATAATTCTTCCACTTTATCAATCCAAAAGCATATTGGAGGGTAAATAGAATGATCCAAATTAAAATCCATATTTTTCAGAAATCCAGCAATTAAATTAAGTCAGCAGCTGAATGTAAAAACACTTCTGATACAAATTATTTTCAATTTCTGAAAAGGACCCAAACAAAAATAATCAACTTTTAAGTAGCAGCATTTCAATAGGACATCTTCAAATTAGACTTAACATAAAATTGTGGTAGAAGGATACATTCAACACTGATTAAACAAACATTTCCACTCAACGACTAAGTAACTGCCAAAATAAGCCAAAGATAATTAAACATAGCAAGTAGAACTGTTTCATAATTTAGATGCCATCAAGGCTGTTGTATTGATCATTGTTTGCAGCGCAAAAGAATGTTATCTTCCTCTTAACAATGGATTGTTTCCTTTATCATTGTTGCCTTTTTGCACATCTTTTATTCATTGTTCTTTATCTCTCAACATCACCGTCTATATCTCTCGTTTCCCTTATCTCTAACCAGTCTGAAGAAGGGTCTCAACCCGAAACATCACCCAAAGATGCTGCCTGAGTTACTCCAGCTTTTTGGGTCTATCTTCGATTTAAAGTTCCTTCCTACGCCCTGATTCTGTGTCAACACTTGCTGTGTTTTTCTTCATAGCCCATTGCAGTTTTTTCACACTGTGATAACCATAGTATTATTTACAGTTGCTGACATTCAAGTGGCAAGGTGCTCTATTCTCAATTTGTATTTTTTAACCTTAACAATGCAAAGAAATGATTGATAATTCTGATCAGCATTGTCCTTTCAAATAACCAGCTGCATTTTCTAAATATCATTTTGTTGCCACCAACACTGGATTGATGTCCTGTTGATTTATTTTATACTAAGCTTTGGCATCATGTAGGATGAACCCACGAGACCTGATACCCAAGGTCTCCAGAAGCATTCTTTTATACATCACAGGACGCTCACATCGCATTTCACGACTGCCTGCTTTGGCACTTCTGCCTTCTCACACAGCCTGTAAATTGTTCCAAGACTCCTGGGCATTATAGCTGTAAGTGCCATTCAAATCAGGCTTAGACATAGAAACATAGAAAAATAGGTGCAGTGGGCCATTCGCCCCTTCGAGCCAGCACCATCATTCAATATGATCATGGCTGATCATCTAAAATCAGTACCGCGTTCCAGCTTTTTCCCCATATCCCTTGATTCCTTTAGCCCTCGGAGCTAAATCTAACTCCCTCTTGAAAACATCCAGTGAATTGGCCTCCAATGCCTTCTGTGGCAGAGAATTCCACAGATTCACAACTCTCTGGGTGAAGAAGTTTTTTTTGCATCTCAGTTCTAAATGGCCTACCCCTTATTCTAAAACTGTGACCCCTGGTTCCGGATGTACAAGCATACCCAGATCTCGTTGTACCTCTCTTTTTCCTAATCTGACACCATTCAGATAATAATCTATCTTCCTGTTTTTGCCACCAGTGGATAACCTCACATTTATCCACATTATACTGCATCTGCCATGCGTCGACCCGCTATCCAAGTTACCCTGCAGCCTCATAACATCCTCCTCACAGCTCACACTGCCACCCAGCATTGTGTCATCCACAAACTTGGAGATGTCACATTTAATTCCCTCGTCCAAATCATTAATATATATTGTCTATAACTGGGGTCGCAGCACCAAGCCTTGAGGCACCCCACTCGTCACCGCCTGCCATTGCGAAAAGGACCCTTTAATTCCCAGTTTGCTTCCTGTCTGCCAACCAGTTCTCCATCCATGTCAATACCCTATCCCCAAATACCATGCGCTCTAAGTCTGCACACTAATCTCTTGTGTGGGACCTTGTCAAAGGCTTTTTGAAAGTCCAGGTACACCACATCTACTGGCTCTCCCTTATCCATTCTACTTGTTACATCCTCAAACAATTCCAGAGGATTAGTCAAGCATGATTTCCCCTTCATAATTCCGTGCTGACTTAGACTGGTCTGCTTTCCAAATGCGCTGCTACAACATCTTTAATAATCGACTCCAGCATCTTCCCCACTACCAATTTAAGGGTAACTGGTCAATAATTCTGTGTTTTCTTTCTCCCTCCTTTCTTAAAAAGTGGAGTTACATTGGCTACCCCCCAATCCACATGAACTGATCCAGTCTATAGAACATTGGAAAATGATTACCAATGCATCCACGATTTCTAGGGCCACCTTGAGTTCTCTGGGATGCTGACCATCAGGCCCCGGGGATTTATCTGCCTTCAGTCCCAACAGTTTACCTAACCCAATTCCTGACTAATGTGGATTCCTATCAGTTCCTCCCTCCCACTGGATCCTCGGTCCCCTAGTATTTCTGGGAGATTAGTTCAGTCTTCACTAAGGAAGGCACAAACAAAGTACTCGTTTAACTGTTCTGCCACTTCCTTGTTTCCCATTATAAATTCACCTGTCTGACTGTAAGGGACCTACATTTGGCTTCATTAATCTTTTTTTTTTTTACATATCTAAAGAAGCTTTTACAGTCAGTTTTTATATTGCCCGCAAGCTTTCATTCGTGCTCTTTCCCCCCCTCTTAATTAACCCCTTTGTCCTCCTCTGTTGAGTTCTAAATTTATCCCAGTCCTCCGGTTTGCTGCTTCCTCTGGCGAATGTTTATGCCTCTTCTTTGGATTTAACACTATCCTTGATTTCCCTCGTTAGCCATGGATGAGCTGCCTTCCCCGTTTTATATTTTCGCCAGACAGGGATGAACAATTTTTGGAGTTCATCCATGCGATCTTTAAATCGTTGCCATTGCATCTCCACCGTCAACCCTTTAAGTATAATTTGCCAGTCTATCCGAGCCAATTCCTGTCTCATACCTTCAAAGTCTCCTTTCTTTAAGTTCAGGACCCTTGTCTCTGGATTAACCGTGTCACTCTCCATCCTAATGCAGAATTCCACCATATTATGGTCAGTCTGAAGAAGGGTCTCAATCCGAAACGTCACCCATTCCTTCTCTCCAGAGATGCTGCCTGTCCCGCTGAGTTACTCCAGCATTTTGTGTCTACCTTATATTATGATCACTGTTGCCCAAGTCACTCTGCACAACAAGATCGCTAACAAATCCGATTCAGAGATAAAGTACTAGATTGGAAGTTGCATCAATTAAATAAAATAATAAAACTATACACACGACAAAAGTCATATACACTGGGAACAGTATTTTTAAGTAATTACTAGTTTAATCGGAATTATTTTCAATTCATCTGGATCAAATAAAAAACATTTACAGCCCAAAATTGCATTTGATGTGCGATCACTAAACATGATGATTGATTTTCTGCAAGTACAAATGAAACATTCTAAATGCCAGACTAGTCAGCAAAGTAATTAATTAATTACTTAAGACAATTCAACTCACGAAAAGGTCAACTGAACTCAAGTAGTCAAGCAGGTGAATCCCAAGAAGGAGAATACTAATCCCTATTTAGTCAAGAAAAATCGAGGAGCCAAACAGCATTCGTGGAGGCAACTTTTTGGGTCGAGATCCGACATCAGGGTTTGGTCTACAGTAGGAATTGGCTGGAATAGAGAGGGGGGGGAGGGGGTGAGACAGAGACTAGTGGACGATTGGAACTAGGTGAGATGGTGGAATGACTCACATGTGAAGCTAGGTTTGAGGGGAGGGTGGAGTTTTGAGACTGAGGCTGGAGAGTGATAGGTGGAAACAGGTAAGAAAGAACAAACAAAAATGGTGGGAGCATGGAGAAGAAGGAAGGTAGAGGCAAAGTATAAGGATGATAAAGGTGAAGAAACTCTGATGAATAGGTGTATAGTGATGGGCAGATGGAATCAGGTGGGAGAGGGCAGTATTGTAAGTATTGGGGAGAGCTAATAGAAAAGGGAGAGATAACATAGGTAGATGGTAGGAGCAGGAAAGATACACAAGGGGTGTGGGTTACCTGAAAGTGGAAAATTCAGTGTCCATACTGTTGGGTTATAGGCTGCCCAAGCAGAGTATGAATTGTTATTCTTTGAATGTGCACTTGGCCTCACTCCAGCAGTGTATCCACGTTCACGTGGACCGTACGGGAGAGGATGCTCTCAATTGCACAGGAAAAAACTGGTTAGCACTAACCAATTCATTGACTTTCTTTCAAAGATGCTGTCAAAAGCTTGGATTTTCAAAAGCTTTATAACAAAGTACAACGCTTTAAAAAAATGGTTAGCAAAGCTGAAGTCTGCAGATTGAAAGGGTCAGTGACAGCATGAATAAGGAACTGGCTGAAGGACAGAAAGCAGAGAGCTGTGGTAAATATAAAAAGCCACAAAATGCTGGAGTAACTCAGCAGGTCAGGCAGTATCCCGGGAGAACATGGATTGGTGACATTTCGGGTCAGGGCCCTTCTTCAGACGATTAGCAGTTGTCCAGGCAAAGAATGATGTTTCTCTCGGGTCAGGCATATGCTGGTATTTCAAAGGCGTGGAAAAGTACATGAGGATAGAATCATAAAATTTCCAGATAACACATTTGCTGATGTGGTCAGTGTGGAAGATAGTAAAAGACTGCAAGAAAATATGATGGGTTGGCAGAATAGGTGGATGAAATGCAATTAAATGAATTGATACATTGTGACAAATAATATGAAGAGACAATATAGAGTAAATAGGTCAGATCTAAAGCAAAGGGAGAACATGAGCGTGTTTCTGCGAAAAACTTAGAAAGCAGCAGAACATGGTGATAACACTGTTGAAGCAGCATATGGCATCTTTCACGGTACAAAATAAAGGAGCGAGGTTATATTGAATGCATATACAGCGATGATTCAGCCATACCTCGTCTAATTCTAGTCCTCACATATTGCGGAAGAGTGCAAAAGAGATTTGCAAGGATTGTTCAAGAATGAGGGACTCCAGCAACAAGTTTACACTGGGCAGACTAGGGTTGCTCTCCTCGGAGTAAAGAAGGACGAGCTGAATTTCACAGACATGTACAAGATTATGGTGAGGTCAGGTGTGATAAATTGAAAGAACTATTCCCATTAGCAGCTGATCAAAGGACAAGGATAGAAATTTAATTTGTTGGACAGGCATTAACATGCGGGATGTAGAAAAAAAATTCCAAAGACATATAAACTGGTTGGTTAATTGACCATTGTAAATTGCCCTCAGTGTGTAGTCAAGTGGTAGAATCTAGCAGGAGTCAATATGAATGTGTGAGAATAAATAGGGAAGAGAGTAAATGAGTGCTTGATGGTCAGCTCACACTCAGTGGGTCGAAAGGCTTTTTCTACACTGCATGGTCCAATGACTGACGATATTTTTCACAAAGTCTTTACGAGCACTTTCATCCATTTAATGGGCTAAAACTTTTTCAGAAATAAACTTGCATCTGCACATGGAAGCAAAGTTGTTGATTATTTTCCATTCTGATGAAGTATGCAGGGCTGCTGCTTAGATTGAAGTGAAGCAAGAAGTGAAAATCATCACAAATTGTTGATGCTTATGTTTGATAATCGAAGAACTTCAACCGTGGCCATCTCACAATGAGAGATAGCAACACTACCCAAGATAAACATTAATTTTGTTTTATGAAAGAAATTATTTTTAATCATCCAAGTGCAGCACAAGATCCTATGCATCAGTAATGAGATCACATCTCATTTCTTTAGAACAATTTAGTTCAGGGAAAATGTAATTTCAATAACTAACCAATACAAAACGCGGTCAATCTTGTGTCTGCAAATTGCCAAGATCACACTTTTTTTTTTTTAAACGATTACATTTCAAAACCTCGATCAGTGACAGAGAACTAAAACCTAATAAACATGCAACAACTGATTTTAAAAGATGAGAACATGAATCGAGGCCACTAAAACAAATAAAAATGAGTAAGATGCTTAGATTGCTATTCTTTTAGTGACTCAGTTTGTTGGAAAAACAAAAATATATTAAAGCAAATTTGTAAATATGTGAATGGATGAAATTCAAAACCATTTAATCCATAGAGCTTCAAAAGAAATGAAATGAATAGCCGACCATTTATCCAGAATAGTACTGAATGATTAATGGGATGGTACATTACAATTCAAGGCTGAGATCAGTACTCAACTTTGATCAGCAATGCATGTGCCTGAAGTTGAAAGCGCATCTAAATGCATACAACAAGCTACTCACAACAACAAAAAATAAACCTTTTAATCTGGTATAACCCCCAAATAAGTATTAGATATGTAATTCTGCGTGGCGTCAATAAAGCAATGAGTCCATAATCCAAAGTCTGCAGAATAAGCCGACCTGATTCCTCTCCTTTCTGGTTCACGCTGGGAAAAGGTTGGACGAGCAGTGGCAACCCTGCAGTGCCTTTTGCACACCGTTAAGCACTTGGCAGTTTGCTCTTTGAGTTGCGGGCATAGCAGCAAGGCGTTGGTTATATAAACATGGTAAATAAACACTGAGAAAGGTTCAACTGCCAACAAAACTCTGGAGCAATCAAAGTAGGATCAGTTATGCTTTGTAAAATTCTACCAATGGACATAACAGACATTGTTATGAATCTGCACCCCTGTATTTGATTTCAGAACAGAAGTGGCAGGCGCTAATTAAACAAGCCCCAAAGCTTGTGCAGCGATTAAAAATGGCTACATTTGAATTTTGGTCTTAACCCCATTTTTCATCCTAATTCAAATATCGACTGACATCTATTATAAACTTACTGATTCCCACAGCTATCGAGACTGCACTTCTTCCCTCCCTACCTTCTACAAAGACTCTATCCCCTACACCCAATTTTCTGCAATCTTCGCCGTATCTGCGCCCAAGACGAGGTGTTCCATACCAAGGCATCTGAAATATCCTCATTCTTTTGGGAATGAGGATCCCCTCTTCTATCATAGATGAGACCCTCACATGGGTCTCCTCGGCATCCAGCAGTCGCAACAGGGACAGGGTCCTCCTGGTCCTCGCCTCCCACCCCAACAGCTGTCACATACAGCACATAATCCTCCTACATTTTCGCCACCTCCAACGGGATCCCACCATTAGCCATATCTTCCCATCTCCGCCCCTTCCCGCTTTCCACCGAGACTGTTCCCTTGCGTGGGAGACTACGTGCCAGTTTTCTTTGGTGGGTCAGTGATGGAAAAAATTAGAAGCTTCAAATTCCTGGGCACTACCAGGACCTATCCTGGACCCTGGACCCTGTACCTAGATGTAATGACAAGGAAGGCATGCCTGCACCTCTACTATCTTAGATTTAAAGAGATTTGGCATGTCACCGAATATTCTAATGAACTTCTGCAGAACTTCTGTGACCTGCACAAAAGGAACTGGTGAGACGGTAACTGGAGGGGGACCGACGTTCTGGCAGGCAGGTTTGCTGGGGCTACACATGTGGGTTTAAACTAAATAGTGGGGGGGGGAAGAATTGACAAATTGGGAGTATAAAGATGGAGTTAAAGGGGAAGTGACTACAAGAAAAGTTACAAAAGACTCCCAAATTAATGAGAAGGAAAGTTCGAGAAGGGATAAGAGAGTAATAAGTACGGTCAGGGCCAATTGTGAGCGGTGTGAGAGGGGAGGTGAATACCGAAGTCAAAGTGTTGTATATGAATATGAAGTGTTGAATATGAATGTTGTATATGAAGCAGGGCTCGAAATTCACGGTTGCCCGGGTGTCAATGACCACTCAAACTGCCGCCGGGCAACCTAAACGGCGAGTCATTTTGCCCGGCTTGGCAACTTGGTTTATACCGAAGATAGACACAGAAAACTGGAGTAACTCCGCGGGTCCGGCAGCATCTCTGGAGAAAAGGAACGTGACGTTTTGTGTCGGCGACGGTTGTGGGAAAGATGCTAAGTGTGGCGTGACGGAGGGTCGGAGCTAAAGACGGGCAGCAGCGGCGACGGCGACGGCTCCATCTCCTCCTCCCGCACCCCGCCCCGCCCGGCCTGTTAGCGGCAGCTGCTGCCACTCCGCCAACGGCTCTTTCAAAACAGACCCTTGGAGGAGGGAGGAGTCGGTCAGAGGCGGAAGTAGAGTAGGGGTGATTCTCGGCAGACCTGCACCGCAGCCAGGATCGATCCCGGTCTCCGGCGCTGTAATCGCTGGACCATCCCCGTCCCCACCCGAGAACCCCCTCACCCCCCGGGGATGGCCAGATGCGTCAGGAGTCAGACGGGCGCGGCGCCCCCAGGCCCACAGCCGGCGCAGAGAAGCAGCGCAAAACCCAGCTCACTCTGCCTGTCCCGCCAGGTTAACCAGCAGCCATGTCTGGATTGAGACGGGGCTGTAGGCGAGACAGGCAGTTGAGCTGCATTTAGCGCTGGATTGACCTGAAATTACAGTTCACAGAAGCCTCCGAAGCCTCGCGCGCGCGTGTGTCAGTGTGCGTATGCGCGCGCGGCCGCCAAGATATTCTGTCCGCGGTCCCCTCCATATTTTGGTTGCAATTTCTGTGCCTGACATGTGTTGTACGAGGAGCGCTGGCCTTCCTTCCCACCTCCTCTGCCCCTTCCTCTCTCTCTCATACGCCCCCCTCCACTCCCCTTATCCTGAGAGCCCTCCTCTTCATCCCGCACTGATCCCCATTCCTGTCTCTATTCAGTCCTCACTGACATCCCCTGTGCTCCCCACCCCCCATCTATTCATCCTGCACTGATCTCCCTAGCCACCTCGCATTGATTCTTCTGCCACTCCCCATCAATCCTACATTGGTCCCCCAATTCATTCTGTACTGTCACCCCTTCATCCTGCACTGCTCCTCCCATCCATCCTGCACAGATCCCCCCCATTCAACCCCACTGACATCCCCCGCGCTCTCCCCTCATAATTTTACCTACTCCAACCAACACTCACTAATTCCCCTGCCTCAATCCATCCAATCCACACCGATTGCCTTCTCAAGCCCCCCCCCCCCACCACCATCTATCCATCCTGCACTGATTCATATACCCCCCACCCCCTCCCCCTCCTGACCCTATTGTGCTGTAAATGTCTTCAGAGCTAACATTGACTATGTTTGATAACGGAATGCAATCAAATATGTTTTAATTCCCAATGTTATTATTTGTTTTAATCCATAAAGATGGATTAATTAAATTTTGAACACGTGAAACATTAAAACCGCAGTGTTCGATTGTCACTGACACGTTATTACAGAATTCATTTTAATGACAAATCAATGATGTTAATATGGAGTGTCAGTTATTTAATGAGCAACATTCACAACTATACGTTGGATTTATCCAGGTTTTACTTCTACAGTCAGTCATATACAGGTGCACAACCTTTTATCCGAAAGCCTTGGGACCAGACACTTCTCGGATTTCGGAATTTTTCGGATTTCCGAATGGAAGATTTTTAGCGTAGATTAGGTAGGTAGCGCGGGCGGCTTGAAAAGTCTAGAGTGGCTGCCTCCACCCCGGAGACCGGGGAATCATTGTAAATCATTGCTTAAATGTTAGTCAGTTAGTTTGGAGGGATTTTATGTGGGGGGGGGGGGGGGTGAAGGGGGAAACTTTAATTCTTAGTCCCCTACCTGGTCGGAGAGGCTGGGAGCGGGCAATGCCTTACCGGGTCGCCGTGCAGTAAGCTCCGGAGCGCTGTGGCCGCCGACTCCCAACATCGCGGAGCTGGGGGCAGCGGGCGTTCGGCCGCGGGCGGCGCCGGTTGGAGCTCCGACCCCGGCAACTCTACCTTTGGCTGCGCGGCGCTCCAAATCCAGCGCTGCCCGCGGCTGGACGCCCGCTGCCCCGCGATGTTGTGTGTCGGCGGCGTCGCAGCGCTGGGATACCAGCGGGGAGCAGGCAATGCCTTACCGGGTCGCCGTGCGGTAAGCTCCGGAGCGCTGTGGCCGCCGACACACAACATCGCGGAGCTGGGGCTGCAGGCGTCTCGCCGCGGGCCGCGCTGGATTTGGAGCGCCACGCAGCCAGGGGTAGAGTTGCCGGGGTCGGAGCTACAACCGGCGCCGCCCGCCCGCAGCCCCAGCTCCGCGATGTTGGGAGTCGGCGGCCACAGCGCTCCGGAGCTTACTGCACGGCGACCCGGTAAGGCATTGCCCGCTCCCCGCCTCTCCGACCAGGTAGGGGACTAAGAATTAAAGTTTCCCCCTTCACATAAAAGCCCTCCAAACTAACTGACTAACATTTAAACAATGATTTACAGATGTTTAAGTGTCTCCCCGGTCTCCGGGGAGGAGGCAGCCGCTACAGTAGTACAGACCTGGGTTGACCGTGGGTCGTTTCGGGTCGTTTGGCGCCAAACGCGAGCTTTGGTGTGCAGACGACATCCTGGAAAAAATGTCCGGTTTTCGGAGCTTTTCGGTTTCCGGAACTCCGGATAAAATGTTGTGTACCTGTACATCACAAATCTGGTCAGGAGATATTTCAATTGAAATTTTAACGTTAATTCTGAAGTGGGAATGATGGAAAAAACGTTTATCAACAATTTTTTTTTTAAAATGGTGCTTACAAACTGGGTATCTTCATTGCCATACATCTAATCTGAATGTCTGGTAATGTGGCGTCTTGACACCTTTAATTATATTACCAAACATTTGCTGCATTTATGTCCTTTGGCCATCTCTTGTCAGTTAGTGTAATGTTTAATCTGTCAGATGGGTATAGTCAGTTTTGTCAGCTATTATTATAAAATGCCTTTAGAAAATTCCTTGCAACCTGTATATTTTGTGGTGGATAAATGATACACCGTGGGAAGCGAGAGTGTTTCTGTACCAATAGCAATAACGACCCATGCTATGGCCATGTCATGATAATTTTCGGTCCTTCACAGAAAATATGCATCAATCTGTAGTGTGCATGGTTAAGCATATATGTTATCAAGGTCCAGGATTTATTGACACAGGTTGATCATATGCTGAATAATCCAACCACATTTTTGTTTGGAAGTGGAAAGACATAATAAAAATTGCATTCATTGCAATGTGTGAAAAGAGTTGAGATACCGTATTATAATTTTGCTGCATGTCATTGTGGTATATATCATGTCTTGATTGGTCAATATGTTAGTTTGTGACTTTATTTGAAGCAGAAATAATATGTGAATGCTTCATTGAGCATAATTCCGACTGGTACCTACGCACTTCGTCCGAGCATGCGTCATGCAAGCCATCTTAAATGACTACCTAAAATGTTATTTGGCAACCTAAAAAGCTGCCAAGGTTGCCCGGCTGGCAACAGGGAAAAAAAGTTAAGCGAGAGCCCTGTGAAGTATAAGAAATAAAGTGGACGAGCTTGAGGCTCAGTTAGAAATTGGCAAGTATGATGTTGTGGGAATTACAGAGACATGGCTGCAAGAGGGCCAGGGCTGGGAACTGAATATTCAAGATATACCTCCTATCGAAAGACAGACAGGTGGGCAGAGGGGGTGGGGTAGCTCTGTTGGTGAGGAATGAAATTCAGTCCCTTGCAAGGGGTGACATTGAAACAGGAGATGTGGAGTCAGTATGGATAGAACTACGGAATTGTACGGGTAAAAAGACCCTAATGGGATTATCTACAGGCCCCAAAACAGTAGCCTGGATATAGGGTGCAAATTGAACCAAGAGTTAACCCTAGACTTGGATATTCCTCAGTACAGCAACATAGTTCTTGATGTTGCTGTACTGAGGGATAGCCAAGTCTATCTTTCTTGACTAACAACCTAACCTTCGGCCTGCAAGACGCAGGTGAATTTTCGTGCCTTATTTTTGGATTAAAAAATAGCGTCTTCATTGCTGGGAAACACAGTACATATTTAAAAGTATGTTCAGGTTTGGCCTTAAAAATCACATGACTAAGTGCAATTTCAGTTTTTTATAGCGGATTGGACTCAAAATAGACCAAATCATCTTTATAATAAGTGTTTAAACAGAGTCATGACATTTCTTCAGCAGAGACCTTATTGCACAGTGATTGCCGTCTCATGAGGACAGTCACCACTATATAGCTGGTTTCACACATTCAGAAACTAAAAAAATGTCAGGAGAAGAAATCATTATTTGGAATTCCTTGTTATAGATAATTCATGCTCAGTAATGATCTGTAAAAGTGGCTTCAAGGTATTTTATAGCACTGGGGACACGTATCATTGCTCCATCAGCCTACTACTGAAATAGAAAACAACGGTGCAAATACTTTGTTTATGAGCTTGCGGCTTACCAAAGTGTTCTGCAGCTGACAGAAACACTTTTGGAGTGTTGTTTCCGTGACAAAGTAGGTAAAAAGGCTGTCAATTTGATCTCAGAAACTGAGGTTAATGGTGAATGAATAACATTAAATTAATCATTTTGTCTCTAGTTTCTCCTTCTTAATTGTTGATAATAGTTAATTAATCCAGTCTCGTCTATGGTTACTCTTAGCTGAGAGACAAGTGAAAGCACTCTTGGCTCTAAGTCAGAAAGTTGTGGGGTCAAATTCTAGTCCAGAGAACTGAGAATAAATATTTAAGTCAACTCTGATGCAGTACTACGGGAGAGCTGCATTATTGGATGTTATCTTTCAAATGAAGTAACAGCAAGACTAAAGCTGCTTTAAGTTGGACATGCTCTTGCACTCGCCATAATTTGCTATCTCTCAGTCAAAATTGTTGAAACAAACTATCTATTATAAGGCAGTACAGTGGCACAACTGGTTGAGCTACTGACTGCCTCATGGTGCCAGGGATCCGGTTTTGATCCTGACCTCGGTTGCTGTCTGTGCGGAGTTTGCACATACTCCTTGCGACCACGTGGTTTTCCTCCGGTTGTTCTGGTTTCCTCCCACATCCCAAAGACATGTGGGTTTGTCAGTTAATTGAGCTCCGTACTTTGCCGCTAATGCTTATGGAGTAGATGAGAGAACCGGATAACAGAAGTAGTGTGGAAACAAGGAACTGCAGATGCTGGTTTACAATAAAATGAAACACAAAGTGCTATAATTACTCAGCGGGTCAGGCAGCATCTCTTGAGAATATGTATAGATGATGTTTTGGGTCAGGATCCTTCTTCAGACCAGGTGATTGATGGTTGGAGTGGACTCGATGAGCCGATGGGCCCGTTCCCATGCTGTATCACTAAACTAAACATCACTTTTAGTTGGAACTTCCTGCATACAACTGGCTGCTATATTACATCCGTGAATCTCTTCAAGGATTGCTGTCAAATGCTTTGGGATTCCTTTATACGCTAGTGATAATGATCATTTTACATATTGGCTTAATTTTCAAGAAGCAAATCTGGGCTGATCTGCAACGTCTTTGCCAATAATAACTAATATGGTTTAATACTGAATTAATTGGTGAGGTTTATACAAGATCACAAAAGCAAATCATTGAAATTCTGCAAATATGAAATAAATGCTGCAGTTGGTCAGGTAGAGTTTCTGTGCAAAGAGAATCATTTCAATTTCCTATCAAAATTGGGAAAGGTTAGCCATCAACAACCTTTAAGGTGCAGAAAATGTGAGCAAAGAGCTCAGAGCACATCAATAGGGTGGAAGGCAAGAGAGATTAAATGACAAAAGAAATGATAGCACAAGGCAAGAAAAATGTCATTGACAAGTAAAGAAAATGATCAGCCTGAAGGTGTGTAAACGAGAGATGCAGAATTGTTATCTGAAATTCGTAAAGAAACATGCCATGAATGCTGAAAGGCTGAAGTGGAAATGCAGATTATCTGAAATCATTGTGACCAAAGGCTCCAACTTGTCTGGCTAAATGGTGAGGTGATCTTCACATTTGCATCGAGCTTTGTTGGAACACTGTAGAAGGCAAATGACAACGGTCTGGGCGGAAAACCGATTTAAAGCGATGTGACAATGATAAGATTGCCAAATTAAACACAATTGTTGTACCTTTTAAGCCAACGAATCACTTTCATCTTGTTTTTTGTTCTCCAAAATCTTCCTCCCCTGCTGCACCCAACAGTGACAGAATCCAACACCCCTAAATGCAGCCACAAGATATTGTAGATGCCAGAATACAGAACAACAAGCAACCTGCTGGAGGAACTCAATGAGGAGAGGAGGAATGAAGATAAAAACTGGGTCCTGGATGCATGACGTCGACCCAAAACATCGACCATACATTTTCACCCACAGATGGAATACCCTGCACTTGTCGGGATGGAGCAAGCAGCTACATCACCATTCAGGAAACTCAGCGCCATCCAGGACAAAACAAGTTCGCTGGTATCTCAGCAACCACCTCAAACATTCATTCCCTCCACCACTGCTGCACAATCATGATCGTATGTAATGACTGCAAGATGCTTTGCAGTCGTTCACAGGCCACCCTCACAGAACCTCCCAAAACACAAGCCTCAAACCTCAATCTTCTAGCAGAAACCCTTGTCTCACTGGAAGCCTGACCGGCCACACTCTGGAAATCATACATCATCCTGACTTGGAACTATGATGAAGATTCCTTCACTGTCAGAGCCCCAACTCCATACCTAACAACATTACCAGAGCACATTCATCTTCAGGACCTCAGCAATCAGGAACATGGCACATCATCAACTTCTTGAAGAAATTTTGATGAGGCTTGTTCGCAATGCCCAGATTCCAAATAAAAGAAAATTGACCAAAATCTTCAAAAATATCTGTTTTCCAAACAATTTTCCACAACCCTCTGATCCACCAGCCAGAGGACTAGTAATGCAAGGTCTTGATCCTTGTTATGCTTGAACAAACAGTTGCCACAACAGTTGGAAACATTCACTTGGTTAAAGATTGCTTATTATTTGCACCCACCCATTTCTCCTTCACAATCATTATCCACATCAGCAGAGCAACTAAATATAAACATGCAATTTTCTTCAACCAAAATCTTAGTTCACTGAACAATTGCCCCTTTGAAAGATCCAATAATTTTATAGCTCGTCATTTTATTCATCCAACCTCTCATCTAGGTTTCGGAGACATAGCCAAGTCAGACAAGTGCATGAAAGCAGCCTTCACTGCGGTTTTGTAGGTGTCATCTGTCAGCTGCTTTGGATCATTGCTTCTTTATCAGCTTAATTATTCAAAGGATTTTTCCAATGAGAAAAGTCAGATGTAGATAAACTTCTACAAAGACCAGCAATTTGAATTTAAAATGGAAAATGTATTAAATTGCTCCCTCATCAACTTTTATTTTGGGGGGGAAAAAGGCTTAAATTAGCGCCGACCCTGAGAGTTTAACACAAGTATTCTCTTTCTCCAATTCCACAGTCTTACAAAAAAGTCAAAGATTAAGTCCAAAAATACTGAGGTGATATTAGCACAACGGCAACAGGAGATGCCAACACTTTCTTATTCAATTTTAATTGTAGTTCTTCTTTTAAATATTATTTCATAGTTTTGACAAATGTAATACATGTATTAAAGTTAATTTATACAAGCACTGAGGCATGTAAGCAGTGTCAAAATGAAACTAATTATGACACAGCTAAGTAATTCTCAGTTCGGGTACAATAAATACCAAGTGCAAGGTGGTTTTCAAATCGACAAAGTGTAAATAATTCACTACTGCCCACTTTCATTCAACGGAATAATGAATATACTATATCTTTTCATGATCTTGTATCATTACATGTAAATCTCAGAGCAAAACCTCAGTCATACATTTGGAAAAAGCATCAATAATAAGAGTGGAGCCACAAGGAACTGCAGATGGTGGTTTACAAAACAAAACAGTACTGGGGTAACTCAGCAGGTCAGGCAGCATCTCTGGTGGATATGGATAGGTGGCATTTCAGATTGGGACCCTTCTTCAGACAGGTTACAGGGGAGAAAATTGGAAAAGAGGTGGAGAGGGTGTGAGCGGAAGTTTGGCAAGTGATAGGTGAGTACTGGCGAGGGGGGTTTTAATTGGTAGATGGGTGGACAAAGACTGGAGATGAAAAAGAGACAAAAATACATATACGGAGAGAAGAGGAGTAAAAAATGAAACCAGAGGAAGAGATATTGGTGGAAAGGGAAGAGAGCAAAGGGGGCCAGAATAGTGAGAGAAATGGGTGCAAATCGGGTGGTGCACAGGAAACCACCTAAGTTATCTAAAGTTGGAGAATTCAATGTTCATACTGTTGGGTTGTAAGCAACCCAAACAAAATGACGTACCCAAGCAGAATATGAAATAAAATAGGGGGCTGCTTTCCTCCTTTATACATTTTCTAATAACCCAATGATTTCTGTATAGTTGCCATTCACAGCATGTTAAGCCTGAATGAAAAATGTGGAGAAAAATAGCAAGAAAACTCCAATTATTAGAGTGCTGGTCCTGACAGAAATAAATTCAGAGCAACGAAATTTATAACCAGAACACCAAAGCTCAATTTGGGTTTTACCAGGACTGCTTAACTACCTCATTAAAACCTAGGTCCAAACATCGGCAAATGGGACCTAGGTGTCACAGGCAATCAATCGCCATGAATTATTCAAATTGCAGCTTTTTCATCCAAGGAGCTATGTTATGGAATCGTGGTAAAACTAAGGAAAAGGGTAAACTCTCCAGGGAATGGATTCAGACCTTGCATAAATAAAGACAATTGTATTTGTTTGATGAATCATCACAGTTGCTTTCATCACAGCACATCACAGTTGCTTTCACCTTCCCACTGTCATGAGATGAAGATGTTTGCTGATAACATAAAGTTCAATACCATTAGCAACTCATAGAAATGATGCAGCAAATGTCTGCAAGACCCAACAATTCATTACGGAACATTGTCAACGGAGCCAGTCCATAACTCTCTTCATACTCACCACCCGACAGAACAATAAATCTTCACAAGATGCAACAGTTCAAGACAGTGGCTCACCATCACCACTCGCAGGCACAAGTCATTCAGAAATAACTCATCTTGCTAACAATACCACATCCAATCAGTAAAGTTAAACAAAACACTTCCAATTTAAGCTGCAGACCACTGCCTTAACTCCAATTTTAGAACACTGTGCTCTTCCTAGTCTCCAAATCCATTAACAGCAAAGTACTCTGCTATCACTCACTAATGCTATGAATCTTCCTTTCAAAGCCTTTGCCTCATCTCATATTTACTCATCTTCAGGAGCTCAGCAAAGCCCCAAAAATTCAAAATTTTTGTTTGGTTTCTTGATCAGCAACGAAACAGATTTGAACGGCACTCATTGGGAGGCTTCATCTCCATAAAATAGCGTAGTTAACAGAAAATTCAACGAATCATGCTATCATGGAAATATTTGGACATTACTTTGAAGTTTCAAGCAAAACCTTTTTATTTCTCATATTTCTGAATAAAAGTATGATGCAGCTATTCAGCCCATCAAATCAATGCAGGCTCTCGGGACATTCCCCAACGGTCCCACTCGTTTTCTCTGCGACCATTTCACATGACCATAAACTTCCCCCTGATTTTCCTGTCACCCAATAATCTCATGGCAAGTTCCACAAGCCTTTTAACCTTGAAGTACATCTCTTGGATGTGGAAGAAAACCCTTGGAGTCACAGGATAAACACGCAAACTCCACACCGATAGCAGGTAAGATCGGGATCATACCTGGTTCACTGGAGCCATGTAACAGCAGCACCAAGAGTGACAACTGCCCAAGAAACAGATTTTCCTATACCCAGCAAAAATCATAGCTGAAATGTTCATAGAAGAGGCATGGATTGCTATTTACGGAAATGTATTGTTGCCATCCACAACCTTTTGCTGGAATGTTCAATGAAATATAGTTTCACTCCGTGTCAATTGACAGAATAGCAGACATTTCTCATTCCTGAATATGCTTGATTGAAGACATTTAGGGGGAGATTCAGACACGCGTGCAGATCCAGGAATCAACACAATATAATCATAAAGAATTGTAAAATATCAATTGCTGCCCTGGCATAAAATGTAACTAAATATTTGCTCCTTTGACAAAAATGGAATGTGTCATCATTCACAGCATTTTTGCAACAAATAAGTCAGGTTACAAGCACAACAATGATGGTAGTTAATAATTATATCCACAATGCAAATATGATGATGATGTGAATAGTGCTCACCAAGGGAAAAAAATGCTTAATACGTTCAATGTCTTCAAAGCAATGTATCCATACACAATATACTAAACATCCCAAAGGGAAATACATTTTTTCAGGCAAGTTCCTGTTCCATTTATAGCAAATCATAACCATTTCATAACAAGCTCAAAATTCACATGTTCTTATACTATCCACTCTCAATTTTGTAAATTCAAATATGAACCTCGACACTGGGCTAGGAACTTGGATAACAGTAATCAACGTTTGCTTCTTGCTACATACTATTTTCTGGTAACCCTTGCTGGCAATAAGGCATTAACATTGGGAGACAGTGCATACACCCTTGAACAATCAACATCCAACCACCTTTCAACGTGCTTCAGAGCTTGATTTGTTTAGAAACATTTTGCATCAAGGGTGAAAGATTTCACACAGTACGTTCAACACACAAGCAGAACAATCCGTAATTTTAGACCCGGCCAAGAAAAGATGGATTTTGCAGCATAAGACTGTAAAATATTTGAACAAATTAATTACATTAAATTGTCACCCAATTCCAGGAGGAGGAGGAAAGGCTTAATCATGCGTAACTGAATATGGCGCTCACCAGTTTAAATTCCTGGATGCTGCAGATGAAATACGGTGTGTTGGGACGACGACTCTCTATGTAAACACAATCTGATGAGAGAAGGAAAATTACACAATGAATATCAGTAACACGACTTCCAGGGACACAGAAAATCATTACGTACTTCATGTTCAATAAGACAAGGAAAATGTTGCAAAATGATTTGTTTAGTTTTCCCACAACAAACAACTTATCTGCTCTTGGATCTGCCGGCCATGGTCTCAAGGTAAGGGCGAAGCCTTTCAGGACTGAGATGAAAGAGGTTCATTCTCTCAAATATATATGAATTTTTGAAATTCTCCACCGAAAGGAAAGCAGAGGGTCAAGCAATAAACAACCACAATACAGAGATAGATTGCTGGGCATTAAGAAAATGGATTTCAGTCCAGGAAGAATAAACCATCTTACTGAATGGCTGAGCAAACATAGGTGCTCTAATCCTGCCCATGTAACTTGTTTGCAACTTAGTGGCAACTTGTGTATGCTTTTGTCTGGTGAACCTATACCCAAGAAAACATGTTAAAAACAGCCAAGTCTACTTCAAGGTGCATTATTGCTAAATACGGGTAAGAGAGGGGCACACTGTCATAAAGGAAGCTGCCAGGTTGTCCAAAATGCCCCAGTAAATACATAAATAGTTCTCGATCAAAATGTTTCTGCTTCATTGAGAATCCTGAAGAATCTCATTGGTGGAGCCTAAATCCAAAGATGAAATGGCTACCTATTGATCTTCTGCACATTGTGTTTCAGAGAAAATACCAGGAAAGCTGGCGGGACAGATGATCAGAGAGCCGTACGAAGATTAGCCAGACCAATGGGGGTAATAATTGCACAGGTGATTAAGGGTCAGAGTGGGAAATCCCTGACTGAATGAAGCCCCAGGAAAGCACAGTGTCAATGGTAAAGTCTGTGACTTTGGGGTTAACAGTTTCTGTTATCTGTTATTAGTGGCAGTAGTAATGAACACGAAAGAGCTTCTTGAAATGTTCAAGGGAGGGACGGGCGGATGACAGACAGCCCTGCTTGTGACTGCGGACATCCAGACCAGATCAACCCACACATCGTGAATGACTGCTTACCGAGGCTTTTCCCTGGTGGCATCAAATCCATCCACTCAGTAACTGATGCTGTCCTGGCCTGGATGTCTACCCTTGATCTACAACTTTAGGCTGTGGACGCCATACGCAAGAAGAAGAAGAAGAAGAAGATTCCCAAATCTTTTTTGATATATATTTGGAGTTATTCAACTAAAATAACCACCTGTCTTGCTTATTTGTTGCAGGACCAGCGCTGTAGACTTCCCTGCACAGGAGCAGATATACCAATAAATCTAACACAGATCAAAAAACGGACTCTGTATTACCTTCACAAGAAACAAGCGTAACCTTCACACAGTGGCAATAACGTGGCAATAGCTAAATAAAACATTTTGGGGTTTTTTTATGAACTGTGTCCACAGTTTTTATCAGTGAATACAAATCACTGACAAATCTAAGTATCTCAAATAAGTTTAGCAGTTAATATTCATCAGCAAATAGGGGGGGATATGCTTGAAAATCCTTTTCCATCCTTATTTACGTTATTGATGATGATTGGGTCAGTCAAACAAAATGGTTAACAATGGTATACTGTGCAGATAACAATGCTGGTCCATTTCATTCGATGAAGTAAATAGCAAACAAAATTATTATTGCAATGTCCTCCATTTATGTCACACAGATGGCACTGCTATGAATTACTCTAAAAAGTTGTTCCTGCAGCGAAAAGCTGGCAGGAGGATGTCTAATTCTGTTCCAGTTTCAGATCTGCCTCACCTGATTAAGCATGTTTTTTCCACAAGTATTAGCCCTCAGCAACTAAGCATACGTGCATCAAGGGGCAGCAAACAAACCCATACCCAACCAAGAAAGATGGAAAGATTTTTCTTATTCTTTAATCAATAACGAGTCCCAAAAGTGCATGTCCCTTTATTTATTTTCCTTCTCTCTAAATGCCTCATTAATCTATTGATCATTCAAGGCATTGCAGAAATGCAACAGTTAATGCTGCTGCCTCACAGCTTCCATGACTCAGTTTTGATTATGACCTCAGGTGCTTTCTGCAGTGTACACACCCACCCTATGACCAAGTGACCTTCCCTCGGGTGCTTCAGTTTTCTTCCCATGTCCCTAAGATGTGCTGGTGAGTTAACTGACTATTGTAAATTACTAGTAGTAGGTAAGTGGCAGGTGTTGATGGGCTTGCAAGAAAGAATAGGTTATAAGGACGCAATAGGGCATCGGTTTTACTTGACTGAGAGAGTCAGCATGAATCCACTTAGCTGAATGATTCCTGTGTCATATTTAACCATAATGGCTCAATAAACACCTGACTCGTATCAAAAATACTCTCTGTTTCATGTGGATCGCCTCCACCCTCTCTGCAACTTGATACGTTTTTCACATATTTCCGATCCTGATGAAGAGTCCTCAACCTGGAACATTAACTCTGGTTCTCTTTCCACAAGTGCTGCCTGATTTACTGAGAGCTTCCAGCCTTTTCAGATTTGAATTTAGATCTCTAGAACCTGCATTTGTTGATGTTCATTCATATTCTTGATCTCATAATTGTGAAATTCATTACATCGAGAGTACATCACTTCACTGGAGGAAAGCAGAACATTTTTGAAAAATATAACAACTCTAATCTGCAGTTGGTAGATACTTGAATTAAGTATGTTTAAAATAGCTGTACTTTGTTCATCTGGTAGAAGTAAATAAGCTTAAGGTTAAAAATACCACCAGATGATCCAAAGTTTTAAGAATTGTACAAGCAATTGTATACTATTTATGGAAATTCTATGTTTAGAGGCAAAAAAATAGAAGATTTTTCAGTTCAAAATATTTGACTTGCAAGTCAAATCTTACATGCCTTCAAGAGCTTTTGGCGTACCTTCAACTTTATATATTTGTGATGAAAGCGAAATTCTCATTAAGAAAATGTCTTGGTTCAGATTTCTTGTAACTCGGAGCTAACCACAAGTACATGATTCAGGACAAGGAAATGTGCAACAATTAATAGCACCCGGTAAAAACAAACTTTAACTGCTGCTATCATTTGTCAAATTCACTCAAGCACGATTCATACTCAGACCGACCAGAGCTAAATTCAACCCCAGCTTTGGTTAGGAATTACAAACAATGCTGAAACGAACTGACTGTTTTTTAATGTAACTGGAAACAAGGTCAGGATTTCTAGGCATGACCACGGGAACATGACAGTCCCAAACTTGCTGCCACCCACAAAATCATTGAGTGCACTCCACCACCAGCACCTGAGCATTTACTCTGAGGCATCAAAACAATTCTTAATAAAGTCATGGAGCTGTACAACATGGAAACAGGCCCTTCAACCCAACCTTGTCCATGTGAGCCAAGTTAACATTCTGGGCTAGTCCCATTTGCCTGCATTCGGGCCAAATCACTCTGAACCAACGACACCCAATCTTTCTCATCCACGGCCAAAAACTGATCAAACATTTTGACTTACGCCCATATTTTTAGATAGCACGGTAAATGAATTGATAATTCTGTGAAAATAATTTGAACTTTCAAGACATTATTTTGACTCTGCAGCTTATTAATCATAAAATTAAAGCATGAAATAAAAATCAAATTCAATCATTGTAATCAAAGTCAAAGCATGAAATCAACATTATTGGCCCCATTCCAAACCCGTGTGGACCAATTTTGGTCAGTGGCCCAAGGTTCAGTACTGGCTATCTAACCCTTTCCTCTCCATATATTTATCCAAATATATTTTGAGTCAAAATTGTATCCGCTTCTAAAGCTTCCTCTGCAACCTTGTTCCAGATACCTCTGAGTGAAAAAGTTCTCCCTGAGAAGCTACCTAAGTCTCTCACCACTCACCTTAAGTCGATGCCCTCTAGTTTCCCAGATTAGAATCCTTTAGCCTGGGAAAAAGATCGGGTGTTCCCTTTATCCATGCCCATCATGATTTTGTGTGTCGCCCCTCAGCCTCATCGCTCCGACGGAAAAGAAGTCCAGGCTGGCTACCTTCTTTCTCCCAATAACTCAAGCCCACAATAAGCCCGCATTGAAAATACAGAATTCCTAAATCCTATTTGATGATAATTCTGAGTGTTCATTGTTAACATAATCAAATAAAAATAACATTCCGATACTTGCCAGATGTTAAAAGCATCATGGTGTGGTAATTTGAATTCCACCGAACTCTTATTTTTCTAAGGGGGAATACTTCCACCACATAGATATTGGCGTTTACTATGAAAGTAATGTCTTACACCCGGGCCATTATTCAGGCAACATGGAAAAGAATAAAGAGGAGAGCCACTTACTGGCAGAAGAAATAGACCATTTTCCTTTTTGTCAATCAAACTACAATCAAAGCCACTGCACAGGGCAATATTAAACTAAGGTAATATTGTTTCTCTCCTGCAGTATCGCAGTATAAAGGCATACTGCCTAAAGGAATTGGACAAATACTGCAATAAATAATAGTTTAACATAAATATTCTTATGAAAGGTAAAAGTGCCTAGAACATTAAAACTATCACGCTGAAGACTTGGATGTTATTCCTACATCATCTGACCCGTAACAATATGGTTGAGTAATTAATAAGATTTGAGTATCTACCAGCTTGGTTTACTAAAGGATAACCATTTAATCCACTATTTTAGAGTTGGAAAACAGCATGGAAAGCTCTTCAAGCCTCAAACCCATGGTAACGCTGACCCCTGGGAGAAGCAGATAAATAGATCTCCACGTCTTTTGCCAAAGAAACAAATACAGTGTTAAAATATCAAATTTGTCTTCTACTGATCTGACAGAATGCCTCAAGAAAATGGTTTACAACACAAACGTCATTGGGAAAAAAATGAAACAGAACTGCTGTCATTCAAATTCATTAACTGTCACTACTAAGAGGCTCAAACTGAAGTGAAAAGTTGACATCCAATAAGTGATGAAGCTGCCAAGCCCAGAAAATCAATGATTTATCACATACTGCTGTGCAGTGTCCTTAAAGAATGATTCATTAGAGCAACAAAATGTAAAGGGAAAATTCTCTTTCACATTAGGGAGACCAACGGCAGATTCACTGACTGCTTTGGAGAATGTCTCCATTTAGTGCACAAACATGACCCCAAACTTCAAGACAACTGTCCATCACACTCCCATTCTATTTTCACCCTCCTACACTGTTCCAACAGAGCTTAACTTTATCTTGAGGGAATGTGCCTCAACTCCCGAAGTCAACATCATTTATTCACTTGCATATCATCCATATCCTTCCATTCCTGCAGCCAATATCCTCTAATTTGGGCAACATTCTGGTAAACCTACACACCATTTCCAAAGCCTCCACATCCTTCCTGTAATGGAGTAACTGCACACAATGCTCCAAGTGCAGTCTTACAAAGCCCTGCATCATTACTTCCTGGCTCGTGTACTCAATGCCCCAAACTATGATAGCAAGCATGCCGCATGGCTTCTTTACCCCTCTATCTGCTTGTGTTCCAACTTTCAAGGAGTTATGGTATTGGATCCCAAGATCCCTCTGTACATCAATGTTGTTAAGAGGAATGCCATTAATTGTATATTTTCCCATTACATTTAACCTCCCAAAGTGCAACACCTCACACTTGCTCAAATTAAACTCCCTGCTATGTCTACACCCATTTCCGTATCATATTTATTTGTTGTGTTATCGAGTTAATGGGCCTGCAAAGCCATGGCAACTAATAATGTAATTGCTCTGTTCCTGGTGGAAATGACAATTAAACAAGACACACAACTAGATAAATTGGACATAAACATCCACCACAGCGGCTCCTCCACATTCCTCACTGAGATGGAAGGCAATAAAATCCAATCTTCTTTCCTCCTGCGGTCGTGGGAGTCGAACCATTCGCAGTCGAGGCGATCGAAGCTCCCGCAGCCGGCGATCAAAGCTCCCGCGCCGGGGAGATCTACGCTCCCACGTCGGGGTGATCGATGCTCCCGCGATCGGGGCGGTCGAAGCTCCTGGGGCTTGGAGCCCCTGGTCGATCCCTGACAAGTCCGCAGGCTCCCGCGGTTGGAGATCCCAAAGTCGGTCCCCGGAAAGAGGCCGCCAGTTCCACGATGTTAGGCCGCAGTGCGGACGGAGATACGATACGGATCTCCGTCGAGGAAAGAGATTAAAAAGTTTCCCCCACCTACCCAAATGGTTTCCATTTTAGATATCTAAACAAAAAATTACGTAAACTCTAATACAATCACCAGGGATAGAACAACAAAATACAATTTTTAGAAAGTAACACCTCAAGAACCGTACGTCGCAACATATAAAGAGATGAATGCAAAATAGTGAGCATTGATGATAGATGGGTTGATTTTCGTATTCACACTTCGAGTTCCAAAAAAGAAAATGTACTGGATTCATGCACAAAAGAGTGTAGCGTTTCATTTATTCCAGTTGGAATAGAATAACAAAGATGGAATAACTGAATAAATCATAAGCATCAAGTAAAATTACTAATGCTAACCATTGTTATCATGAGTGGACAAATTGAATTAAGAAGGGATATCATGTGACAGTGCTTGTCCAAAGTTGGAAACTTGTGATTTTATTTTCATGATATTGCTACCAAGAACAGGTGATCAACGAATGACACAAATGTGATTCATGCTCAAACTGAGAAATATTCAAAGAATGAGAAAAGCTGACATCAATAAATTTCTAAAATTTGCACTTTTGACAGTGTGGGAACAACCTATTCAGCATATATCTTCAACACAGTTTAACTGTCAGAACATAGAACAGTTCAGTACAGAAACAGGCTCCTTGGCCCATGATATCTTTGCCAAATGCAGCCTAACCAAAGTCTTATAAAGCTGCATCATGACTAGGGCTCATGTTGTCGACCTCCCCCTGGTGAGCCCCTGTCAAATGACCTCAGTCAGGCGAACTACAACAAACAGACAGCAGCAGCGCTGCAGCTTGGCGCCAACCCTGGAGCATGCGCTCTTTTTAGGGCGGGCACCTACGGATGTCGAACCGGATGGCATCACCCTGCTGCGGACTTCTGCTGACTCAAACGCAAGAAGAGAGTGACTTCCTCTTATACAGGTCCACCACCGATTTTCCAGCGCTCTTGATTCCAGATCCTTGCCATGTTGTCCATTTTGCCAGATCAGAGGTCACGGCCTTGGGAGGGACCGAGATACCGGCCTACAAAGTTGGCCGCAGAAATCGGCTAAGGGAATGGATCAGCTGGCTCCAGCCAGGCCTGAGTTCCAGAGCCCCTGCTGCAGCCGTCCAATTTGACCCACAGATTGGCTGTGGAAGTTGGCTATGGGAGTGGATCCGCAAGTTATGGCTGGCCCAGAGTTCCAGTGCCCAGGCCACAGGGGGTAATTTTGACCCGACGATCAGCATGGAAGTCCAGGTGAGGTTAAGATCGGCCGCCTCGCCCGGCCTGGGGGGGGGGGGGGGGGGAGAATTTGAAGTGCACTCTCGTAATTTTGTCCAGATTAAAGAAGGTGCCAGACCACCAGTTGCCGAAAAAACAACAGTGGACCAGTACTCAATGCCCTGACCAATGCAGTCAAGTTATATGCCTATTTTACCATTCTATTTACTTGTGTTGCCACTTTCAGCAATCCATGTACTTGAACCCCAAGATCTCTCTGTACATCAGTCCTGATAGGGGTCTTGCCATTAATTGTATAATTTTCCCTTACATTTAAGATTGGATTTAACCTCCATCTGCCATTTCTCCACTCCATCTCCACTCAAATTGACATTTTGGATCGGGACTTTTCTTCTGTCTGAGGAAGGGTACTCACCCAAAACTCATCTCCACTCACTGGGGGGAATGGACAGATGACTTTTGGATGTGTATCCTTCCACAGATGCTGCATGACCCGCTGGCTTCCTCCAGTACTTTGTGTACTTTGATTCTAGGTCCTTGTGGCTCACTTCCTATGAGATCCCTTTTCAGTTCTCTCTAATTAACCTTATGAAGAATGTCAAGATAGAAAGATCCATTCCAGTTCACAAAAATCTGATATGACACTTGAAGCAGTGGATCATCATTCCAGATGATGAATTAAAATATTGTGTTTAACATTTTTCAAGTTCACTAAAAGGGAAAAGGGTTAGGAAAGGTTTGACGGCAAACAAGAAATTAGCTAAAAGCTATTAATGCAAGCTTTCAGGCTCATTTATCAAGGTCAATAAAATAAAGACATTTACGTTTTTGTTAGACAAGGCCTTTTTTTGCAAGTCAGGGGCCTTGAATGGTAATAATAAGATTTAAATAGAGCATTCACAGAGGAATTGTAATGTTTTTGCATTTTCCACAAATTATCTAATTCCCATATTTAGCACAAATCCACATCACTACTGGGGTCACCAACCCTCCGAGATTATCCTGGATTATCCATAATTTGAAGATTAATCCCCTGGACCATACTGCAAGCAAATCCGGGAGGAAAATAAGAGGAGAGGAAAACAAATTTGTAGGTTGCTTTTCCATTTTGCAATCCCTCAGCAATATTTCTGTACATTTATTTTAAAAAGCTCTCCAACAATACACTTGGAAATTGTTTTCCTCTTCTACCCCTTCAAAGAGCAAATCTGGTAAAAGACGTTTTTTTCAATAAGCGGCTAAAATGTATTGGGTAAGCAGAGTGAAAAGTGATTTATTTTAAAGAGACCTTTAACAGTTAATTAGGCCTAGCAATTTTCTAATGTAGAATGAGATCAAGGGGCACAGGTATAAAAAGGAAATTCACTAGATCAATTGTCTGTGATGGCAAGTGCAATAGTATCACAGAGCTAAAACAATGGACATGAAATTCAAGGTGCCAATCCACCCTGTTGTGCTTAAATGTTAAAGAGCACTCACTTTAAAAAAAAAATTCTAAACTGAGTGACCTCGTGCTCCATTTGACAGAAATGCATCATCGGCAAATGTTACCAAAAGTTCACTTTATAAAATGTTATACATGGCTGATTTTGTTGGCCTTTTATGGTACTTCAAAGCGTTAGCGGCACTTTGAAGTTTGTCTGCCCTTGAATATTTCATCAGTACCGAGTAATTAAGATATCTTTTTGGTTTCTGCTAGCTTGCAGAGTATTTAAAAACACAAGTTTGGATGCTGGATAAATATTGACCTGTAATGTAACAAAGAATCAATGTGAATATATTAACCACTCATTGAAATAACCTCATCTGGGCACATATCCAAGAAAGGTCACTATTTTCAAACCTATTCATTCTCAATTGCTGCAAACTGTCTGCTATTTAGCCACAAGCCCCTGAGCATATGCCAGATTTTCCTTGAAAGCAACATTTTCTTTTTTTTTTTACATAGTTTTGACGAAGAGTAATTACCTTGGTAAGAATTATTATGATTCAACAACGACTGGGAGGTCATAATACTCCTACATGGACACTGATTAATGTCAGGTCAGAAGCATAATTGTTGTGGGCATGTCAACTTAACAAAAATCCTAATGCTGATGTCCGCTTTTTTTTTAACGCCATGCCATTTCATCTAAACGAAATGCGACTTGATAACAATATGGCGATAAAGCTGACAGATGCACAATTAAACCGTAACAGCAATTTCAGTTGCAGTGAGTGATGTTAAAAACAAAGATAGTTGTGCTTAATCTTTGCTCAAATCCAAATAATATTTAATATATTGTCGTGCATTGCTATATGCAGAAACTATTTTACTCTAGCAGTTAAATGGAGAACACATAAGCATTTTGCTGACAAATGAGAATTACACTAATACACACATTTCTTCCATACTGCTCCAATATTCAAATGCAATCTCTATAATTAGTTTAAAGCTTTGGACAACAATCTTCACTCATAAATAAACAAAAATGAAACATAAAGCAAGTCGTTTCTGATCACAGATCGATTACTTTGAAAGAAGCATCATCTGATATTTAAAATGTTGTCATATATAATTTCTTGGTAAAACCACTAGAGGGAGCAATATACAATAAAGGTAAAACAAGGTTATCGAGAAATTCGGTCTTATGGCACTGCCTCTTCCAGTGCTAGCCATACAATTTAAAAAATCTATGTTTCTTGGAGTTTTACTTAATTCTGCTTCTTTTTTTTTTTTCCAGATTGAATCACACCACACCAGAAATGTAACCGAGTGCTTCATTTCACGTACTGAACTCACTCTGATCGATCTTGTATGTCAGATACCCACATCGATCCTGTGATGCCCAGCCTGGAGAAAAAACTAGGTCACTATAATTGAAAGACCATATGTCACTTGGCAACATCTACCCAATTAGGTTTAATGGCACCACTTGCTCAACAATGTAAGGCATAAAGGGGGACTCAACCCGGCATTGGAATCACGACTCGAGAAGATTCCACTGAATTTATTTACTTAACAGCCTCCATGATATCAACAAGATTCCCCACTCTTAAGATAGACCAAAATGCTGGAGTAACTCAGCGGGACAGGCAGCATCTCTGGAGAGAAGGAATGGGTAACGTATCGGGTCGAGACCATTCTTCCCACACTTAATCCTTGCCTAACTGCTTCACACATCCTCACCCCGCCTCCAGCATTCATCGATCAGCTCCACTAATACCAGCGCAGGTCCTCCACCACCAACTCAGCAGCATCTGATCCTCGCCCCAACACCCTTCAACACATTCCCCATCACCAACTACCACCAACTACCACCAAACCTCCCCAACCCCCCCCCCCCCCAACTAACACCCCTGAGACACCCTCCGTCATCAGAATTACTTTGCAAGCTCTGAGCTGTGACAGCCACACTAAAAAGGCTTTTCCTTGTTTGAGACCCATTCATTAACACCTACGGCTATAGGCCTGAGGCATTACTGCATTTTTAAACAACAAGCTCCATGATTCACAGGAAATAATTAACATGCCTCTGCTAACATAATTACCCTTTTCACTTGTATTACACTCCAGCATACCTGTCAACCAAAGTAGACACGCCTTCCAATGAAGTGAAGTGGTGAAGTGCGAGGAGACACAAGGAACTGCAGAAGCTGGAATCTTGTGCAGAATACTAAATGCTAGACTTGCACAGCGGGTCAGGCAACATCTGTGAAGGGCATGAATATACAACTTTTCGGGTCAGGACCTGTCGGGTCCTATCCCAAAATCTTGTCTATCCACGTCCTCCTGTAGAGATGCTGCCTGACCTACTGAGATTCTCCAGCACTTTGCGTTTTATTATTGAAGTGACACGTTGCAACTCAAAAGCTCAAAGCTCAAACAAAATGCTTGAAAGGGGAGAGATCTTGCTATTGTTTCACGGGGGGCACCGTATATAGACAAAGACCCATTATTCATGTATTTGCCTCTGTACTCCACAATTTGAAATTTGTAATAGAAAAAAAAATCACATGTTAAAGTGCACATTTTCAGATTTTAATAAAGGTCATTTTTATACATTTTGGTTTCACTATGTAGAAATTACAGCAGTGTTTATACATAGTCCCCCCATTTCAGGGCACCATAATGTTTGGGACACAACAGAGTCATGTAAATGAAAGTAGTCGTGTTTGGTATTTTGTTGCATATCCTTTGCATGCAATGACTGCTTGAAGTCTGTGATTCATGGGCATCACCAGTTGCTGGGTGTCTTCTGTGGTAATGCTCAGCCAGGCCTGTATTGCAGCCATCTTTAGCTTATGCTTGTTTTGGGGGCTAGTCCCATTCAGTTTTCTCTTCAGCATATAAAAGGCATGCTCAATTGGGTTCAGATTGGGTGATTGACTTGGCCGCTCAAGAATTGACAATTTTTTAGCTTTGAAAAACTCCTTTGGTGCTTTACCAGTATCTTTAGGATCATTGGCTTGCTGTAGAATGAACCGCCGGCCAATGAGATTTGTTTGAACTTGAGCAGATAGGGTGTGTCTATACACTTCAGAATTCATTATGCTACTACCATCAGCAGTTGTATAATCAATGAAGATCAGTGAGCCAGTACCTTCAGCAGCCATACATGCCCAGGCCATAACACCCCCACCACCATGTTTCACAGATGAGGTGGTATACTTTGGATCATGGTCAGTTTTTTCTCTGCTCCATACTTTGCTCTTGCCATCTGATATGTTAATCTTCGTCTCATCTGTCCACAAGAACTTTTTCCAGAACTGTGGTTGCTCTTTGAAATACTTCTTGGCAAACTGTAACCCAGCCATTCTATTTTTGCGGCTAACCAGTGGTTTTAATCTTGGAGTGTAGCCTCTATATTTCTGTTCATGAAGTCTTCTGCGGACAGGAGTCATTGACAAATCCACACCTGACTTCTGAAGAGTGTTTCTGATCTGGTCGGACAGGTGTTTGTTTTTTATTTCTTTATTACTGGACCAAGTGGGACCCGTTGGGTCCCTGTCACATGGGAGGCCTGGTCCCCAAATGCAATATTGCACCACTCACCCATAGCCCCCACGGGAGGCCTGGTTCCCCAGCGCAACCCGTTCCCCAAGGCAATATTCTCTCTCTCTCTCTCTCTCTATCTGGATGATGGCTCCACCTGGAGGAGGAGCCATCTTGGGGAACGGCTGCTAACCAGCAGCCGTCCGTTTAATTCGCTTTTTTTTTATAGTTTTTAGTTAGTCCTGTGTCTCGTCCGTTTGGAGAAATGGACTTTTTAATGTGGGGGGTAGGTGGCAATTTTATTTCTAGGTCCCTACCTGGTCGGTGAGGCAGCTTTTTCTCCGGGCTGCCCCGTCGACCCATCCTCGTGGCCTACCAGCGGGCTTGGAGCGCCGTTTCCTGGCGGGGACCGCCCAGCACCTCGGCCTCGGTGGCGGCACAGCGCTGGAGCGCTATCGTGGAGCGGAGCGGGCGATGCCTTGCCTGGGTCACCGCGCTGGATCGACGCGCTGGAGCTCCGGTGAGCTGAGACCGCCGAGTTCAACACCTCCGGGCTGCGGGTCTGCGGAGCTGTGCGGGCGGCGCCGATTTCAACATCGGGGGCCTGGGAGCTCCAAACCGGCGCGGCCCTGTCGGCTTCGGAAGCCGCGGTCCCCAGCTAGGAAGCGGCCGTTCCAGGTGGCCCAGCTGCTAAGAGGACTCTCCCGACGCCGGGGCAACACCACCCGGTAAGAACGGCCAGGAACATCGGGCCTCCGTAGAGGCAACTGCGGTGGCCTCAATAGGCCTGACTTTGGGTGAACTTGGGGTTGGGGACTGGACATTGTGTTGGACAGTGGTATCCATTGTGGGGGGGATGATTTTTTGTCTATACGTAATCCTGTTAGTCTTTGTCCAAGATGGCTGCCGTGAAGAGAGATTGGACGCTAGCGCGCTTTAGCTGCCGCTGCTCTCTCTTCACATTGTGTTTTTGATTTTTTGTTTTTGGACTGAATTCTGTTTTTAATTTGTGTTTCTGTGATGTCTTTATTATTTATTTTATTCTGATTATATGTTTTTTATTCCTGTTAATCTCTGTAAGGAGTCCTTGAGATGTCTGAAAGGCGCCCAAAAATAAAATTTATTATTATTATTATCTGTATCTCTTTCTATGTCTCTTGGCCTAGCCCCTCCCCCCAACACTCTGATTTGTGAGATACCATTGTGATGTCATCACTACAACTCGCCTCTGGAGTTTTTGCTGACATTTTCAACCTCTCATTACTGAGGTCCGAGGTTCCCACCTGCTTTAAGAGGGCCCAAGAAGAGTAAGGTGACGTGCCTCAAATACTATCGACCAGTGGCATTAACGTCTGCGGTGATGAAGTGTTTTGATAGGTTGGTTATGGTGCATATCAACTCCTACCTCAACAAGAACCTCAACCCGCTACAGTTCGCCTACCTTCACAACAGGTCAATGGAGGATGCGATCTCACTGGCTCTCCACTCAATACTGGACAACTTGGACAATAAAAACACTTGCATCAGGCTGTCGTTTATAGACTACAGCCCGGCGTTCAATACCATCATCCCCTCCAAGCTGGCTACCATATCCTGGACAAGGATTGCAATATAGTTGTTTAGCAGTTGCTTAGCATATCTGTTTCGTCTTGTATTATGGTGGTGTTTATTTTATTGTATTGTAAATACTATTTTAATATTTGAATAAATATTTTTGATTAAAATTTTTTTTTTTAAAGCTGGCTACCAAGCTCACGGAACTGGGTCTCTGCGCATCCCTCTGCAGTTGGATCCTCAACTTCTTCGTCCACAACCAGTCTGTTCGAATTGGCAGAAACACTTCTTCCTCATTAACAATCAGTAAGGGAGCACCTCAAGGCTGCATGCTCAGCCCCCTGCTCTACACACTATACTCATGACTCTTTAGCCAGACACAGTGTGAACTCCATCTTCAAGTTCGCCGATGACACCACCATTGTTGGACGAATTACAGATGGGGATGAGTCAGAGTATAGAATTGAGATCGACCGATTGACCAATGCTGCCAGCACAACAATCTGGCTCTTAATATAAGTAAAAGAAATGAACTGATTGTGGACTGGAAGAGGAAGGAAGAGGACCCACAATTCTGATTATATGGTGGAGAGAGTCAAAAACCTCAAATTCCTGGACGTGCATATTTCCGAAGATCTTTCCGAAGACCCAGTATACTGATGCAATTATATAGAAAGCACATCAACGTCTCTACTTCCTAAGAAGATTACGGAGATTTGGTATGTCAGAGAGGATTCTCTTCAACTTCTACAGGTGTACAGTAGAGAGCATATTGACTAGTTGCATCACGGCCTTGTTCTGTAACTTGAAAGCCCAGGAGCGAAAAAGACTGCAAAAAGTTGTGAACAATGCCCAATCCATCACCGGCCTCCCCACCATCGAAGGGATTTACTGGAGTCGCTGCCTCAAAAAGGTAGCCTGCATCATCAGAGACCCACACCACCCTGGCCACCCACTCAATTCACTCCTGCCATCGTGAAGAAGGTACAGGAGCCTAAAAATTGTAACGTCCAGGTTCAGGAACAGCTTCTTCCCTACAGCCATCAGGCTATTAAACATTACAACCTCAAATGAGCCTTGAACTACAAGACTATTATTGCACTGCGTGTGTGCGTGTGCTTGTACTTGTGAGTATGTGTATACAGACACATTTAACTTTTTTTTCTCACTTGTTTATTATATTGTTTACAGTGTATTATGTTTACATATTCTGTTGTGCAGCAGCAAGTAAGAATTTCATTGTTCTATCTGGGACATATGACAATAAAACATTCTTGACTCTTGAGGAAGAGGGAGTTTTATTGCTGGAAAAATAATGGGTTCAGAACTTCACCTCAGTATCAAATAGAATCATAAGATCCAAGCTGCCTGGTTCAGCTGCAGTTAGTAGCCAGGGAGAGTGACGAGTGAGGGCAGACTTTTCAGCATAATTTGCTTGAGCAGGTGTAGCTGTTGCATTTAAGTTAAAAATACTATATTGCTAATCCTCCTAAGCATCACAAATTTTAATAAGATTTCAAAACGTATTGCTTTCTACATGCCCAAATGTCCTCTTGGTGGTTTAAACAGGTTTCTGAAAAGGACAATTAAGGGACTGAAGATACAACTGGACAGAGATATGATCAGTTGAGCTGGCGCTTTAATTCATAAAATTTCAGTGTTGTTGCTAGATTAATTCCACAATATTCTCCTGTGTCTCGTCCAGGGCTGTCTTCAAATTACATCGGTCCTGAGTGAGCCCAGAACCAGCGAAACATGTCCTTCCCGCAATGTTAACTTCCCACACCTGCTGTTACACTTACTGTTCCTGAGGTGTGATTTGATGAGTTACTCTATTATTAAACAACAGAGTGCCAAGGTACTAAAAATTCTTTTTAATGTCTGTACATTCCGTACCATTTCTTCGGCTTAAAGTTATTTTCCCTTTGCTTGCTTCTCGGGACTCTCTACAAACTGCAGATATGCAATCTGTTCTGCAACCGTTACCAGAAGGTTACGAGTATAAATAATTATTTGACTCTTCACCCGATTTTGCCATCATCCCATGGAGCATGCAAGAGCGTCTTTCCAACGCAGGAGATTACCACATCCTAAGTGTGACCACAAACCTGCCTCTACTGCCAAATTGTACAGGTGTCACTTACTGCATCACTCTAGAAATTTGTAATGGAAAGCCAACATTAATTTTAATCAGACTATATATTAACAATGGTGCCAGCCAATATGTTAGTAGTGGAGGAAATTAATCTTGACAGAGATTGTGGCAACTTTGCTTTCCTAAAAGGCGGGGTTCTCCCTGAAAAATGCAATGATGAGAGGATATTGAACAAAAATGATGTACCTAGAACAAGTCTCACTCACTTGCAACAAATGTGTCATCAGGTTTCTCTCCTGATGCTAATTTTTAAAATAAAAAAGCCTTCGCTGAAGAGGTAAGACATATGCAACAAATGCATATACAGTATGCAAATGCACAGGAAAAAAAACTGCAGAATGCTGGTTTAAATTGAAGATATACACAAAATGTTGGCCTAATTCAGCGGGACAGGCAGCATCTCTGGAGGGAAGGAATGGGTGAAGAACATCTGAAGAAGGATCTCGACCCGAAACGTCATCCATTCCTTCTCCCCAGAGATGCTGCCTGTCTTGCTGAGTTCCTCCAGCTATTTTGTGTCCATGCAAATGTACATCTGAACAAGGGCTTCGGACTGAAATGTCACCTATTCCTTTCCTCCAGATAAACTGCCTGTCCCGCTGAGTTTTACTCTAGCTTTTTGTATCAATCTACCATTTATGTACATCCACCCATACATGCAAACATTTAATACAGTCCTTTCCCATTTTCAATAACTATCAGATTACAGATAGACATTCATTGCCAAGCAGCACTTAGCAATGCAACTAGGAATTAATGGAACGTAGAACATGGCTCAGTCAATGTCATGGAACAAAATTGTTGCTCCAGTATCTGACAAAACTAAAGCCTGAAGATTCCAACAACACTGCGGTAGCAGTTCAGGTGTTTGGGATTCTTTGGTAATATTTCCTGGATTTCAGGACGGGTGTAATTGCCTTGTCATGATGTTAGTGATAACTTTAAAGTTTCCAATAGAACCTTACAAATACCAAACAAATTGATTTTTTGATTGATTGCTAAAAAAAAAGATCCGACAGATATCGGAGCTGCACAAATAGCCATATAAGTGTCTCTGTGTCTCTGCAATGGCATCTGTTTAAAATTATATTTATGTTGGCAAAATTCAGTTAGCAGTTTTGTATTACTTCAAAGGGAATGGATTTTGCAACCGATGCAGCATGTGACTGATCAGTCTTCCTGTCAATTACAAACACTCCCAGAAATGACCTCGAAAATACAACAAGTCATAAAAACATCTTCTTTGAATTGAAAACTGAGAAATAGATCAGATTTTCTTTCAGGTTTGCTCACAGCACACCAGATATCTTACAAGGTTTCCCACTAAACAGCAGCTTGATCAACATATACCATGCTATTTCCTTCGCTCCATAGATGCTGCTGCACCCGCTGAGTTTCTCTAACATTTTTGTGTACCTTCGATTTTCCAGCATCTGCAGTTCCTTCTTAAACACTTTGTCTACTCCACTGCGAAATCTCCTCAAGGTATGCCTACTTTGAAGAAGTTCTCCTCCTATTTCCTTCGCTACATAGATGCTGCTGCACCCGCTGAGTTTCTCCAGCATTTTTGTGTACCAAGTAATAAGAAAATATGAATATAACTGTGCAGGAAGGAATTGCAAATGCTGGTTTACACCAAAGATAGACACAAAATGCTGGAGTAATTCAGCGGGACAGGTTGAGACCCGAAACATCACCCATTCCTTCTCTCCAGAGATGCTGCCTGTCCCGCTGAGACTCTAGCATTTTGTGCCTATGACTAGAACTGTTCCCTTTCCGTCTAAATTACACACAGTTGAAAAAAATACAGACTTTTGAATTAAAGGATTACCTGCAACCCTTCTCCAACAATTGCACAAACAAAATATTACTGCACATGGCACCACTATGTAACCAGAAAAATAACTGATTAATCACTCTAAGCAAAATATGCTGTGGGTATCTGCTTCAGCACTCCCTCCGGATTAAGGATGAACTGTTTCCACTGCTTCTGTTGGTTTTGAAGTGACCAATGAAGCCAATATGCAGCTCCTGATTCTATTGGAGATGGGACAGGAAATGCCTGATGGGGAAGGCCAGTTGGTAAAAGTACACTCCTTCCACCGTTGATGCTAGGTTTCTGTTTGCCCATGATGAACAGATTTGTGAATCTCACTTCCACTCTCTACACCCCTCCACCGTGAGTAGTCGCGGGCCAGTGATTACCTTAAGGTAAGCAAAATGCTGGAGTAACTCAGCAGGTCAGGCAGCATTCTTGGAAAGCATGCTGGATTGGGATCGGGATCCTTTTTCAACCTGAAGAAGGGTCCCAATCCTCAAGTACATGTTCTCCAGGGATGCTGCCTGACTCGCTGACTTACTCCAGCATTGTGTGTCTTTCCTTGGTAAACCAGCATCTACAGCTCGTTGTTTCTACATTCCCTGAAGTTAGTGAGAATGTTGCATTTTTTCAGTAAGATTTTAAGACAGAATTTTTTCTCAACTACCTGATAATCACTTCCTGTGACAGAGCTTGAAATAGCAGGTTTCCTTACGTTGTTTGATATTGGGCAGGCAATTGAAGTGTCTTTCCCAGCAGAGTTTAATCAGTGCCTTAAACTATCAGGCAAAGAAGGGGTCCAACCAGAAAAGTTGTCTGTCAATTCCCTCCACATATGCTGTTGGTGTATTGAGTTCTCCTGGCACTTTGGTTTTTTGGGCATGAGCATTGGACTTGCTTTTGAGATGTTGAATATCTATAAAAGACTTTGGAGATATACCACCAACACCATCTGCAAAATCTTCCAACTCCACTGGCAGGATAGGCAAACGATTATCACATCCTCTAACAAGCCAAGATTCCTAGAAAGTCAGTCATGAATAGTTCACTATATATTTTGTTTTCCTCTCCCTTATAAGTGTCTTTTTTGCCCATGTTTGAAACCATGTCACCTGAATAAAATATAAGATATGTCTTAAAATTTGCACCTTGAATCCTTCTCTTGTAGAATTTTGGATAAAACCACAAAGTGCCAGGATAACTCCATGAGTCATGCAGCATCTGAGGACGGAATAGTCAGGCAACGTTTCGGGTTGGAACTCATCTTCAGTGATAGTAGCGGGGGAGGGGGTGGGGGGGGGGGAAGAGGGAGCTGGAAAGGAGAGGGGGAGGGTGGGATGAAGCTTGGCAAGTGATAGGTGGATACGGGTGAGCGGAGAGAGTGATTGACAGATGCTTCGACCACATTGCTTCCTTTTTCAATTTGAATTCTCCTGATTGATCATTTTCATTCATACCAGCAGTTTATTTGAACACTTCTCACTTTTGAATCCGATCATATGTTCCTCAACGCAGTGACAGGAATTGTGTTCTGCGCGGAGGTAAGAGTGCAAATCTCAGCTGGCATCTGACAGTGTAACATCCAATAGTGATACAATGATGAGAAAGGATCCAAAAATTACATACCAAGAAGCATTTGAAGGCATAACAAGATTTTTATTACGACTCTGTCTATTCATGGCTGGAGGGTACTGCAATTTTTAAGGTACAACTAATGGTAGAAGGAAGAAATTATACCATCTATAACATGTCATATCTGAATCTATATACTTAAAAGTCTGATCTTGGATGTGTGTGTATTTGTTTGTGTGTTCATTTGTTTGTGTATAATCACATCTTCTCGAAAAAACAATGCACTAACGGTAAAATGTTTACATATTCCGGTAGAGATTTTTCCCGTGGAGTCCGAAATCGCCTTATCTGAAATTTTCATGCTTTATTTCTCGGGTTATTAATGAAAATGTTCAAAAATCGGATAAAACATTTAAATAAAAATTACTGTCTTTCGCTGATGACGTCACAATGGGGTCTGCGTGCCTGCCGTCTTCCACGCGCTGCGAGTGAAGTCACCCCCCCTCCCCGACCTCTCCCTCCTCCCCCCGTTATTCAAAAGACACTGCCGGAGATGAGGTCGGGCCATGCACTGATGCCGCTGAACTCGCAGTCCTTTGGTCGCCGCTGCCGGAGATGAAGTCGGGCCCCTGCCCTCTCTGTGCCTCTGCTCTCTCTCTCTCTGTGCCTCTGCCCTCTCTCTGCCTCCTCCCTCTCTAGCCAAGCCTGTGAGTTGGGGGGACGGGACCCAACGGGTCCGACTTGGTCTAGTATATATATATCACTAAAGCTCTCAGATTGTTTGTTAGTGAGTCTGTCTGTCTGAGTCATGCCCTGAATTACACCAAAACGGAACGCGATAGCGCTACAATTTTGGACCACCTTACTCACTATTGTCTTGTGGTGTGTTTTTATCGAGTTTCGTTCAGATTTATGTTACGTTTTACAAGTTATTCACATTTTTAACTTATCAAAATCCAGTTTGAGAAAAATGTCTTCCATCTGCACACTGCAACGTCAGTTACAGCTATGATGTCACAATGCGATCCAAATCCTTGCTGACCATCCTCGTAATGTTGCAATCACAGAACATTGAGTCCTGCCAGCAAGTTTTTAAAGTTTAAAAACAGGGAGGCTGAAGAAGAGGGGGAGGGAGTGCTGGGGGAGGCAGAGGAAGTGCAATTTGATTATTTTTTAAAGTCCTGGCAGCGTGCAATTGGGAGGCTGAAGCGGAAGGGGGAGGAGTGCTGGGGGATAAGAGGAAATGAGCCGCCCCAGCGCAGTTGGGGGCTATGGGTGAGTGGTGGAATATTTTGTTGGGGGAAACGGGTGAGTGGTAGAATATTGCATTAGGGGAACGGGTTGCGTTGGGGGACCAGGCCACCCGTGTGACAGGGACCCAACGGTCTTTAAATAGCGTAAAAAGTCTTAAATTAATACAATACACTTAGAGAAATTCAAAGTGTTTAATATATGATAGAGTTTGATTTGATTCCGTTCAGTGTGCAGCCATTTGTTATTCGTGGCTTTATCTGTACTTCGGATGGAGAATGCCACTGAAGGTACAATTTATATTATTTCTGCCATTTGCTTTTAGAAATATCCCAGATTTTGACACTGCTAAAACAGTCTGACTTTGCAAAATCCAAATGCACCAACAGCTTGCATTTATATTGTTCTGTTAATGAAGAAAAAGATCCCAAGACAATTTACTATGGAAACAAAATAGAATGGCTTAATGCAATACATTAGGGCCCAACAATAAAGCGACTTGCTAAAATTTAAATTCTGCGTGCAGAGAACTATGTAACAGTGTCTTTGTTCTCCCAGAAACACTTCCCCATATATAAATGGAGGTCCCTGTATTTGGGTGGTGCAGCGGTAGAGTTGCTACCTTACTGCACTAGAGGTCTGGGTTCGATCCTGACTACAGGTGCTTGTCTGTACGTTCTCCTTGTGACCTGCGTGGGTTTTCTCTGGGATCTCCAGTTTCCTCCCACACTCCAAAGATGTATGGGTTTGTACATGGTTTGGTATAATTGTAAATTGTCCCTAGTTTGTGTAGGATAGTGTTAGTGTATGGGGTGATAGCTGGTTGGCGGGCAGATAGGCCTGTTTCCGCACTGTATCTCTAAACTAAAGACTAAAACTAAACCTATATGAGAATTCCTTGCCAAACTGAACACATCCATTATCTGTTATCTTTCCAAAACCTTAAAGGTTTCCCCAAAAGTGTTCTATCTAATCATTCTTTTATATCTCAAGTTCGCGTTTATTGTCACTTAACCAACTAAGGTACAGTGAAATTCGAGTTACCATCTCTCTCACCTTCACCATTTAATCTCTTCATTAATGGCACAACATAAACATTGCTGCAGTAACCAATGTCATTTGGTTTCAAAATCCGTGAGTCATATTCCCAGAAACTCGATGAACAAGAAGAAGGTACGTCTCAAATGTAAGGGGAAAATATACAATTAATGGCATGACCCTTAATAACATTAATATACAGAGGGATCTTGGGGGTCCAATCCATAACTCACTGAAAATGGCTATGCAAGTTGATAAAAGTGGTAAAGATATGGAGTATACGAGTCAGGAAGTCATGATGCAACTTTATAGGACTTTGCATTGGCCGCATTTGCAGTTCTGGTTGCCCCGTTACAGGAAGGACGTGGAGGCTTCGAAAAGGGTACAGCGGAGGTTTTGCAAAATGATGCCTCTATTAAGGGCTATTAGCTACAGGAAGGTGTTGGACAGACTTATGGGCCTGTCCCACTTAGGCGATTTTTCAGCGGACTGCCGGCGACTGCCAAGTTGCCGACAGTCGCTTGAAAAACCGGGAACTGGAACGGCGACTGTCAGAGTGGAACACACACACACGCACACGCACCGCAAAGGCGGGGGCCAGCGCAAGCGGGGTAGCGTGTCTGAAATTCACACGGACACACACCGCGATGAACAGGAAGGTTGGCGCTGTAATTAAGACGGCTAGCACAGTGTAGGGTGTCCTTTAAAAGAGGGGAAAAGGGGGGAGAAGGGGGGAGAGGGGGGGGTGAAAGAGGAGACAACTTTTAAGAAGCCAGACAACTTTTAGTAAGCCAGAGATACACAGCTGAGAAATTCGGTGGACATTCAACATTACCGGTTATCCTTGGTTCTGAAAACTCTTGCTTATGTTTTTTCCCCCCAATGAGCCAATGAAAATGACCGGTCAGCAAAGGCGATCAACTAAAACTACCTACGACTACCCATAACTACATGGCGACCCCACCACAGCTGCACCTACGACTACAGGATTATTGACCTTCTCCATGGTGACCAATTTTTGGGCGCAGAAAATTTTTCAACATGTTAAAAAATTTGCAGCGACCATACTGAGGCCGCGACTATTTCCCAGAACGCGGGAACTCCTCGCGACCATGAAGGAGACTCACCAGAGACCATCAGCAAACATGTGGCGACCATGTGGCGAGCGCAGAGTCTGCTGCACTCGCCTAAAAAGTCGCCTAAGTGGGACAGGCCCTTCAGATTGTTTTCTCTGGAATGCCATCGGTTGCGGAAACACCTGATAGAAGTATAGAAAATCATGAGAGGAATAGACAGGGAAGATAGTCAGAAAAGTTTTACCCAGGATGAAAAAAAAATCAGATACTAGAGGCCATGGCTTTAAGGTTTGAGAGGAAAAGCTTAAAGAGATGTGCAGGGCAACTGCTAGCATTTATTTCAAGAAGGCTAGAATACAAAACCAGGGATGTAATGTTGAAGCTCTATACTGCGCTGGTCAGGTCGCATTTAGAATATTGTGAGAAATTTTGGGCACTATATCTGAGGAAGGATGTATTGGCTCTGGAGGGTGTCCAGAGGAGGTTTACAAGAATGATCCTAGCAGTGAGTGGGTTAACATATGATGAGCGTTTCGCGGCACGGGGCCTATACTCGCTGGAGTTTAGAAGGATGAGGGGGAACCTCATTAAAACTTACCGAATAGTGAAAGGCTTGCATAGAGTGGATGTGGAGAGGATGCTTCCACTAATGGGAGAGTCTAGGAATAGAGTTTATAGCCTCAGGATTAAAGTACGTTCCTTTAATAAGGAGATGGAGGAGACATTTCGTTAGTCAGAGGGTGGTGAATCTGTGCAATTCTTTGCCGCAGTAGGCTGTGGAGGCCAAGTCACAGGATATTTTTAAGGCAGAGATAGATTCTTGATTAGTACACGTCAGGGGCTATGGGGAGAAGGCAGGAGAATGGGGTTAGGAGGGAGAGATAGATTGGCCATGATTGAATGGCGGAGTAGACTTGATGGGCCGAATGGCCTAATTCTGCTCCTATCACTTATGACCTTATGATATAATATATTTATTACACAGAGGGAGGTAGGTGCCTGGAATGCACTACCGGGGCTAGTGATTGAGGCTGATACGATAGTGGCATTTAAGAGACCTTTGAAAGGCATGTGGAAATGGAGGGATATGGATTATGTGCATTGAGACAAGATAGCCTTGGCATCATGTTCGACAAACATTGTGGCTGAAAGGCCTGCTCTTGTGCTATGTTCCATCTGTCCCCAAGATTATACTCATATTCAAGGTCTAGACCCGTGTAGGGCTTTGCAAGGATTTAATGCACCAAGCCAGGCAAACATACGAGTGGCAGAAGAAGTGCTACTCAGAGCTAATTAAGGACATAGAACACTGCAGTATAAGAACAGGCCCTTTAGCCCACAATATCTGTGCAGAACATGATACCAAGTTAAACTTGCCTCCTCTGGTAGCACGTGATTCATATCCATTCATTTCACGACTATCCATGTCTCTATCTAAAAGCCTCTTAAATGCCACTATCATATTTGCCTCCACCATCACCCTTGGCAGCACATTCCTGGAAACCACTACTTTGTGTAAGAAAACTTGCCCCACACATCATCTTTAAATTTTGCCCCTCTCTCCTTAAAGCTATGCCATCTTGTCTTTGACATTTCCACCCAGGGATCAGGTTGTGCAACATTGAATTCTTGAATCAAGTTGGATAACATATCACAGTTCTAAACAGAACGCCGTCAAATTGCACTTTCCAGAAAATGTACTGATTTGTACTGCATGCCAAAAATGTGTCCATGTGAACAATATTCAGTTTTACTTAAAACAGAGAAAAACAGTAGTCATATGATGGACAAGAATGATTTTACAAGTACCATTTTTATAACAGCATTTCTCTTGTGGCATTAGAAAGGCAGATTGCAGTGATGTGGAAGAGGGATGGAACATAAACAAAATAACTTGGAATGAAGCTTTAAGCTTTCTGTCAAATCATAATAATGGGGAAGAAACTTTTTTTTAATCTGTTTCTAGAAATGAGTGTTTCCCACAAACCACAAAAGTAAGAGATACATAATTCATTATTTCTGCAAACAATGTTGTGAATCATTAATGGAAACAAAATAAACCGCTGATGATCTAATCATCTTAGTCACTTCCCTCTTGAATTGCAGAGTAATGCAGGAATGTTCAGACCTTGGTGACAGGATTATTAGCTGGTTTGGCTAACACTATAAATGACAGACTTAACAATCAGGTTTGTCTTACAGAAGATATGGAAGAAGCTTCTAGCCTGTGTTCACATTTAGGAACTAAATCTTCAAGATGCCTACTTATCTATAAGGCTTTAAATCAACAACTTTAGATGGACCGGTCCAACAGTGATTTTCTGGCACCCTTGGTTCCCGAGCCTTTCTGGATTATATGTTTTGCAGCCCGAACAGAAGTCAAGGCCTCAGAGAGGAGTTCAACAATACTGCTAAAATGGCCAGCCTCGGAGCCAGGTTAAAGGAGGTGCCGGACAACCAGTTACCAGAATATTGGTAGTGGACCGGTACTTTGTTAAAAGTATTAACAACACAACTGTGGTAGGCCGGATCGTGAACAATGATGAGACAGAGTACAGGGACAAAATAGAGAACTTTGTAACTTGATGTGAGAACAACAACCTGTCTCTCAATGTCAGCAAGATAAAGGAACTAGTTATCAACTTCAGTACATGACCCAATCAACATCAATCATGCCAAAACGGTTGAGAGCTCCAAGTTCCTTCGCGTAAATATTAACAACAATCTGTCGTGGACAAACTATATTGATGAGACAGCTAAGAAGGCACACCAACACCTCTCTTTCCCTAAGAGACTGAGAAAATTCAGCACATCTCCAATGACACAACTCTTTACTGATGCACCTTAGAAGAAAAAAAAACATTCTGCCGGGTTGCATCACAACGTGGTTTAGGATCTCTGCCCAAGACTGCAAGAAATTGCAGAGAGTTATGGATGTAGCGCTGTCCGTCACACAGTCCAGACTACCCGACCATTGATTCCATCTACTTCATGCTGTCTCGGAAAAGCAGCCAACATCAAAGTCTTGACCCACCTCAGTCATAGAAAATAGGTGCAGTAGGAGGCCATTCTGCCCTTCCAGCCAGCACCGCCATTCATTGCGATCATGGCTAATCGTCCCCTATCAATAACCCGTGCCTGCCTTCTCCCCATATCCCATAGAAACATAGAAAATATTCCTTCTTTTAACTGCTCACATGGGGAAGATGGTACAGAACCTTGAAAGCACACACCACCAGACTCAGGAACAGCTTCTTCCCTTGTAATCAGGCTTCCTTCAATCAGCTAGGATATTGTCCGATTCACCTCTACCCTATTGTGGAAGTCCATGGAACTGATACACTGCCGAGAACTATGTTCTGCACTCTGTATCTTCCCCTTTGCTCTAGCTGTTGCACTTGAGTTTAACTGGAATGCATTTATTTATAGTATTATCTGATCTGATCGGATAGCATGAAAAACAAAGCTTTTCACTGTACCGTGGCACACGTGACAATAATAAACCAAAACCCTAAACCTAACTGTACTTGGAAGCATTTTTTGTAATATATTTAAAAGGGCTCTTTTGTTTTTAATGACAAAAAAGCGTGAACTAAAGGAGATACCTGGAGGTTCTAAAGAGGGTCTCAAATTCTTTTGGATGGAAGTTTAAGTTGCCAATTTCACAGCTTGCGACCTTAATGCCTGAAGGGACAATAGATAATGTGAAACAAAATCAATGGGTCAATGGTACTTTATTGTCACATGTATCCAGATATTCTTTGTTTTGCAAACAATTCAGTAAAATAGTACTGTACATAAACACAATCATAAAAGCGAAAGTGTAATGATTGTAGCCTGACACCAGTAGACTTAATCGAGACAGTCCACAGAGTCACCACATTTCCAGCGCCCTTCAACTTTCAAATTCTGAAAAGAATAAAGTTAGCTTTAAAGGCCCGTTGTCCTGGCAGAAGTGCCAGGTTGGTATTGCAGATGCCAGCCTGACCTGGCAGTGGAGCCTCTAGCGGCGCGCGATCCATGAGATTCCCCCAGCTGGAACACGCCGTCCCTTGCCTCCCACAGCCACCGCTCGGCCTCCATGCACTGGGGTGCTACTTGTAGCTGACCTCGGAACCACCAGAGCACGTCCGAAGACATGGCAGATGAGTCCAAAGCCTTCCAACTTTCCTCCATCCACCACCGAAGCCTTCTTCATACTAACAAAGTCATCTACACATGATCTCTTCATAGCATTTTTTCTGTCCAGCACAATCACATTACAATTAATAAGTATGATCATTCTATCTTCTTTTCTTCCCTCCCGACCTTTCCTGAACATCAGTGTTCTGGAACCTAAATGCTTAATATTGTCTGTCAATAGCCACTGTGGCTGGTGAAGATTTAAAGATATGCAGGGTGTAGAGAAAGCTGGCATTGGACTTCCCAAATGCTTGCAAGGCTGAAAATGTGAGGGGTAAATGATGGGTGATTCATTTGACAAATCTGACCACGCAAAAGAGAATTCGAATTTTGAGACGCTAGGAAATTAGTGGACAACATAAATTAGTGAGCAGAGGAGCCAAAGCCAGGATGTGGCAGAGAGCTTTGGATGAGTAACATTTGTTTTCTAGATGGGAAGACAGCTGAGATAGCTCTGCCGGTGACAACAATCTTACATTTAAATCTTTTACAGTGGTGACAAGGTCACATTCACCACACTTTGAAAGGAGGAATCAAGAATTAAGAATATTGCACGGTCAGCTTTGCAGAATGTGGAGTGTGCAAGGTTGATGAGAAGGGCACTGGAGTAGTCACGTTTAGTGGCAATAAATGTATGGCTAATCGCTTCAGAAACAGGCAAGAGGTGGGCAGCCGTCAAATATATTCAGTCAGAGCTCAGCTCAGGATTAATCGAGACGTGGGACGTTCCAATTTAATCCGAGCTGGAGGCTGCAAACTGTTTGGAATTCGTAAGTGTACAGGGGCTCAGGCCAATGGCTTAAACCTTCCCAGTGAATATGATTGATTGAGACACAGCTTGGAAACAGGATCTTCAGTCCTGCTGACCCATCAAATATCCACGTTCACATTTGCTCTGTTATCCCATGTTTTCATCCACTCTCTCTATACATGGGGAAATTTGCAGAGGCCAATTAATCGACAAGCCTGCACATTTTTGGGATGTGGGTGGAAACCAGAGCATCCGGAGGAAACCCGGGTGGTCACAGGGAGAATACGCAATCTCCACACAGACAGCACCCTAGTCAGAATTTGAGCACTGATCTCTGAGACTGAGAGGCAACAGCTCTGACAGCTGCGCCACTGTGAATGCCCTGAATAATGGAAGAAGATTGTAGCTCATCTAGTAACACAAATCGAAGAAGAATAGTGGCATTATACTTTGGAGAGGATCAAGGAAGTGGTGGGAGGCAGTGCAGAGAGATATCTGCTTGTACATTGAACTTGACGATCATATGAAGGAGAAATATCCATATGAAGAATAGGACAGGGCCAAGCATGATCTTAAAAAATGGTTTAAAGAAAGGAGATTCTATCTGAAGAAGGGTCTCGGCCCGAAACGTCACCCATTCTTTATCGCCAGAGATGTTGCCTGTCCCACAGAGTTACTACAGCTTTTTGTGTCTATCTTTAGAGATTCTATTGATTAATTGATTGATTGAAAAGATGCAACATGGAAACAGGTCTTCCGCCTTTCTTTCAAACAAGATACTGACATAGGGATGTAGATCAGCTACAGAAACGGGCGGAGAAATGTCAGATAGAGTTTAATCTGAACAAGTGTGAGATGTTGCGCTTAGGGACGTCAAATATTACAGGAAAGTATACAGTTAATAGTAAGACCCTCAAGAGCATTCATGTACAGAAGGATCTTGGGGGCCAAGTGCATAACTCTCTCAAAACGGCAATGCAAGTAGTAAAGTGGTAAAGAAGGCACGTGGTATGCTTACCATCATTGTTCAGGACAAGGAAGACATGTTGCAGCATGATAGGACTTTGGTCAGCCCGCATTTGGAGTATTGTGCACACAGAGAGTGATGGATGCCTGGAAAGCGATGCTAAGGTTGGTGGTTGAGGCAGATACGATAGGGATATTTATAAGGTTTTTAAATAGGCACATGGCTATGCAAGGGATGGAGGAGTATGGATCGCATGCAGGCAGAGGATATTTAAATTGTCATCGTGTTCGGCACAAACATGGTGGGCCCGAAAGGTCTGTTCCTGTGCTGCATCGTTCTATGTGCTATGCTTTAAGATCTATCCCATTTAATAATACATGAATGGCATTGGAGGATGATGGAGGTTTGGTGAAATATGAGAGTACGTTTACAGAAGAAGACGTGTGGCATTTGCCATCTGGAAACACCCAGGGTCTGTGTACGTGCATGCCAACGGAAGGAAGTGTTTGCTCATGCTGGCAGCAACAATGCACATACGGAATTAGTAATTGTGCATAAGTACATGTGTACATGCAGCTGTAGATAATCTTTTTTGCTTCAATGTTAAGCTGCTAATATTATTAAAATGTTCCAATTCCATTGGTGCATTTGCAACGATTTATTTTACAAATAGTTTCTTTTGTTCTCTAATTTTAGAATCACTTGCCCTAATGTTCCCATCTTCCTCTTTATTTAATTTTAAAATCATTTCAAAACCATTTCCTCTTTGCTTCTTGCTTATTTTAACCTCTACATACGATTCTAATTTCAATATCAGCCGCGATGACACTGTGCCAGACACAGGAAAGCTTTGTGTTATACACAAATACGATTTATGTTCAATAGAACCAATCAATCTGATGCATGTCCCTGGAGGGGCTTTGTTACCTACAGGAGACAATTAAAGGGACAGTGCGCAAATGTATCAGAGATTGAATAAATAATTTAAAACCCACTTTGAAAGCGGAGCAAAATCATGCAATTATGCAGATGCAAACGGGCACATCTCCGCAGCTGGTCAATACGCAAACGTATTGAACGGAAATACAAAGCAGTCGTGCGTAATCAGAAACTGAAAAGGATTTCTTTTTATTAAGAAACACGACACATTAGTTGCAAAGTGAGACAGTTTAAACCCGCACAGCAGTGGTTATTTCTAGGACATGACCTGCTGATTCATCAATGACCTTGCTGGTAAATGTCAGCATATCCAAACTGTGCAGGCGTTATTTGCCTGTTTATACGGAAGTCCAGGACTTCCCAAACACGTTGTCAAATGAAGTTCCAGGCTTACAATAAGACGGAGGAGAGACGTGGGAGGATGTCGGGGTGGGGAGACAAAACATTATTTGCCTCTTAAATCATGTATAAGGTTAAGCCATCACAGGAATTACAGTGCCATTGTCTGCAAAAGAGCTGTAGTTCTACGGCACATTAAACCAGGAAAGCTTTTCTTTTAATGATTTGGTTTACTGTAATGTTTTCAATTATTTTTTTCCCTCCACATGTATACATTTTTCAAAATAGATGGCTGGGTATTTCAGGCATTTCAAATTTGCATAACTCCTGATTTTTTAATTGTTTACTTCATTTTTAACAGTCAAGTCATTCTGGGAACTGGGAATTAGCTAGCAATTGAAGTTTTCAGAGGTGATTTGCTAATGATGCTCCCTCAGCAAGTTGCTGGTTGCCCCACGGCCACCATTGCAGCCTAGAATGCATCAAACTAACAAAGTAGGGCATCGGTATTCATGTCCGAAAGATGGGAGCACCCAATAATTCCAGTCAGCTGGCCCAGGCCTGTAAATCTGGCCTGGTGTACAAAATGTCCAACCTGGGGAGCAATGGATGAAGACCATCACCAAAAGAGCTTTGTGTGAGAAAGAACTGCAGATGCTAATTTACACCGTAGACACATAATGTTGGAGTAGCTCAGCAGGGCAGGCAGCATCTCGGGTGAGAAGGAATGGGAGACGTTTCGGGTCAAGACCCTTCTTCAGACTTGCAGACCAAAACAGCTTTTACATCCTCAGGAAATCCCAAAGCGATTAACACCAATTCCTTGCAGCCCGTGTAAAACTGTATTTTCTCCAGCAGCATATTTGACGAATGCTACTATCCAGAAAAGGCAATTTGATAACTGTCAGATCATCTGTTTTCTTTTAGTTGCCTTGTTGGAGTGATATGCAGAATCCGTCTTTAGAGATCTTTTATATCCACCCAACAGTTGGCAGCTCTCCGATAAAAAACAACTGCATATCTGCAGTGCTGCACTGGAGATGAGGTAAAGATATTTCTGCACATATCTCCGGTGTAGAACGTGAACTGACAAACCTTCTGATCTATCAATTTATCAACGGGCAGCACTTGATTTCCCCTTTCTGTTCATTTCAGCACCACGTCAGGCCAGGAAAGCCTTGCTTCTCATCACACTCAACTTAAATACCCTACTGAATGTCATCAAAAGTTGTTAATTTTCTTGCCGACAACATCCTTTAAAAAAAGTTTACAACTTCTCTGAAAGGAAACCTGCAAGCAAACCACAGCAACCACATATACAGAAACTGACTGAAAGCTTTTTTTAAATAAAGAGACTATTGAGTTAACGGCCATCCAATGAAGAGCAACCATATTTCTGTCAACTCATACCTACTTTCTGCTGTTTAAGAAGGAACTGCAGATGCTGGAAAATCGAACGTACACAAAAAGCCTGGAGAAACTCAGCGGGTGCAGCAGCATCTATGGAACGAAGGAAATAGGCAACGTTTCGGGCCGAAACGTTGCCTATTTCCTTCGCTCCATAGATGCTGCTGCACCCGCTGAGTTTCTCCAGCCTTTTTGTGTACCTCCTACTTTCTGCTGGTTTTTGTACTGGTTTAGTATTGTCAAGTATATTGAGATACAAGCTATGAAAAGCTTTTGTTTGCGTGTTATCCAATCAAATACAAACACTTGAATACAATGAAGCCAACACAAATACAACGAGTAGAGCAAAGAGAAAAATATCAGAGTGCAAAATATAGTTTCTCAGTGATGTAGCGTGGCAGCTCCAGAGATGAAATCCACTGTCAGCAATGAGGTAGGTTTGAAAACCGGGACTAGCTCTAAAGATGGAAAACCATTTCCAATGGGAAAACTTACTTTAATTATAGAGTTATAAACTTGTACAGCGCAGAAATGGGGCCTTCGGCCCACCGTGTCATGACAACCTTCTTGCCCCATCTACGCAAACACTGTTTACCAACATTAGAACCGTATACTTCTTTGCCTTGCCCATTTAAGTACGGTATCTATTAAAATGTCTGTTAAACATAGTAATTGTATCCAAATTCACCACCTCCACTAGCGGCATGTTCAAGATATCAAACATTCTCCATCTAAAAATAACTTGTCCCTGAGATACTCACCTTAAAACTATACCCTTGTTTTTAATACTTCTACTGTCGGGGGGGGGTTTGAATAACTACCCTATCTTTCTGTGCCTCTCATAAACGTGTATACTTGTTTTCGGTTACCCCTCAACTTCCTTCACTCCAGGGAAAACAAAGCCACCCTCTCTAATCTCTCCTCCTAACTAAAGTCTGATGAGGGATCCTGATGAGGGATCCCAACCCAAAACGTCGACCATCCCTTCGCCACCAAAGATACTGCTTGATCCAGAGTTCTTCCAGGAGATTGGTTTATGCTCCAGATTCCAACATCTGCACTTTCTCCAGCACAATCATATCCTTCCTACAGTGTGGTGATCAGAACTGATCCCACAATATACCAAGAGCAGCCTACCCTGTGTCTTGTAAAGTTCTAACATTTTCAGATCCTTCCTGGATGGTTGGTGCAACAGGCCAGGAGTAATTTGCAATTGAGTATCCCCACCCCAATCATTAACCCCCGCCCCAATCCGTTTATTTTTCCCTCTGGGATGCAAACTAAGTTAAACCAATAGGTCAGAGGTCAGGTGAATGGAGTCAATTGAGTAAAGGATAATTTTTTTATAATGAAATCAATTCTAAAAATATATTTTTTTAAACATGGTATGGTTTGGGTAGCGTCCAAGGAGTGCAAAGTTGAAACTGGCTTCAGAAGTAGTGGGTATAGATTGGTTAAAGATGACCTAGATTAATTATAAATTCTGAAATGTGTTCAATTTGAAGCTGAACTACATCATCATCAAAGAACAAGCCCTGTGGACAAGATAACATCACCCAATAAATAATCACAGGAAAGGTGACACAGAAGGTATCTTCTGCGTAGGCTTGCATTATTACCAAAATAAAAATGTAATCATGACATCCTTAAATACTACATTAGCTACACTGAAGAACAGCTTCATTATGTTAACCTCTGGGGTATCTTAACTACAGAGCAGACTTCATCCAAGCCTTAAATTACAAAATGCAATGAACAAAACCAAACAAGCATGTTGTTTACGGCATTGCAATGTATGATATCTTGTACAGCTTGATGATATTGTATCTAAAGTTATGTGATTAAATATTTTCAGCACAGTATTTTGACATTTAAGTAGTTAAGACGTTTTGTGGGCTAACTGAAGAGGGCAAGAACATTAAATCTTCCAATATGTTTCCATTTTACAGTTCAAATGGCAGAGATAATTGAAGAGGTTGGAGCTAAAGACTGAGAATTGTATTTTAAAGACACCAGAGACATACAGCAGAACTCTACAAAGAAATAGATCTGGGCGAGTTAAAAACTAGATGCAGACATGCATTCGCCCATTATTAGCGTAATGCATTTATTTATTCTTCAACAAAAAAAATATTTCAGCTGTTCTTCGCTATTAGGTTTAATTTAGAAATGGCAATTAGTTTAAAAATATGAATGCTTCTGGTGAAAGGTCAGACAAGTTATTTACTGTGGGAACTTTACATCTATTTTCACATATATTTTACAACTTAGAGGTGTCTAAGAAAACAGCCCAATCAAATTTAAATTACCATTTACTGAAAGAAACAATGTTCCTTATGAACAATCATCTCACCAGTTCTGATTACACAGGGGAAATCTACCAAATGAAGGCTTCTGATATCAATTACCTCTATATGCTTTCACAATCATTGATGAACTGATTTAATTGAGCAGGAGTCAAAATTTTCAATCAATGTCCATCAGTGGAACAGATAATTGTGTAGCAGAATCCCAATTTTTAAAAAAAACTTTTATTGAGAGACTTACGATACATGCCATGAAATATGCCAATGCCTGTGCAATCTAAAAGACACACCTAACAGAAGAGGCAACATAGTGGTTTACAAGAGGCATGAACTACAGGAGGCATGCCCCGGGAGTCCTCAACATGAGGTTGGACCCCATTAATTCTCAAGACTTCTGGTCAAATGTGGTCAAGGAAGTCTCCTCCATTTTGAACCTTTGGAAGAACTTTGAAAATTGCAAGGGCTTAGAACAGGGGTTCTGCATAGGGAATAGGACGCATGACTGAGCGGATGGCGTGCCACATCTATCACGTGTTCACATAGATCCCACCCTTTCGAGGACGCCACCCGGAGCACGGGCCCCTAGGTACGGGCGCTCACGAACATGGTGTACCTACGGACCATTGCCTTGGCTCTGTCCTGAAGGCGGTGGCTCAAATACACTCACTCGTCCCCAGCCTATTGACAACTCTGATCCCGAAAGTGAAGCCCAGACACAGAAGATGCGCGGCCGTGCCTGCGGCTTTGCGCAGGATGCGGGACAGCCAGAGCTCGGCACCTCCGCCAACGCAGGCCGCCTTGCGTCCTTCAGCCGCCGCAGCCTCGGACCAGGTAACGGAGATGATGGAAATCTGCGGACTGGATGATAATGAAAAAGAAAATCCGCCTGCGGGCCTGATGATTTCGGGTTATGGGCCGCATTCGGCCCGGGGGCCGTAGGTTGCCGACCCCCGAGGCAACCCCTTAGAACATGATCTGCATGTCAGGCTTCAACGTTTATCAACAAAAGTGGCTTGGTTACATTACCAATGGCAAAGCTAACTGAACCCTGAAGAAAGGCACAAAATGTTGGAGTAACTCAGCCAGACAGGCAGCCAAAAAGGAATGGGTGACGTTTTGGGTCGAGAACCTTCTTCAGACCCTGAAGGACACAGTTGCCAAATTATATTGGCAGTAGGTAGGGTGAACCAAGACAAGACACAATACACTGGGTTGCGCCGCCAGCAGTGGCTGCCTCGCCAACAGTCCATCTGTCCTTTTTTCTTTTTTTGTTATTTTTAGTATGTATTAACATCAAGTGTTCCTTGATTTGTTTTATGTGAGGGGTAGGGGTGGGGGGGGTTGGGGGAGATGCAATTTTTTCCGTATAGTATCTCCGTCTGCACATTGTGGAGTTGACGGCCTTTCCTGAAGACCAACGGGTGCTCCAAACCGCGGGAGTCTGCGGGACTTTAACATCGTGAAGAACGCAGTCTCTGGTAAGAAGAGGCCGACTCGGGAGCTCCATGCCGCGGAGAGAGTTTCAACCGCGGCATGCAGCTTTATTGAACTTTATTACCTTCCATCACAGTGAGGAATGTGGAATCCAATGTGGTGGATGTTTATATTAACATTTATGTGGTTGTGTGTCTTGTTGCTTTTCACTTAGTATTGCTGTATGGCAACTCAAATTTCACTGTACCTTAATTGGTACATGTGACAATAAACTGACCTTGAAACCTTGAACGTGGTGCAAAACAGAACAAAATGTCACCTGTGGAGGGAATGTACAGGTAACATATTGGGTCAGACTCCAACCTCTGCATTTCTTTGTACCTCTAAATTATGACATAAAACTACTTAACCTTGTCCTCACCATGTGTGGCAGATGCATGTTTACAATCACATTGATAAAAATGATCACTGTAAAGATTCCTTGTGGAAACAAAATCTCTGAATCCCACAGGATATTCCCCCAACATATTATATGGCACTATAATCGTGTAATTGGATAAAACAAACTTGGCAGCTGAAAACTAGGCTGCAATGTGGCACTGTGGACAATCAAGGGCAGCAATCACACCAGTACAATCTGTCATCTTCTGGTCTGGCATACTCCTCACTCTATCGTTACCGTCAGGCCACGGAATCAACTATTTTTCCAATTCGAGTAGAAAAGCATCAAATGCCTTTGCAAATGAGGTGACAATCTGGTGAAGATGCATGGCACGCTAAGCAGCAAAATCAACATGCCAAAGACTACATTAAACAACCTCGTATCCAATGGATCCAAAATTCTGCAACCCCGCCACATTTAGTTGTGAATGGGGCTAGATAATTTAACATGTACAACAACCACAGAGCAAAACATAAGTGTTAATGTCAAGTCTGAAGCATTCACATGCGCTCAATCAGAGTGCCAGGTCAATAACCCATCTCAAGGTCCTCTTGAGATCCCCAAAATTATTCATCGCAAAATTCAAGAAATGACTGGGAAAATATATGCAGTACAAGCCAAGAGACCACTCAACATCTCAACTATGGTCCTTATGCACCCTAGAGTAAGCTACAGCTCTAGCCAACTCAGTTCTGTTAAAACAGACATCTATCTGGAAAAAACAATCGGTATCATCTGATTCATCAATAATCTTCCTTCTATCCCATCGTCAGAAGGATATTTGCTGATGATCTTACACAACATATGATTCTATTTTGAACTGCTCAGTCAGTGAAGCAGTCCAGGTCCCCCAAAATAGAAATCACAAACCATTTTCCAATTTATGCTGATGCAGGATACAAGACGCAGAGAGAAATTTATAAAAAAACATTCTCTCTAAAATCTTACAAAATTCATTCCCTTTTCTGACTAGAGATCCAAGACATGATCTGAGAAGGCTGAAATCCTTTGCATGCTTAATTTGTTCTTCAAACGGAATAATAGTTGCTCAATGTGTACATTTTAGCCATACAAAACAATTTTAACAGTTGCTGCATACAGCTGCTTCTGGAAGTGGCAAAATTGTGACTTTACAGAAAAAATGTCAGAGTCCAAATCATGATTTATTAATTTTTTCTCCTGGGTATATATAGGATAAGCATTCCGGCTATGTTTGACCATAGTAATTTGGAGAGCCCTTTAATGATTCATGTTTATCTTGTCGGGTCATGCTCGCTCCTTGGATTAAGGTGACCTAATAAGATGGCATATAGTGGTATAAATGCCATTGTGCACTTTCCCTTTCAGACGATGAATTCACTTCAACAAGGTAGATTTTCATCCATCAAGTATAGATGTTAACCAATGAAATAGCCCAAGTGGTCAGCCATTTTTGCAGTACAATACAAGGTTCACTGATTGCTCAATGATTGCCATTTCATTGTCAACTAGATTTCTGTAACTCATGTGAAATTAGTGCATTTTGTACTCAGCTGCTAATATTAAGATGACAATCAAATATTCACTGTTATTTTAAATGTGTATTCAGCCTGAAAACAACCTATATTCACTCTGCAACAACCCCGACTGGGTGATCAAACCTGCCGACAAGGGAGGTGCCGTGGTAGTCTGGCACGCTGATCTCTCAGGCACCAACTTTCAGACACCTCCTCCTACTTATCCTTGGACCATGATCCCACAGACGAGCACCAGGCCATTATCTCAAACACCGGGCTTCATCATTTCCGGCTCCCTGCCCTCCCAAACCTTCAACCTCATAGTTCCCCAGCCCTGCACGGCCCGATTTTACCTTCTCCCCAAAATCCACAAACCTGAATGTCCTGGCAGACCCATTGTTTTTGCTTGTTCTTGTCCCACCGAACTTATTTCCACATACCTCGACTCCAACCTATCCCCCCCGGTCAAATCCCTCCCTACCTATGTCCAAGAAACCTCACACGCTCATCGTCTCCTCATGACTTCCATTTTCCAGGCCCCCTCTCCCTCATCTTCACCATGGATGTTCAGTCACTCTACACCTCCATCCCCCATCAGGAGGATCTTAAAGCCCTCCGTTTCTTCCTCGACCGCAGAACCAACCAATCCCCGTCTACAAATACTCTCCTCCACCTAGCGGAGCTGGTCCTTACCCTCAACAACTTTTCTTTTGACTCCTCCCATTTCCTCCAAATCCAAGACGTAGGTATGGGCACGTGCATGTGCCCCAGCTATGCCTGCCTCTTTGTAGGTTACATCGGACAATCCTTGTTCGAGGCGTGCCATGGCCCTATCCCCAAACTCTACCTCTGCTACATTGACGACTGCATTGGTGCTACCTCCTGCACCCATGCAGAACTCACTGACTTCATCCATTTCACCACTAACTTCCATCCGGCAATCAAATTCACCTGGACCATTTCCAACATCTCCCTACCGTTTCTAGACCTCACAATCTCCATCGCAGGTAACAGACTGACCAACATGTACTACAAACCCACTGACTCCCATGGCTATCTGGACTAAACTTCTTCCCACCTTGCTTCCTGTGAGGACTCCATTCCCTACTCCCAATTCCTCCGTCTACGCCGCATCTGCACCCAGGATGAGGTGTTCCAAACTAGAGCATCGGAGATGTCCTCATTCTTTAGTGAACGGGGTTTCCCCTGTTTGACTATAGATGAGGCTCTCACCAGGGTCTTCCCTATCTCCCGTAGCTCCACTCTCGCTCCCCATCCCCCCCACTCGTAACAAGGACAGAGCCCTCCTTGTTCTCACCTTTCACCCCACCAGCCGTCACATTACACAGATAATCCGCCGACATTTTTGCCACCTCCAACGGGATCCCACCACTGGCCACATCTTTCTATCTCCTCCCCTTACGGCTTTCCGCAGAGACCGCTCCCTCCGTAACTCCCTGGTCAATTCGTCCCTTCCCACCCAAGCCACCTCCTCCCCTGGTACTTTCCCTTGCAACCGCAGGAAAAGCTACACTTGTTATTTTGCCTCCCCCCTTGACTCCATCCAAGGACCCAAGCAGTCTTTCCAGGTGAGGCAGAGGTTCACCTGCACCTTTTCCAACCTCTTCTATTGCATCCGCTGCTCTAGGTGTCAGCTGCTCTACATCGGTGAGACCAAGTGTAGGCTTGGCGATCGTTTCGCCCAACACCTCCACTCGGTTCGCCTGGTGGCCCAGCACTTCAACTCCCCCTCCCATTCCGAATCCGACCTTTCTGTCCTGGACCTCCTCCACGGCCAGAGTGAGTCCCACCGCAAATTGGAGGAGCAGCACCTCATATTTCGCTTGGGCAGTTTACACCCCTGCGGTATGAACATTGACTCCTCCAATTTCAGGTAATCCTTGCTTTCTCCCTCCTTCCCCCTCCCCTTCCCAGCTCTCCCACAGCCTATCGTCTCCGCCTCTTCCTTTCTTCTTCCCGCCCCCTCCCCAACATCAATTTGAAGAAGGGTCTCGACCCGAAAGTTCACCTATTCCTTCGGTCCATAGATGCTGCCTCACCTGCTGAGTTTCTCCAGCATTTTTGTCTACCTTAGATTTTTCCAGCATCTGCAGTTCTTTCTTACACATTCAGCTTGAAAAGATCATTTCCAATCAAGTCAATGCAAACATTAAACCTTATAGGTGGGATAATTTGAGTTGATAATGGAAAGCATTTCGCTTGAGACACAATGACATTTCATTAAAATTTTACGATTTCACTGCTGCTTTTCCAGTCATATTAATACCAATCAGCAAAGCCAACTGATAACACCATGGAAGATAAAACCCGTGTACACGGAGGCCTACTGCTGGCTTCCCTCTGGAATGCGACATCCCTGAACAAAAACACAGAGAAGATTCACCAGAGGATAGTTGTTCAAATGTAGTGAAAATCCCAAAATAAATAAACGATTAAATAATGAAATAAAGATGACTAAAGTGTTTAACCACTTCGACCAGCGTTTCTCAACTGGGGATCCCCGTAACGCTAGTTTTCCGCGAGAGGTCGTTAGGGGTTCAGAGAGAAATAGCGATAAATAGGCTAATCATATGTAAATGCATTTGAGTAATTTTTGGGTTTAATTTCATATTCATAATTTTATTATACACGTACAGCATATTCTTGGAAAATTCTTGTTTTTTATAATAAAGTCTTCAACCTGTTATATAATTTAAAAGTATAATAATCATAGGGAATATATTTAGCGACATCTATACGGCGCCAGTGTGAAACGGCCTTTAGTGGGCAGTGGACAGGAGCTGTACATGACGGATTTGGTTATCATCATGACTCATTTATGATGTTGGTTATTTATGTTTATTTTTTGTGTGAATTAAAACCTCCTCATGAGGTCTCTTGAACAAGCAGTTTGATTTCAGTTATTTTTTTGCATTGTCAATAAACTTAAACCAGTTATCAGAAAAATACATTATATTTGCCTTATGAACTTTAAGTTTATGAAAGAAAGAAAGAGATTAATAAAGGTATATAATAATTTTTATGTAGGGGTTCCCTGAGACATGAAAATTATTTCAAGGGCTCCGCAAGGGTGAGAAACGCTAACTAACACAGTTGTCAGGATCAAGGGCGACTTGCTTCCATTCTTTATTTTCTAATATAGCTGAAAAGTAATGGGTTGTTTGGGATGGTGTGAACCCCTTCCACTATAAGTGCATGGCCTCCATGTGTTCTCATCAAAGAGACTGGGGATATTCGGTGTTTTCCACCTTGAGTGGTTAGAGACCAGAGATTCCCTTGTCAGAGGTGATGATCATTCTTTTTCATGGAGTCTTTGAGAACATCCTCAAAGTGCATTCTCCACCTGGAAATGCCTTATCCTTATGGAGCTGGGGCTAGAGTGCTTGTTCTGGGAATGTGGTTAGACACATCATACAAATCAAACCACTGGAAATTTCATCCAAACTCCCAGTATCTCCAAATCTATTCACAGGATACGCTAACTAATGTCAGAATCCTTTCCTGGCCAAATTCCCAGTAACAAGTTTTAGATTACACTCAGCTGCTTCTGATAAGCATATCATGTTGTTTGCACAACAATCCAAGACTCTTGAAACAGGCACCCAACTTTGAGTTCCATCACAGTTACCAATTAGGAGGACAGAGGACACAGTTCAAGGATGTTCTCGAGGTTTCCCTGCATAGGGTAACATCCTCACAAACTCCTGAGAATCCTGGTCCATGTTGACCAAGCCAGATAAGGTACTGGGAAAAAGAAGGGTTTCGGCCCGAAACGTCGCCTATTTCCTTCGCTCCATAGATGCTGCTGCACCCGCTGAGTTTCCCCAGCAATTTTGTGTACCAAAAGAAAATCAAGTCTGTTTGTCAGGAGCATGAAGAAGTCCAATGCTCTACGTTCCATACTACTTCCCACCTGCCCCAGCGGTAGTCACCTCAGAATTGAAATGACAGAAATGTATTCTGCAGACCAAGGGATTAAGTAGTAGCCTTATCCTGCCAATGGATTTTGAGACATTTACAGAAATAAATGATGACACTTTTGCTGTGCTTCCAAACTTGCAGTCCACCTAACAGAAGGGTAAATAACACTCCTGCTTGGTAGATCACAAGCTTAGGGTTGGATTTTTGGTCTTAAAACACTTTTCTCCACAATCAACAAAAAAGGCTGCACATATGCATTGGAGACATAGATGATTGCACCAGCACCCCCCCCCCCCCTCTATCCCATTTTCTCTCCTCTATCTACTCTGGTCCTCTCTCACCCCTTTCTTCCCAACTTCCCACCACCTCCCCCAACCCTATCCCCGCATCCCCCACAAGCTTCTTCCACTGGACCCCCTCCAATGCTGTCCCCCTCCAATGTACTGCTTCCCCCTCCCCTCCATTTGTTTATCCAATCTGCAGCATTATTCAGTCCAGTTCCATATGTCACTTTCCTATCACATTCCAGAATCTGCAGCCTTGTGTTCTCCACCTATCCAGCCTTCCAGCCTCTGTTTCTATCTCCAACCTTACCTCTCCGATCCGACTGTCAATTAATCCCTCCTCACCTACATCTACCTCTCGCTTGCTATCTCCTGCCACACCCCTCCCCACCAACTCTTTAAACTGGCATTTTCCCCTCTGCTATTTCAGTCTAAGTGAAGGGTCGTGGCCCAAAACATCGACTAGCCATTTCTCTTCACAGATGCTGACAAATAAATGTATCTTGTATCTTGTTCAACCTTCTAAGTTGTTCCATTGCTCTCCTTTTTTCACTGCAGATGCCACCATTTGTAGTCCCTCGTGCCTGCCTCAACAACTTGTGCCTTTGACACACCAGAACCAGTCATGGTTCAATTTACAGCATTTAACATGACAGAAGGTACCGAGAAAGTAACTAGCTGCAGCAATTTGGGTGTTGCATGTATCTTACAATTGATCAATGCCAAACAACAACTTATCTTGACTTGCTGCTTCATTGGTATCGGAACACTCCAATTCATTTGCACAGATGCTGGTATGTAAAGTCCGCGTATTGGAGTTAAAATGGATTGACAAAATGTTAGAGCTATTCGTTCTTATCAACTTTAAGAGCTGGGTGCCATCAGCTGAATATGATTTTACTACACCCGACACCTCCAAAACCTGATCCATGTGGTTAAACACTAACCTAATTAGCACAGGGCTAAAAACATGTTTCTTTGTTTATCTCATTCCCTTGACCGAAGACCCCTTTAATCATATGCCATTACTCCTAAATCTAGTTTATAAACTTCCTATTTTTTGTAAATGATCATGGTCTTATGATCTCTACAGTTAAGCATGTTAAAATGTGAGAAAGGGAAAATAAATGTGGATGCCATTGGTATTTGCTGCACTGTGAATCAAAGCGACAGCCAATCAAATGAGCTTGCAAGGTGCGTAAATCTCCTCTCATGGCACCATCACTGTAATGGCGAGTTCTCACGGTGCGACCTGAAGCAAGATGTCACCCGAGTGAAGTGGTCGTGGTCCAGCACGAGTTCCGCACGATAAAGTGTTCCCACGATAAAGAGTTCCCACGGTACTCGGCAATTCTGTCATTTGTGCGACTGACTTGTCCGTCTCCCGATCTTTCCCGTTAATCGTGAATGAACATCGTGGACTGTAGTGTAGTTAATCACGTGGCACAAATGATGTCACTTTTTTTTCACACGCTATATAAATATCCTCCGTTCGTAGAATTGTCTCATTTGCAGACATGCCTATACAAAGTTGGTTCGAGTACAGGCTGGTTGTTATTTTCATTGACGTGCTGTATGCATTAGCGCAACATGTGCATCGAAAACGCTTGCGTGAAGGCAGAAGGGTGAGATTAATTAAAAAGATAATTAAGAGGAAGTCTCACTGGGTTAAGCCCATGTTTCAACAGGAGACCTCAATTAGGACAATATGAGCAACTGCTTAATGTGCTGTGCGAAGAGGATAAAAGTGCATTCAAAAACTTTGTCAGAATTTCACCCGAGCTCTTTAATGAGTTAAAGAATAATTTGGGACCTCATGCATAATTTATTTTATGGCTCTAAAAGAGACATGATTCCCACTTCAAACGAAGAGGGTGTAAAAGCTGTCTGCCACTACTTTTACACTGCAGCTGCAGGGAACAGACAGACTTATAAGATAAATTAAAGGTGACTGCAAAAACAGCACTTTTACATCTGTAGCATTGTATGTTTTAAAATCATGGATAACATTAAATTGTTCTCCTGTACATAAACTAATATATTGTTATAGTTACTCACATGAGCACCGGGGATACTCAGCAGCCTTCGTCTCCAGCAGGTTGCGCTTTCTCTCCCTATTTCTATAATCCTCTCTGGATTTGTCATAGAGAATCTCATTGAATTGGTGCCACTCCACCAATTCACCCTCTTGTTCCCTGTTGAAGTTATATGGCTTTACCTTCTGCCATCTAACCTTTATGTTCTCGTCTGCTGAGAATATTGTGGAGGCAACAGCTACTGGGGAGGCAATCTCAAATACACCCTGATCACCCTCTCCCTGCTCCAAGGAGCCCACAGGCAGTGGTATCTCTGGCATCTCCTCTTGCCTCTCCACCTGTCTCGCTTGCTGAGTTTCCTCCTCATTTACCTGCATGGCTAAAAACTTTCCGACTTTCTTTGACCCCTTTCTTTGCGATTTTCTGAGAGGCATCTCTGCAAGTCTTACTGTGAAAAAGATTCTCAAACAATGACAATTAGGTGGGACGTCCTCGATGGACACATGGTCCATTGGCGATATTGAGACCACCTCTTTTACTCACCTTATGTCCCTTCTGTCAAGCTTCCGGGTTTACCGTTCGCAGGAGTTCCCACGGTATTCGCAAGTGTCATTACGGATATCGCACGGATATCGCACTGGCATCTGCGTCCATACAATGTTGCAACGTTGCTCAAGACACTCTTGGAGAAATTCAAAAATGTTTGAATTTTCTCCCGACCTTACCAAGTCACACGACTACCTGCCGTTAGCGCCACGGAGGTCCTCGGTGGTCCACGAATGCCGTACTGCTATCGCAGAAGGTTCCCACGATGTTAAATCTTGTTAGGTCTTGCTTCAGGTCGCACAATGAGAAAGCCCTTTAACTGTAAGTAAATCGGCTTCAACTTTTCCATTTTTTCTTATTTTTTCTTAGCTTTTCATTTTGTCTTTCCATTTATTGTTACTGACAGCCGTCTGCGCTGGCGATCACGACTTGTTGCTGTATTTCAGCATGCATTAGAGATATCTATTTCTAGGAGTATTTATAATACCCAGCCAGTATTGAAACAGCAACAGGTCACAGACAGACAGCACTACAATCAAGAACATAGAGCTTTGTTGAGTATTAACACTTTAACCATTTGCAATTCACAGGACTTCTCCAATAAAAAACAGAAAATGCTGGGAAGAATCACATCAGGCAGTATCTGTGGAGAAAAATACCCTTAACAATTCTCATCAATGACCTTTCACCAGAAGGTTCTCAATTGATTGAGATACTTTCTAAATTAAAGTGTGCTATGGATGTAATGGGAGCCCGGGTGTTATTTCTAAACTTCCTTTGGTGTTTAAAGTTTTTAAACAGTACCATATAATTTCAGAACAACATGCATAAATCTGTCCTTGCTGTAGGATACGTCAAGGCCCTTATCAAAGGCAATAACCTGCAGCTTTTGATTACAGTGCATCTGTTCCAGTGAAAATATGCGAGAACTGCAGAATAAGAAAACTCTGCCGGGAACACGATTACTCATTGCAAAAAAAAAAAAAAAAAATCCTAAAAAGTAACCATCATGTTTTTTCTAAACTCAAACCTAGGAGCAGCAGGACCATTGATGAAACATTCGGTGTCTGTAAGCTAAATCAGGCAGTCCCACCTCTCCCCCACCACACCTAATTCTTGGCTAACATTTCTTGCGGAAAGGGGCAGATGGATGTGCACTAAATTATGCTCAGCTATGACAATTCCTAAAGCCAAATTAGCTGCTTATTCCTTATTTAAAATAGAAACTTAGAAGCATCGCAAAAGGTATTTTCTATCCTTTCCCATCACAAGAACATTACTTCAGAAGTATAAAACATGGGGAAAAAATGCTTCAACAAATTTGACTCCTTGACGCCACTGATGTAGATCCACAGCTTACAGCGAATTGATATTTACTCGGGGACACAGGTTCAATAGTGGGGAAAAACATGAATTTCATACCAGTGAATGGAATTAACCTAGTTGTTCAGGGAGTTTGAAGATGTTTATTCTGCATTTAGCTGTGCTATCACAACTGTGCAATTTATTTTATGAATTCTGACCCGTTTTGCTTCTGTTATTACTCCAATGAGCAAATCATCTTAAAAACGCAACATACTTTTTTTCCCACAATAAACTTAAAACAATTTAGCAGACAGGAAAAGGAAAAATGTTTGCATCAAGCATGCCGGGAAAAAAAATCAGTTTCAAGCAAAAAATATCAATCCTCTTTACATGACTGAATTTGAAATTAATATGGTCATAGAGTCATACAGCGTGAAAATTGGCCCCGGCCTAATTTGCCCACACCGACCCAACATGTCCTAGGTAGACAAGTCCCACCTGCCTCCGTTTGGGCCATATCCCTCTAAACCTGTCCTATCCATGTACCTGTCTAAATGTTTCTTAAATGTTGCGAAAGTACCTGTAAAAGATCTCTGGCCCTATCTCTTCATGTGTTATCAAAATGTGATGTAGTACGATTTGCTGATGTACAGCCAAATGACAATTTACTGTATTATGTTTTAAGACTGCTTGAGGAAAACTAATCGTCGATTGTCATTGAAACATTATATACTGCAAAGTTTTGAGATTCAAATTTCAAAATAATTGATTAAATTGCAAATAATTGTCAATTATTACATCTGTGGCAAAATCATTATTACATGTCACTGCAGGGGGCAGAGTCATCATCACAGCTATTATTAAAGTAACATAGCCGCCTCTCACAGGCTTAAAGCCATAAAGTTAAATTCAGGGATTCAAATGACCATCAAAGCTTGATTATCCAACATTTATTGTGTAATCTGAACCCCTTGACAGCACTGCCCCTTTAAGCTTGGCATTCATTGATGTCTTTTTAAATACCATATGGAAAATCAATCATGAAATACTACTTGCCTCCAGGCCTGTAGACAACATCGTCCTCTGTTACAAATGAAGTTATATCACCAGTCTCTGCTCTCTCGTAGCGCGATTTCTTTTTAGGCGGTTTCTTTATTTTTGATTTCTTTCCAGCATCCTCATTTGTCGCACTGTCTTTGTCATTTTCTTCATCTTCCGTATGGTCACTTTCAGCATAATTCTTGGCACCTCCTTCCAAAGTACAACTGCGCCGTGGCCTACAATGTTCGCTCTCCCGTTTATCTCTTCTATCTCTCTCCTTATCCCGATCGCGATCTCGCTCTTTATCTGCTGTCATGATTCGCCACGTTCCTTCCTCTGTCCTCTCACGGCTTGGCCTCCGTGAAAGGTAGACAGTAAGCCTGGGCTTCAGTCTTCTGAATTTGATGCTCAACTCCAGAAAAAATCCTGCCACTCCAATAACCCCAGAATGTTAGGAACGGCTAGAAAAGAAAGAGAGACACAGATTACAAAATTATGTCCACAGTGCATTTGATAATATATGCTTAGCCAGGGTGATTAGTTGAAGTAGCATTGTAAAAATGTAGATGCTACCAAACCAGAAGATGTGCCTTTGTGGCATTATATCTTAAAAACATTTAAGTTAACAGCTTTGATTTTCTCTCACACCAAGCCAAGTAACTATCAGCCGTAAGAAAGGTTTGGATCAATCATATTTATACAATGATACCCAATAGACATTCTGCCTTTCCCTTCCTCTGTATTGATAAATAAAATACATCACTTTCTTTCAGCTGCAATACTGACAAAGATTAAAACTCAGCAGAATAAAAGGCAAAAAGGTGTCGTCCAATATTCCATTGTATCAACTATCTGCAGTACCACATTGCTAATGAGACCAATCCTATCATTGATCGTTTCTGGAAATTTATGTATTGATTTAGTTATTTACATCCTTCCCAATTCCAACTAGGCTAAAATATGATCTGGTGGTCTATTTGATTCCGTGTCACACAAAATAAGTGGAGGAAAAGAGAGCTTGGTTTCAATAATGTTTCAGATCAATAGTGCTGCGCTGTCACTTATGCTTAAAGTCAGCTTGGTAACATTGTTGCCTGACTTGGTAGGTAACGGGTTCAAGTGTCATTCCAGGACATCCCATTGGTGCATCACATTGTCAGAAATGTCACACTCTGGAGGACAAGTTAAAGATTTTCTTGAGAGCATTAAAAATTCCATGGAATTTTTCCAACATTCTACCCACAAACAAACACCAATTAGATTGACTAGTTTTCTCACAACAGCTTGTGGAACACTGCAAAATATAAAATGGCTGCTACATTTATCAGCATGACAATTCTCATTTCCAAAATAATTAATTGAAAATGAAGCGTTATTGAACTTTAGACAAAGATGCAATAAGTGAAGTCTTCCCATCTGATTCAGCCAAAGAAAATGTTTTTGTATGCTCTTATAAAGGAATGAACTAGATGTTTGAAATCTCTTGACTGAATCAGCCAGCTTTTTCAAGCTGAATGTAGTAATCTAGTTTTTGTGCAATCCTGTCTTACATAAGAATGGGATCCTTGGTAAAGGAACATAACTAGAAGATAAGGGCCAGACATTTAAAACTAAGGTATGTTGGAATTTCTTCTCAGATAGAGTGGCGAATCTTAAGAATTCTCTGCCTTGGCAGATGGTGGAAGCTGGATCAACAGAAGTATTTAAGGTGAAGGTGGATAAATATTTGATAAATCAACGACTGGTGAGGTGTGGAGAAATGGCCAAAGTTGATCAGCCATGATCATATTAAACAGCAAGGCAGGCTTGAAGGGCCTGTCGGCCTACTATTTTCTTGTTATACTCACTGTTATACAATCATTCTGAATGCGTTTTAAAAACTCTGATTGAAAACTGCCTCTGTTGATTATAGAAACTGTCGTTTGAAGCTGAATAACTGGAAGTTGCTGCATAAAGTTAACTAGAATTTGAATACATTAGGGTTTTCCCCTAAAAAAGAGGAAACTGACAGTTAAAGAGTTGTATAACACAAATACCAGGATATTTACTGATCCCATTTGTCATGATTCTATTTTATCCCTTATCACCTCGCCTGCAATTCCTGAAAAAATCTACTTTTTTGCTGGAAAGCAATTTCATGGAAAAGGCATGTTCCATAATGAAAGCCAAACACTGAAGACATCACAACTTTCCATGCATGCGAAAATGCTGTCCTTACCATTATTACATAATAAGGTCTATTAATTCAACAGCAAAACTGCAAGGTTTGGATTTCTACATGGAATGCAAAGATCAGATTACATTGCTTGAACAATAACTTGGTAGAATTTTCTGAATGGTATGGAGTGTGGAGACATTCTGGTTAACATTCCGAGTTGAACAAATTAATTCCATAAGTTCTGTTTCAAAAATATCTAAAAATAAAAATCAGAAATGTATCTTGTAAACTTCCATAAGTGTTTTTAGTCACATTTCTACATAATGTTTATGTTTATAAACCTATTTTCACATTATGCGTCTGTATTATTACAGCATTTGTACAAAGGTTAAATATAAATGTTTTGTACATCCAACCATGGAAACAACTTTGTTATGCATTTTAAGTATTTCAATATGTACTGGCTGTTGAGCATAAACAAACAAAATATACTGGGATGAATAAAAGTGTGCTTTATTAGTTAAAGATGCATGAAAACTCTTTCAGAGCTTTTGCACCAGATATGGAAAGTAATGACATCTGACACGTATAAAGTAATTTCACGATTTATATAGATGTAATCACATGGGAGGTATGCCTGTGCCGCTACTTTCGTAGAAGTTTAAAGAGATACAACATGTCTCCGAATACGCTAACAAATTTCTAATAATGTATTGTCAAAATTATCCCGTCTGGTTACATCATAGCCTGATATGACAGGTCCAACACAGAGGAACACAAGAGTCTGTGGAGTGACAAACACAGCCCAGTCCACCACAGGCACAGTCCTCCTCTCCATCGATAGCATCTACGTGATGTGCCATCGATCATCAATGATCCCCAGCAATGCCCTCTTCTCACTGCAACCATTGGGCAGGAGGAACAGAAACCTCAAGTCCCACACTACCATGTTCAGGATCTGCTACTTTCAAATAACCATCAGGTTTTGAACTAACCGGCACAGCTGTAATCCTACTTCAACAATATAACACTATGGTCGACCTCTTGCACAATTGCGAATGTTTTTTTTCGAATTATGTTTTGGACTAGACTTTTTTGCAGTCTTCTTTCGGTTATAAATTTTGTGTAATTTATATATAATTTGTTGTAGTTTGCTTGTCTGAATTCAAGTGCCCGTGATGCTGCTGCAAAAAATATTTTTCATTGTACCTGTACCTCACTGTACTTGAGCATATTACAATCAACCTGACTTGATTTAGTTATGCTTCACTAGACAGCTATCTTATTATTAGAGCTACATTGGACTGGAACGCCCCTCATACATTTTGACCAGCTATTTCAATTGATGAGATATTGTTTAAACAAACATTTTCCACAAATACATCCCTTTCACGAGCTCAGGAATAGTAGTGATCGATTTACTGTGCAGCAATTTTAAATGTCAAGAACTGGAATGTAAATGCAACTAAGTGACTCTAGGATTCAGTTTCATATTACATTTGCTGCACTTATGTGACTAGATGCACAATTACACTGGCCTGGAGTTTCCTGGCTGCGTCGATGTTCCGACACATGCCATTTCTCCATCTCCTAAATCTACACTTAGGGTGGAGCTGATAAATCCGTAGCTATGTAGTCTATAAAGCTGGTTCTGTTGTTATCAGTGAAGCTCATGCCCTCGTAGCCATGAATGGCAGCCTTACCCAGAGAAATGCTCTGACAGATAGCTGAGCCTCGTTCAAGGCTTACCAGCTGTCCAAACAATCAAGGATGATGACTATCTGTTTATGTCTCTGACATACAGATATTAAAAACTATTAATAATCTTGAAAAATGTACAATATTTAGAAACTCAACCAGTTAAGAGTTTAAAAAAATGAAATAGATGTGTTAATTTAATTAATTAAAAACCCCATTAATTACCTGTGACTTGCCTCTCCACTCCGTTCCACTCCAAAGAAATAAATGAAGCTGTTGAACATGCCCACTCACCCCAGAAAAATAGACAAGGTGCTGGAGTAACTCAGTGGTCAGGCAATATCTGTGGAGAATATGGATAGGCAAATTTTCGGGTTGGGACCCTTCGATCCAAAACATTGCCTATCTATGTTCTCCAGAGATGCCGTCTGACCTGTGGAGTTACTTTACTAATTTGTCGTCTTTGTAAACTAGCAGTTCCTTGTGCCTATATCCCACTGAACACAGCCTCAGAGTACATTTACTGGCATTAGTTCAAGGCGTTTGCACTACACTACTGAAAAACAAGTATTCCAAAGTTGTTACAGAGAATTGAATGAAGTGGCTGCAGAGAGAGTGGACTCATTGGTTGAAATTTATCACAACTCACTAAATTCCAGGAGGAAGATTAGAAAACACCCAATGTGACTCCTTGTTCAAAAAAGGGGGGAAGAACGAAGAGCACTGTTGGCCGGGAGGTTTAGCACCCATTGTTGGCAAGGTGCAAGAATAAAATAGAGAATAACTAATTGTTTTAGAAAGCTTAAGGAAAAACCTGATTAGGTAGTATATTTAGATTTTCATAATTCATTTGAAAAGGTGCCTCAGAGTCAGAGACAAGGGTTCGATCATGACTATGGGCATTGTACGGAGTTAGTACGTTTTCCCAATGACCACATGCGTTTTCTCTGGGTGCTCCAGTTTCCTCCCACATTCCAAAGATGTGCAGGTTTGTAGGTTAATTGGCTTCTGCAAATTGTCTCTAATGTGTAGGATAGAACTAGTGTACGGGTGATCGCTGGTCGGCGTGGACTTGTTTCCATGCTGTATCACTAAACTCATGATGTGAGTGCATAAATAAAACCTCGTGGTATTAAAAGAAGTGAATTGGCATGAAATGAAAACTGACTGTCGCGCAGAAAACTGAATTGGAAGATATGTTGTTTTTTCAGCCAGGAAGGAGTATCTCAAGGTTCACTACTTGGTCTTCAAATGATTACTACTTACATTAGCAATCTAGAGGGAACAAAATACAAGGCTTTCAAGTGGCAGATGATATGAAAGAAGGTGGATAAGTGCGTTGTGATGAGGACATTGTGATTCTGCAACAGGATATAGATAGATTGATTGCTTAGCTGCAAACCAGGCAAATGGAATTTAATGTAGAGGAGTAGGCCATTCGGCCCTTCGAGCCAGCACCGCCATTCAATATGATCATGGCTGATCATCCAAAATCAGTACCTCGTTCCGGCTTTGCCCCATATCCCTTGATTCCGTTAGCCCTAAGAGCTAAATCTAACTCTCTCTTGAAAACAGTGAATTCCACAGATTCGCATTTCTTTGGGTGAAACAGTTTTTCCTCATCTCAGTTCTAAATGGCCTACCCCTCATTCTTAAACTGTGACCACTGGTTCTGGACTCTCCCAACATCAGGAATATCTTTCCTGCATCTACCCTGTCCGATCCTCTAAGAATTGTATATGTTTCTATAACATCCCCTTTCATCCTAAATTCCAGTGAATACAAGCCCAGTCGACCCATTCTTTCACCATATGTCAGTCCCGCCATCCCGGGAATTGACCTGGTGAACCTATGCCGAACACCCTCAATAGCAATAATGTCCTTCCTCAAATTAGGAGACCAAAATTGCACATGATACTCCAGGTGCAGTCTCACCAGGGTCCTGTGCAACTGCAGTAGGACCTCCTTGCTCCTAAATTCAAATCCTCTCGCAACGAAGGCCAACGTGCTTCACTGCCTGCTGTACTATGCTTATTTTCCGTGACTGATGTACAAACACAGCCAGAGAAGTGCAAGGTCATGCATTTCGGTTGGAAGAAAAGGCAGATTATCCAAATGGAGAGAGACTACATGTTAATGAAGTGCAAAGAAAGTTATGAGTTCTAGTACACGAATCACAAAAAAATTAGCAGTCAGGTCCAAGAAATAGTTAAGGCGCCAAACAGTATTTTGGCTATTTTCCTAACAGACCAGAGTTTAAAAATAGGGAGGTTTTGTTTCAAATGTCCAGATTGTTGGTGAGGCTACATTGGAGTACCGCACACACTTTTGGTCCCCTTATGTATCAAAACGATACAGAAGCATTTGAATAATCCAAAAGAGATTTACTAGGCTAATTCCTGGAATGAGACCGTTAACTAACAAGAGAGTCTAGACAGTTTGGGTCAGTATTCATTGGTGTTTGAACATATAAGATCCTACAGGGGCTTGATAGTGTGGATGTTGAGATGTTTCCACCATTGGGAGAGACTTGAACATGGGGGGCATCGTTGCAAGATAAAGGGCTGGTCATGTGAAACAGAAGCATGTAGAAATTTCATCCCTCACAGAGTTGTGAATCTCTGGAATTTGCTCCCAGAAAAAGTAGAGACTGGACCATTAGAAATAGTAAACGTGGAGATAGATAAATAATTGAAGCATGGCCAATTATTGGGAGATCAGCCATGATCATTTTGAATGGTGGCGTACCAAAGAGGGGTCTGATGGCCTTCTTCTGCTCCTATTTTCTTGTGTTCTTGCATCCGGACCTTTTAAATTGACAAAAGACAACATGACAATGAGCTAGAGAAATAATCCTATCTGTCGAACTATGATTCTTCTCACAAAATATAGGCCTTGCATTTTGTTAATCGGGATGTCCCATACCCGAATCAGCACCTGAGGGGTGTTAGAATTTTTACATTTGCTTTTTAACAACAACCCTATCATCAAAATTGAAAAATCATGTAAGGCACATATTTGCATTATTCATGTTTAAAGTGAGTGCTTCTGATCATTTCCTAACTTAATAGTTTCAATCAATGGAATTCACTTTTTCTTTTAGTAGTCATTTAAATTTATAAAATGCATTTCACTTTTTAAATTGTTTCAAGGCACTTCAAAACTGTGTTGGGTATATGGCTGTGAGAATATAAACTGCCAGAATAGATAGTTGAGGCAGGTATTAGTCGGGCTGAAGGGCCTGCTTCAGTGCTGCATGACTCCATGACTCAAAGCTGTGTTATTAAACATATTACCACCCCCCCCCCCCCATCTCCCACAACTCTGTTAGGCCACAAGAAGAGGTTAAACCAATTCACCAACTCTGAGAAATAAATTAAGAGCATTTTTACAGCTGGATCCAAAAGACACCTTGCTGAATTGTCATCCTCTCTCAAGCCAAGTTTACTCTTTCAGGAAACGTTAATTACAGACAGCAATCACGCCTGAGAATATGTAACACTCTAATTTTGGACTTACAAAATGCAAACAATGTAATTAAAATACTCGCGATAGATGGATTTCAATTTGTGAAAATCATTGCCTTTAAAGCATCAACTCACCCATCTGGAAGTAAATGCAAGGACACGTTGCAACAATAACCAAGAAAAATATATAAAGTTATGTCCGTTTTTTTTGTGATTAGGTGCATATACATTGGAATCAGATTTAAAATGGCTGTGCCAAGCAGTGTTTAGAGAAGTCTGATCTTTTCATTAATTTTAATGATCCACTAGGGTAGTCAAGTTTCCAGTGAATATTACTGTCTGGCAGACTATCCTCTGGCAGCTGGCTGTGTCGTCAAACATAATCCAGACCGATTTGATCTGAATCTCTCACAATCTTGGCAGGTTCACTAAAACTAATCATCCTTGCTTAACGCAGTGTTGCATATTTTACGAACACTTTGTCATAGGATTGCCTGGAAGAAATGTCTAAGGCCTGTTAAATGACACCGCAATGAAGTGAAGTAGTATTCAAATATCCCCAAATATTTCTTAGCACGAGGCAGTGAAGCTGATGAAACAAAAGGTCTGGAACAATTGAAAAGCACCAATATGAACAGATACCACTCGAGTGAATAATTTTGCAGAACTATTCATTTTCGTTAATCTGTTACTCTTTTCTTTGTAGCCATATAGCCACAGAAGAATATGTTCCGTTTATCCATGTCTTCAGAGATAAATGGTGCAATGAAAAGAAACCAAGTATTATTACCAACCAAATGCTATTCTTTCCACAATACAGTTCTGATGAAAGGCTGATGATTTGAAATGTTAACTTGACTTCCTGCTCCAGCAATTCTGCTCCTATGCTCTCTGTTACTGTCCTAGCAATCTGGTACATCAATTGTCATGCATTGGGAAAAATGGATTGCAAGATTGTTTATTATACTTTTGCAACTGGAGGAAGTTTATTTAAAAATTAACTAAGAAAAGGAAGCTCTGTTCTGTGCTGAAAATAGTAACGATTACTTAGGGGAGAGGCGAAAAGGGAGAGGGAGCAAACAAACAAAGACCAGTTGACCTAATGTCAGTTTTAGAAAAAAAATAATCTAGAATCAGTTAAGGATGTAGAAACAAGCTATAGCACTCAGAAGCCATATGATTCAGCAAACTCAATGACAGGTTTATCGAAAGAAAATTGTTTGGCAAATGCGATTGAGTTTTTGGACATGTAACTAGCAGGGTAACTAAATGGGAAAGCAGAGGATGTGGTGTCTCTGGACTTAAAGGCAACAATTGATAAGATACCACATAAAATGTTGTGCACAAGATAAGGGTTTGTGTGGGTTGGGGTTGCACATTAGCAGAGTGGATAAGAGTAGTGGGTAAAGGACAAAAACAGGAATGAACCAATCTTTTTCAAATTATCAGACGGTTACAAGAGTGGCGCAACAGGAATCAGTACTGGACTGTCAGCTGATCACAATCTACATTAACGGATCAATCAAGACGACAGGCCCATAACGTATTCAAGATCCAGGGACATGCAAAGCTATCTGGAAACATGAGCTGTGAGAAGGATGCAATGAATCTGGAAAAGGATATGGACAGGTTGAGCAAGTCAGCACATGCTGGAAAATGTGAGATTATTCGCTTCAGTAGTGGAAAAATAAGTTTTGTTTTAATTGGTGAGAAAAACGTCAATGATGCTCACGGAGAGCATAATGGATCAGTTGTGAAATGCAGAAGCTAAACATACAAGCGCAGCAAGCAGTTAGGAAGGCAGTTGCAAATAATGCTTCCTTGCGAGTTGTAGTACGAGAAAATGAAAATTATGAGCAAGTGCACAGGGTTTGGCAAGGTCACAACTGGAATAATAAACGGTTTTCGATGCTATACATGAGAAGGAATAGACTTTCTTTGAGGATAGTGAATGATTACTGGAATAAAAAACAGTTCAATGAGGAGCAGCTATAAGATGATGTGCTATGCTCACTAAAATACAGAAACTAAACACAAGTACAGCAGGCAAGTACATGAAGGCAAATGGTAAATTGTTCTTCTAAATTGGTATTTAGTAATATGAGGTAATCTCACTTGTACAAGTGTGCTCAGAAGCCGTTTACTTAAGTAAGAAATCCTAGAACTCCGAACCAATGTCCCAAGATGTGGGCAGATGAAGAGAAATGTCTTCACTCGGATAGTTGCAGTTCTTTGGAGTTTTCTAACCAGGCAGCTATGCCTGCTCAGTACTAGAGTATGACTGAGATTAATGGATAACTGGATGCAAGGAAATAAATGGACCCAGCAGGAAAATTGAGGTAAAAGATTAGCCCAGATCTTGATGAATTGCATTGCAAGCTCTAAATACTGTATGGGATCCTCATAACATAACAGCCTCATAGAATCACACAGCGAAGAGCCATGGACCACTGAGTCCACGCCAACTATCAGGCACCCACTGATATAATCCCATTTTATTCTTCCCATATTCCCAAATTCCTCCGGATTTGCCAGTATATTAGAGGTAATTTACTGTGTCCAATTAACCCACTAACTGCTCATGTTTAGATTGTGGGAGGAAATCAGAGGACTCAGAGAATAGTCAGGTTACATGGAAAATGTGCAAAGTCCACACAATCAGAAACAGAGGCAGCACTGAATTCAGGACAATGGAGCCAGGAAACAGCAACACTTTGGGCTGCACCATTATACTCGCTTCTGTTCCTCGTGACTCTCGTCTTTATAACATTTTTGTACTCGCATTTATAGTGCACCTTCAACAGCAGTAGGCATTTCAAAAATATATTTTCAAGCAAAATTTGACACTAAGATTAGGGCAAATGATCAAACACGCTATAACACAGTTAAGTTTTTAGGTGCAACTTAGAGGAAAGAGTCAAATTATTTCAATTCTGCAGTTACTTGGACACGAGAGGTCAGACGGGAAAGCTTTGATTTGTCAAGACTAAAATACACAAGGATTTAAATCAGTAGAGCGAGATAGAAGCTGAATCTGGCAACTTTACAAAATTGGAAACAGGCACTCATAATAATGGCACAGATATGTAATCTGAAACTTATCCTATGTTAAATAAGACACATAGTTTACAACAGGCTAGTTCTATCTCAATCAGCTCACATGGAAAGGGATGGTGCCATTGGCTAAGGAAAGGAATTTGAGATGGTGATCAACTATAATGACATCAGTTTTCCCAGTATTTAGCCTGAGGAAATGTATGCTCATTCAATATTAGATAACAACCAGCCAGAGAGGCTGACAGAGACAGTGGTGGACTTGAGCTGGGAATTGGTGTACATTTGGAAACAACGCAGTTATCAGAAGATATTGCAGAAAGGAAGCTAAGAAATTCACGGCAGCCAAGGACAGAAACTTGAAGGATTAGAACCAAAGTTGAACCAGCAGGAATGAAGCCTTTTTGACAATTTCTTAACTAGGGCAGAATAGGCAAAAATGGACAAATTGAGGCAGAGGAAAGCATCATGGAAGATAAGAGAGAAAGGACTTGGTGATGTAGGGGAAGGATGGAGGAAAAGATAATCTAATGAAACAATTCTCAGGTGGAATGCCACTGTGAGATTCAATAATAGTTTCACTGGGCACGACAACAAATGGGGAGTTCCCCCCCCCCAGAACCAAGTGTGCATGGAAGAGATTGGGGGTGAGGGGGGGGGGGGCGTGAGTGGTCAGAAAAGGTTGAAAGAGATGTCAGGAAGTCAAAGACAGTGTCAGAAACAGTGGTAGAGTCAAAGGGGCATGAGATGATGCAGACAAGGCGGTGAACATGAACGCCAATGGCAGAGATAAGGGAGGACATTTACAGGTGAGAGCCATGAGATAAACACTTTGAAGTTGTCTGTCGATGCCATAGCATAAAGTACACTGATTGCCCTCATTGCCATTGGGTGATAACAGATACAGTTACGGTAAAGATTAGTAACAGATTGGACAGGATCAGAACAGAAGTGCAGAACTACACGTTGAAGTAAGAACAGCACAAATGGATATGCTGCACCTTCTGTTGTCAACACTGTTAGGATTTGCATATAACTGAGTACCACACAGGACCTGGATAAGATTCTCAACAACTATCATAAATTAATAATCCATCATGCTTTAACTACCCTCATGGAGGGAGATGGGAGAACAGTAGCAGTAGACAAAAGAAAAAAAAATGGCCAAGTGTTTTGCACAACTGCATAGAAAATAATTAGTAGGTTCAAGATTAAAGACGCCCGACTTTCTACAAAGGTAAACTTTCAGAATTTGAACAGCCTGGATGGTCTCCAGAGGGCCACAATCCTCTCACTTCAATAGTCTTCTGTCCCCATTTGCTTCAAGGAAACCTTCATCATTCCAGTCAACATTTGCATATTCAATGGGGGGGGGGTATAGAAAAGGAAATGAAATGCGAGTAAGTCTAAAACTAGGAGCCATAAAAATATCAAAATCAATAAACCCCATACAGGATTCAGGAAAATCGTCTTCACTTAAGGATTGTTTGAATAGAGACTTGCTTTCACTCGATGTAACACTAAAGGGAATTTTGAGCCCGTGGACATGTAATTGGTTGACCTAAAATGGAGTGGGTTAAGCCTCACATAGAGCATGAGTATAAGAATATGTTGGCCTGTTGTTCTGCTATAAACTTGGTGTAATTGTAGTTAAACAGAATGGAAGATTTATTTAAGGGGAAGCTAAATTAGTGCAAAAGAATACGTTGAGAAACTGAGTTAAAGTTAAAATGTGAGGAATATAAATAATGGCACACCTGTTGGGACAAAGGTGTGTTTTCATGCTGCAAGTTCAATGTAATGTTATGCAAATGCATTCCATGGTTTGAGCATTAATCCATCAACTGAATGGAACTGAACTTGTCTGTGCAAACGAGTGCCCATGCAAGACACTTTAATTATTTGCATGCTTATTAAGACAGTCATGCCTCCTAAGCACACTGATGAAAGTAGTGTTTAAAATTTAGATAAACTGTCAATTTATGTCCAGCACAATCTTAGTTTGAGAACTAAGAACATGGTGATTGCCCAAGCTTTGAAAAGCACTTCAAAGAGCTGTTCTGAAGCATTTTCCTCACAAAAAAAATCAATTATAAAAAGAACAAAAAAATGTTGGACCTACTGAGCAAAGTCAAATAGCATTCATACAGTAAGAAAAAAAATCTTTTTTTTAAGGTCAATGACCTGCAAACTATTTACGTGTGCAGTTTTTTTCATTTTTTGAGCAACGCCCATTGTTTATACATATACTTTCTAGCATTGGAACGAAGAGTGTGAAGAATTGCTCACCATAGACTAGCAATCCAAGCAAATGTTTTTAAAGATCAAAGAGAATAATGCTGACCATGGCATGTGAAAAATACATCCTCCTCCTTCATCCAGTCACTCTTTATCTACAATAAAATACAAATCTAGGACTTTTGAATTTGGGAAGGAAAATTCTAATCTTTGAATTTATCTTGAGGTCCATAAATACCTCAGAAGCAACCCACAAAAGTTAAAATGGAGAGTCATTTGATTAATTTATAATTGTACACAATCTTCGGTCCATTCTCAATAACAATTCAAATCAGCTAATAATATAAATTCTTTCCAGTAATAAATCATAATTTTTTTTAAACATGGCTTTTCGGAATTATATAATTGACATTAGTCGGACTACAGCAGAGTGCAGTTCTGGTCACATCTCAAGGACAATATGTTAGAGAGGACGAACTTTACAAAGTTGTGGCCAAGACTGAAGAATTTTAGATGAGGAGACAGGAGCAAGGATTTTCTTTGGAAGAAAACAGGTTGTGGAAAGAAGACGTGCTCAAAGCGCCCAAGGTAGACACAAAAAAGAGACATAAGGAACCGCCGATGCTGGAATATTGACTGTGAACAAGGGCCCCGACACGAATTGTCACCTGTCCATTCCCTCCACAGAGGCTGCCTAACCTGCTGAGTTCCTCCGGCACTTGGTGTTGTGGACACAAAGCATCTCCAACCTTAGAATAATGCGCAAAGGGCAAGGAAATGCAGATGTTGAAAACCTAGGGATGTTAAATCAGAATAGAGACACAAGGAACAACAGATGCTGAAATATTGAGTAAAACACAGCGCTGGAATAGCTCAGCAGATTGGGTATCTTGATGCTTTGCTTTACACTGTCTGTCCTCAGTGTTCGCCACTGTCACAGCGAGCCCAAAAGCAAACTTGAAGAACAATATTTCACATTTCTCTTGGGTAACCTGAAACCTAATGACATGAACAAAGAATTTTAAGATGTTGTGTGACCCATATCTCCTGTGCTCCTTTCCCACTCCTCCCGGTCCAGATCAGCTTTCTTTCTTTGTTCACCTTTTTCCATCCCTCCCCTGCCTTTACAAAATCTAGTTACCCTCTGTGACAAAATGAATCTGCCAGAAGAATCTGCCTATCATCCCTCCCTGATGTGGTTATCACCTTCAGCCCCTCTCTCTCTCTCTCTCTCTACCTTGCCCCGCTACACTTCCACCACCCCTCCCACCTGTTCCATCTGCTCAGTGTTTTTTTTCTCTCTATATTTTTTGTCGTGATCTGTTTCCATCACCCCCCCACCCCCACTCTCTCTGGCAATCATCCCCCACCTCACCTGGTTCTGCCTGTCAATCACTTACCAGCCTGTCTCACCTTCCCCTCTCACTTCTATATACTTGCTATCTTCCCTCCATGCTCTCAGTACTGATGCAGAATCTTGACCTGAAACCTCAAATATCCCAGTTTATCTGACAAAATACCTGTTCACCACACCTCACCAATAAGCACCATGACCGCGCTTGTCTGGCAGTGAGAGGGGCCTTCCCCGTCAGATCATTCCTGTACCATCAGTCTTACTCCGGATGCACGCTGCCCCTGGACGGCTGCTATGGAGAGGAGATGGTGTTTCCCACCTTTTCGCAGAGTGAGGATTTGTGAAGGTGATCTGCAGAATGATGCAAAGGTCCTCATCAATGTTCATTTAGACCAACTGTGTAATGGGACACTCTGCTTTACAGGTCTCCCAGCACAGCATGATGTCCTTCAGGACATCTTGCCGACTGGCCCATTCCGGACTGCAGGAGAATGTGCTGAGGGACGCACTGAAGGTTTGTGCAGCCAATGCCTTGGGGAGGACAACAGACTACGGTCCTTCTGCTGCTGGACCTTGAGGGGCAACGTCTGGAGGGAATATCCTTCAAACAAAGTAGGGGATATCACCCCAAGGGGCCACAAATGGTAAGGGTGTTTTGTCTCAAGATAGGTGCGATCACTGCAGAGTATGACATCTATTGAATGTATAGACACTGAGAATATATGAAGAGCTTTTGCAGATATTTTTGGTTTGTATATATTATTTATTGTGAATAAAAATTCCCTTTGGCTACACAGATGTTGCTTGACCTGCTGAGTTTCTCCAGCAGTTTGTATTTTGCTCCAGATTGTACCATCTGCAGTCACTTGTCTCGGTAAGCTGAATGCTGCCTGCCAAAGCATTCAATAAAACATATTCTGCAAACTGAACAAGCTGGTTTACTCCATTGGCTATAAACCCTTTGAAGGTCCTGGGGACGTGGCAGGCTACCATTTTAAAGGAATACCTCTTCATTTACTCAAAATCCCCAGAAAACTTTAACAAGTGCTCAGTTCATGAATATCTTCAGATGTGTGCACTAGAGGAAATAAACTTTGTTTATAAGTATCTGCATTTCAATTCAGAGGGCAGGAGTTGTGCAGAACAAACAGGAACAGTGTGGTGAGATTATATAATAACAAAGTGATTTTATTCAAACAAGAAATGAAGAGTAAGCAAAGTTTGATCATTATACTGGAAGAGTGTCATGTGGAAACGGCAGATGAAAGACAATGAGTGTTCTACATATGCTGATGCTACTTGGCTGATGTCTTGCACAGTAGAGATCCTACATAATTATACCAGATGACGGATCAGGATTGTCAGATCTGCTTAACAATCATATCTTTACCTCAAAACACCAAATAAACTTTGGGTTGAGTTCCAAATGCCGAAATAGTCTCAGCAAGACAATGAACACTGGTGTTGCTCTCATCAATCTGTCATCAGCTTATGACAACGTATGGAGACATGGTCTGTTGCTGAAAGCTTCCAGAATCTTGAAGTGGCAAACCACCATGCGTGCCCTCTCATCCATCCTCGGCAACCATAGATTTAGGGTCTCGCTTGGGAACCAGATCTGCTCGGTCAGGACCCTGAAAGATGGTCTCCTCCAGGGCTCTATACTAGCTCCCCTACTCTTCAACATTTATGTGAGTGACGTGCCCGCTGACGACCTTGCCCATGCCTACCAGGAAGCTGCCCTTGAGGATATCAGCAGAGCGCTAACCCAAGACTTGAAGGGGATGGAGGAGTACTTCACCTTCTGGCGACTTCGCCCGAACCAATCTAAGTCAACTGTCACTGCCTTTCACCTCAGCAATCGGCTCGCCAATGCAAAGCTCCGAGTGTCGTTTTGTGGTAAACCGGTGAAGAATGAAGAATTCCCCAAGTACCTCGGAGTCACCCTGGATCGCACCCTCACCTATCGTGAACACCTGAAGAGGGTGGCTGATAAACTGAAAGCAAGGGTCAACATCATCAGGAAACTTGCAGGCAACAGCTGGGGATCCAATGCACACACCCTCCGTACCTACCGCAAGCTTAGCCCTAGTCTACTCAACAGCTGAGTTTTGCTCAACAGCTGCCACACCAAACGAGTTGACACTGTCCTTATCTCTGCAATGAGGGTCATCACAGGGACACATAAGTCAACACCTTTGCAGTGGCTCCCTGTCCTCTCTCTCATGTCACTCCTCCCAGCATAAGCACAAGGGAGAGGATGTTGCAACATTGATGCACCATCTAGGCTAGCCCTGACCTTCCCATCCATGCTGACTTGAACAATCTGCCCAATATATGCCTGAAGTCCCGCAAACCCTTCTGGTCTTCCGTTAAATCCCTGGAAGAATTTGACTCCAAGACTGAGTGGCGCAGTGACTGGAAAGATGCCAATACCAACAATGGAGAGGCCATAGGTACACAAAATTGCTGGGGAAACTCAGCGGGTGCAGCAGCATCTATGGAGCGAAGGAAATAGGCGACGTTTCGGGCCGAAACCCTTCTTCAGATCTCCTCAATGGAGAGGTCATCACAGATCCCACAGTGAAACCACTGGGTTTTGACCTCCATCGCAAGCAATGGATAACCCTGAACAGAATCCGCAACCTCCATGCAAGAACAGCCCATCACCTGCATAAGTGTGGGATGACAGACAGCCCTGCTTGCGACTGCGGACATCCAGACAAGACCATCCCACACATCGTGAATGACTGCCCACTGAGGCTTTTCCCTGGGGGCATCAAAGCCATCCACCCAGTAACTGATGCTGTCCTGGCCTGGATGTCTACCCTTGATCTACAACATTAGGCTGTGCACGCCATACGCAAGAAAAATGAAAAGAGAATATATCACCTGTATGCCAGGACCAGCAATATTATTCTGTGGTGTGCATGAGAACGAACAAGTTAGAGGCTAACTTATCTTTTCAGCTGAGAAACCATAGTGATGGACTCAAGAAGTAGACCTCTGCTGATAAATTATCATCCAAAGACTGAACGGACAATCAGCGACATCTTGCTGATCAAAGTCACAGAGTCTCGGATTCAGTAGAAATTATTCCCGATATAAATATGCACACAATACTTATGCAGCTTCAACTTAATAAATTAGAAAACATTAACATTAGTTGGACCACAGCAGATTGTCCTGAATTAAAATATCACCTGTCCATTCCCTCCACAGATGCTGCCTAACCTGCTGAGTTCCTCCAGCACTTGGTGTTGTAGATACAATGCATCTCCAACCTTAAAAGATATATTAATAGGCAAAGGGCAGTGGCTTCTGGTTAAAAATCAAGGAACAGCAGATGTCGAAAAGCTGGAAACGTTAAATCAGAACAGAAAATGCTGGGGACACAATGAACGACAGATGCTGGAATATTGAGTAATACAGTTACGGATTAACTTGGCGGGTCAGGCAGCATCACTGGACTACACGCCTCGATGACATTTCAAGTCGGGATCCTTCTTCAGACTGATGTAGTAGAAGGGAGAAAGCTGTAAAAGATTTCGGGGTGGGACAAAGGCTGGCAAGTGTGTGTGGATCCAGCCGAGGAGGGTTTAATTGGCAGAAGGGTGAACAAAGGCTAGAGATGAAAAGAGGATGCCAGATAAAGAGAGGAATGAAAAGTAAAGCTAGAGGGATGAATATGTGTGAAGGGGGAGGGAAAAGAGGGGGGTGGGGGGAGAATATAAGAAAATTGGGTGTACAATGTGGCGGTGAGGACAAAGGAAAGTAAGGGGGGGAAAAAAGAGGAGGGTTTAGTTTACTTCAGAAACACAGCATGGAAACAGGCCCTTCGGCCCACCGAGACATTTACGAGTGATGACCCGTACACTAGTTCCATCCTATACACTCGGGACAATTTAATGAAGCCAATTAACCAACAAACCTGCCCATCTTTGGGATGTGGGCAGAAAGCAGAGCACACAGAGGAAATGCACAATCTCTGTACATACAGGACCTGTAATGGATGCTGTCTGGGACACAGATTCGTGGCACAGTAAGGCAGCATCTCTACCATTGTGCCACTGTGCCTAAAATTGTGTGGCCTAAAATTGGAGAATTTAAGTTTCCTACCATTGGGTTACAGGCTACCCAAGTGAAATATGAGATGCTGTTCCTCCAGTTTGTGTTGCCTCACTCTGGCAGTGGCCGAGCCCAGGACAGAAAGGTCAGTGTGGAAATGGGAAGGAGTGTTAAAATAGTTCGTAGCCAGGAGATTCAGCAGGAGTGCAAATGTTCAGTGAAATGTTCGCCCAGTCTATGCCTATGTCTCTACAATATATGTGAGGCCACATCCTAGATGAAATAAGAGGAGGTTTGTGTGAAACATCTCAGGTGGAAGGGCTGAAGAAGGGTTTCGGCCCGAAACGTCGCCTATTTCCTTCGCTCCATAGATGCTGCTGCACCCGCTGAGTTTCCCCAGCAATTTTGTGTACCCCAGGTGGAAGGGCTGCTGTGTTTCCTGGACTTAGAAGATTTGCCAGCATTAGGGAAATTGAAAGTTAACGATTTACAATGACCTTCCGAGTGTTTCCAGTGACTTATAAACAAGATAGTGAAGGAAAGAAAGATTCACCCAGAGTGGTGAGAATCAGGAACCCATTGCCTCAAACGGCAGGGAAGATGAAAACTTAATCACAATACAACCACTTGAAGTGCTGCCACTCCAAGGTTACAAGACCAGAAGGCTGTAAAGAGTGGTTAGTGTAAATAGCTTGCTTAGATGTCATGGGCACAATAGACTGAATTATGCTGGTAAAACATCAGAAATGTTCAGAAGAATCTGGTATAGTATACCGTTAGGCAAGTGATTCTGGATGAATCCAAACGGATTGTTTTTAAACAAACAAACAAGACATGCCAGAAGTGAAAAGTTAAAAAAAATATATGAAAAGGTTGCTTGGTAGAGGTTGTTTTCTTGACCTTCCCACAGATGGAAATCACCTATTCATTGCCATTTGCATAAAAATTGACTTGCTACAATACAATTTCAAATATGACATCCGGTGCTGTCTCCATGTGAATGTGTGGGTTTTCCCGGATGCTCCAGTTTCCGGGAAAGACAGGAGGGTCAGTGGGTTAATTGGCCACCGTAAATTTTCCCTAGTCTATGGGTGAGCGATGGAATCTGGAGAAAGTTTTTGGGGCTATGGAGAGAAAGGGATTAATGTAGAATTAGTATAAAGGGCAGCACGGTGGCGCAGCGGTAGAGTTGCTGCCTTACAGCGGTGGCATCGCAGGAGACTCGGGTTCGATCCCTACAGTCTGTATAGAGTTTGTACATTCTCCCTGTGACCTGCGTGGGTATTCTCTGAGATCTTCGGTGTCTTCCCATGCTCCAAAGACGCACAGGTTTGTAGGTAGATTGGCTTGGTGAATGTAAAAATTGTCCCGAGTGTGTGTAGGATAGTGTTAATATGCAGGGATTGCTGGTCGACACGGACCCGGTGGGCCGAAGAGCCTGTTTCCACGCTGTATCTCTAAAACTAAATAAAACTAAAACTAAATGGGTAAGTGATAATCAGCAGGGACTCAGTGAGGCAAAGGACCTGTTTCCGTGCTCTCTTTCTATTTCACCATTTATTACCGTGTTCAAATTCATGTAGCTCTCTCTATAAGCTTGGGAGAATAAATGTGACACAGGAGTGCTGGAGCACCTCAGCAGGTCTGGAGAACATAGATAGGTGACGTTACGGGTCAGGACTCTTCTTCTGACACCCACCAGAAAAGTCAGCAATCCATGTTCACCAGAGATACAATACAATACAATACAAATTTATTGTCATTTGAGCCCCAGTGAGACTCAAACGAAATTTTGTTTCCACAGCCATACAAACAAAAACAATGTCCTACAGACATACACACAATTAAGTTCACACAAACATCCATCACAGTGAACCCACTGTGATGGAAGGCAAAGTCTTTTCTCTCCCCTGCTCTCCATTTCTCTCCCGATGTCCAAGCCCCAGGCGGGTGATGCTAAGTCCCACGGCCATTTTAGGCCGCGCGGGGCGATTTACGGCCCCGCTCCCGGTCTGAAAGTACAAGGTCAGAGCCCCAGCGTGCGATGGTGAGTCCCACGGCCATGAAGCCGTGCCAGGTGATGTACGGTCCCGGTCCGGGTCGTTCCAACCCCGCGACACGGGCTGGAGAAGTCGCGTTGCGGGAGCTCCGGGAAGCGGTCTCTCTCTCCCCCGGGACCCGCGAGCTCCCGATGTCCCAGTCCACCGGACCTGCGGCTGCGTTGCTGGAGCCTCCGAGCCCCAGGAGTCGAGTCGCAGCAGCGAGTCACCACCGCTCCCCACGTTCCGAGGCCGGCCAGCCCCACGATGGTGAGTAGTCCGCAGTCTCCGCAGTCTCCCGAGCCCCCGGGTCGTTCAGGTTGGAGGCCGCTCCACGGTGCTAAGCCCCAACGACAACGGAGACCCGACAGGGAAAAGGTCGGGTCTCCCGGACAGGGAAGAGATTTTAAACGGTTTCCCCCTCCCCCCCCCAGCCCCCCACATATACACATTTAAAACCAAGCTTAAAAAAACACAAACACTACATTTAACCAGACAAAAATTAAAAAAAGACAGACAGGCTGTAGGAGCCGCTGCAACGAGTCGCGCCGCCACCAGGACCCACTGCCTGACCTCCAGCAGTTTGTCTTTTTTATTGTAAACCAGCATCTGCAGTTTCTTGCTTCTGCGGAATAAATGTGAAATGGCTACCCAACAGTTAATGCAGCTTCTGAATTATAGTTTGTGATGCTAGTCCCACATGCCTGCGTTTGGTCCATAACCCGCCAAACCTGTCCTATCCATGTACCTGTCCAACTGTTTCTTAAACGATGGGATAGTCCCAGCCTCAACTATCCCCTCTGGCAGCTTGTTCCATACACTCACCACCATCCGTGTGAAAAAGTTACCCCTCGGATTCCTATATTCCTTTTCCCCTTCACCTTGAACCTGTGTCCTCTGGTCCTCGATTCCCCTATGAGTAAAAGACTCTGTGAATCTACTCAATTTATTCCTCTCATGATTTTGTATACCTCGATAAGATCTTCCCTCACTCTCCTACACTCCATGGAATAGAGACCCAGCCTACTTAACATCTCTCTATAGCTCACACCCTCTAGTCCTGGTAACATCCTCGTAAATCTTTTCTGAACCCTTTCAAGCTTGACAATATCTTTCCTATGACATGGTGCCCAGAACTGAACATTATATTCTAAATGCGGTCTCACCAACGTCTTATACAACTGCAACATGACCTTCTATCTTCTATACTCAATACTCTGACTGATGAAGACCAAAGTGCCAAAAGCCTTTTTGACCACCTTATCTACCTGCGACTCGACCTTCAAGGAACCATGTACTCCTAGATCCCTCTGCTCTACAACACTACCAAGAGGCCTACCATTTACTGTGTAGGTCCTGCCCTTGTTCGACGTCTCAAAATGCAACACCTCACACTTCTCTGTATTAAATTCCATCAACCGTTGGCCGATCAATCCAGATCCTGCTGCAATCGTTCACAACCTTCTTCACTATCTGCAAAACCACTAACTTTTGTATCATCAGCAAACTTTTTAATTTTGCCCTGTATGTTTTCATCCAAATCATTGATGTAGATGATGCTTTTCCAAGGCAGAAAAGCATCAGATGTTTTTTAAATATTGTGCCAAGGTCTTAACAATGGAAACTAGGCATAGAAATAAAAGAGCCTTCTTGGCTTCTACAGAGCATTGGAACTGGTAGAAAAAGAAATTCTGATTAGTGAAAGAGATCCTTGCCCAACAGCATTTCTAAGTTGAACTTTATGTCGATTTGGAAATGGAACAAATGATGTCAAGTGTCAAGAGTGTTTTATTGTCATATGTCCCGGACGGGACAATGAAATTCTTACTTGTTGCAGCATAACAGAATATGTGAATATGTAAACATTGTATATAACGGGGGAAAAAAGAAAAAGTTCAATAAATAACAAATATAGTGCAAATAACATATAAGTCTTTTGCAGTTCAGACCTCATAGCTTATTCGTTGTGTTTAATAGCCTGATGGCTGTGGGGAAGGGGTTGTTCCTGAACCTGGACGTTATAGTCTTCAGGCTCCTGTACCTTCTTCCTGATGGCAGTGGTGAGATAAGTGTGTGGCCAGGATGGTGTGGGTCCTTGATGATTTTGGATGCCTTTTTGAGGCAGCGACTACGATAGATCCCTTCGACGGTGGGGAGGTCAAAGGTGATGATGGACTGGAGAGTGGTCACAACTTGTTATAGTCTTTTTCGCTCCTGGACGTTCAAGTTGCCGAACCAGGCCACGATGCAACCAGTCAGAATGCTCTCTACCGTGCACCTGCAGAAGTTTAGTAGAATCCTCTTCGACATGCCGAATCTCCGTAATCTTTGCAGGAAGTAGAGTCGCTGATGTGCCTTCTTTACAATTGCATCAGGTGCTGGGTCCAGGAAAGATCTTCTGATATATGCACGCCCAGGAATTTGAAGTTATTGACCCTCTCCACCATCGTCCCGTTGATATAAACAGGATTGTGGGTCCTCATCCTTCCCCTACTAGAGTCCACAATCAATTCCTTGGTCTTACTGATGTTGAGAGCCAGGTTGTTGTGCTGGCATCATTTGGTCAGTCGGTCGATCTCACTTCTATATTCTGACTCGTCCCCATCTGCGATTCGTCCAAGCACAGTGGTGTCATCAGCGAACTTGATGGAGTTTGCACTATGACCGGCTACGCAGTCATGGGTATAGAGTGAGTAAAGCAGAGGGCTGAGCACGCAGCCTTGAGGTGCTCCCGTACTAATTGTTACTGAGGATGAAGTGGTCCCTCTAATTCGAACAGACTGTGGTCTGTAGATGAGGAAGTCGAGGATCCAATTGCAGAGGGATGCGCAGAGGCCCAGTTCTGTGAGCTTGGCAACCAGCTTGGAAGGGATGATGGTATTAAACGCCGAGCTGTAGTCTATAAACAACAGCCTGACGTAGGTGTTTTTATTGTCCAAGTGGTCCAGTGCAGAGTGGAGAGCCAGTGAAATTGCATCTCCTGTTGGCCTGTTGTGGCGGTATGAATAAGAATAATTTCATGTTGGGTAATCCGTGGTCCTTTCAGCCAGTTACTTAAGGCAGGTTGCAGGAAGCACCACAAATTTAACTGCAAATTGCAAACTATTGATGATTTTTCAATTATATCGTGCCATGATTGAAGTCGTTTTTCTCTGCACAGCTGTGCAACAACTCAGTTTCAAGAAACATGTATTAGCATATCCTAATTTGTCAACCAAATTAATATTGAAAGGCATGTTCCTTTCTAAGCTTGTAAAAGAACAAGAAAAAAACTGAACGCAAATCAAACTGAAAGAGGCACACAGTTACAGCAAGGAAACAATACACGAGGCTTAATCGTCCACATATTTAACAGGTAAAGGGAGGAATGAAAATAATTTTAAAGGTCTACAGTGTTCAGTACCTGCTTTGATGAAGAAAATATAAGGGGCTCAAAATTGCAGACTGCTTCAAGTAGAACTGCAAGCACTTGCTCACACTAAATGTCAGAAAGTAAATATCTCCCGCACAAATGCAGAAGTCGGAAACTTGCTGGCAAGGTTCCCCAGACGATTTCTGGTATTTCTCCAGCATTGAACTGACTGTGGAGTCCAACAACAAAACATAAACTTACAATAATTCCCCAGCGGTTACACAGGGGGAAATCAGCCTGCAAAACATTATACTTTTTTGGATGTGGATTGACAATCCAGCGGAAACATATTCAAAATATACATTTATTAATGTATTATAATTTCCCTCTTTCTAATGTAACGTGCAATCCAGCTCCAACTAATAGTTTGCTGCAACTTTGCACTTTAGAACTGCTGAAACATGTTACATAATAAACTTTAAGAAACATATTAAAGCTATGGTTTTGATTTCAACTATAGAACATAAAACAGTACAGCACAGGATCAGGCCCTTCAGCCCATCATGTTTGTGCTGAACATGATGCCGTCAAACTGCTCTTTTTGTGCATATCCCAATGTTTATTTTTATGCCAGTTTCCCGACACCCAAATGCACAATGGATCAGAAATATGGAAATTTATATCAGACTGTCTACAGACTTTTTTTGTTCAGGTTAGTGGCAAATGTTGCCCTTTCAGTGACGTTCATAAGTTCTAGGAGCAGAATTAGGCCATTCGGCCCATCAATTCTACTCCACCATTCAACCATGGCTGATCTATCTTTCCCGCTCAACCCCATTCTCCAGCCTTCTCCCCATAACCCCCGACACCCTTACTAATCAACAATTAGTGATGTCTGGAAGATCCAGGCTATAATTTAACATTGTATATCAATTCTCCTGACAGGCAAGAAGACAAAGCAGTCACTTAACAAGGTTTTTGTTCTGCACATAAATGGCAATAGTCTTGCGGTGTGCCAAATGATTTTGACAAATGCTCTCCTATTGATTGAAATAACTAAAGAACTCCTTAACAGGCTCCAAAGGACAGAAAAATATACTAATTTTAATTCTGCTGTACACACTGTGAAACCAGTTAAGCAATAGTTATTTGAAGTACTTATGCCAAGAAAGCACTGACAAATATCAAGTTTTCTTATGCAAAATTACTTGAAAAGTCTCACCAAATGAAACATGGACACTGCTTTCAACAATATCTGACAAGCCAGTCCACCAATCGCATGGACCTTTTCTCTCCAATGAGTCATAATAGTTTCGTAACACATCTCATCAAGGGATGGTTGGGTCATTAATGAACCGTATAGTAAGCAAAGGTAATATTATCTGGCTTGGTTGACACAGGGCACATTTAAATTGCAGTTAGCCTACAATTTATGCTATTTCTATTTGGGATTGCTCTTGTCATGTTACAGCTTGATGTATTGCTAGTACAACGATGAGGTAATTCAAATCTAGCTATGTGTTACACCTTGTCCAAAAAGGATTGATATTATAAATCCTATACCAGTCACTCATCAAAACATCTTTCCTAACAATTGCCCCAAGAAAATAATTGATTCATTTTTAAATAATTCTTGCAATCTGGTGTTAATATATGCTGTTCATTTACATTACATTTATGCTTAACCTTTTAAAAATATCTTCACAATAATGCACCATAATTACCTCAACCTTGTGAGATATTAAAAATGGTAGACCACAGCTACATACAATCATATGGCCAAGTGCGAACTCGACAATAGGTCAAACAATCGATTTATATTTACTATAAATCCATTGTTCAGCCACAAATAATTTAAACACCGCCTTCATAAAATAAGCTCTCCTCTCCCTAATTAGCACGTTTGCAGTTAGATCGTTAAGGGTTAAAGTAACAGGAGAGACCACCCCAGTGAATAGCAAACCAATGATACATTTATAGAAGCACAAATAAGTGCAGCTGTTAGTCAGGAACCACAATGGAACAAGACATTTTCATGCCTAATGTAGGCTTTAGCTTCACCTCGAGGCAAAATTACATAAACATGATGAAACCCTAAAAATATGCATGCCTTCACACCAAACATTATCACTGCAGGCTCAAAATGTAAATTATTTTATTAAAATACTAAAAGTTTCACTGTTGAATTTACTTCTATTGCCAGAATGAAGCAATCCACTGAGATACATTGAAGTTTAGAAAATCAAGCTAATTCCATCACATCAGCACATTTTTTTGGGTGTGAAAGTGTGTTAAATTCTATGCCTAATGTGCATAATCTGTGCACATATTTATGGCACCTTTGTGGACTTTCAATATACTGAACATAGTCATTAAAAAACATGGCAGTGGTTGATTCAAAACAGAAATGGTTAGTGTAAACTACCCAGTACTTCCATATTTAAGTGTCTGACAGCCCCTAAACAATTGAGTATAAAGAGCTCACTTAGCTTCATAAGTTCATAATTCATGAGAAATAGGAGCAGACTTGGACCATCCAGCCCATCGAGTCTGCTCCACCATTCAATCATGACTATGACTGAACCCTTCAGGCGGTATCTCTGGAGTAGAGGAATAGGCAAAGTTTCGGGTTGAGAAGAGGTTCAGGGTCTGAGGAACGGTCTAGACCCGAAACAACACCTATTCCTCTTCTCCAGAGATGCTGCCCGATCCGCTGAGTTATTCCAGCATTTTGTGTCTATCTTCAGTGTAAACCAGCATCTGTAGTTCCTTCCTAGAATATTTTGTCTGCTCCCCTGCAAAATCTTCTCAATGTATGCCTACTTTGAAGAAATTCTCCTCCTCTCTCCATTGTGAATTCTGCAACACCCTCTCTCGCTGCACCCCCTCTGTGATTCCTCCAGCTCTCCAGCTCAACGACCATTTTTTAGACCAGACTCAGTCTGAGGAAGGGTCTCGACCCAAAACATCACCCTATTCCTTTTCTCCAAGGGTGCTGCCTGACCCGCTGAGTTACTCCAGCAGTATTTTGTGTCATTCTTCCATGACTTTGACTGATATATTTTTCCCTCTCAACCCCATTCTCCTGCCTTCTCCCCGTAACCCTTGACACCCTTACTAACCAGGAACTTAACAATCGCCGCTTTAAACATGCTGAATGACTTGACTTCCCCAGCCGGGTGTGTTATTGATACAAAGAAATACCAATATTGAGAGAGCTCAGGACTGCCGAATGAAGTGTTTAATCCACTCTTTTAGGTGGATGTAGAAGATCACATGGCACTATTCTAAATATAATAAGCAAGTTCACCAGGTTTTTCTGGTCAATATTTATCTATCGATTAACATTACTAAAAGCAGTATGTCAGGTCAATATCTCATAGCTCTTTGAGGGACCTTTACCTGGTTGCTATGTTTCCGTCCAGTGTTGTAATGATTACATTTTGTAAACACTTCATGCATTGGGATATTTGAAGGCAGAAAAGGTGTTAAAAACATTTTTTCATTTTAAGTTATGCTGTTATCAGACAACTGACCCATCCTACTACAACTAGGGAGCAGTCCTAAACTACTATCTACCTAATCGAAGACCCTCGGATCAGACTTTACTGGCTCGATTGTAATCATGTATTGTCTTTCCACTGACTTGCTAGCATGCAACAAAAGCTTTTCACTGTACCTCGGTACACGTGACAAGAAACTAAACTAGTACTGAAAAAGAATCGGATGAAAGCGACTCGGTTTCTCCCAGGATACTAAATTCCATTTGTGTTATTTTTAATCAAATTAGCTGTAATAAATCAACAGAACATGCCAAAGGAAAGACATTTCCATTTCCTTCATATCCTCCCTCTCTCCAACCATTGGTGGCCATAATGCAAATGTCCAGCTGTCTTTTCACCACACTCTATATAGTTCATCCCTTTGTGTCATCACCTCTACCAACCTTTCCTGAGGTCAGCCTCCATTTATATCTCACTTGACACACTGTGAAGCACATTGTGGCATTTCTATGTTGCAGTATTTAAATGCAAGTTATCACTGTAGCAAACAACTCTTCTGAGCATAGACACAAAAAGCTGGAGTAACTCAGCAGGACAGGCAGCATCTCAGAAGAGAAGGAATAAGTGACGTTTTGGGTTGAGACCCTTCTTCAGACGGGTTAGGGGTAAGGGAAATGAGAGATATAGACGGTGATGTGGAGAGATAAAGAACAATGAATGAATCACAGAGGGTAAGCAATGAGCGAGGATGTTGCCGAACTCACGGCAGAGAGAGGAGAATTTCCTCAAAGTAGACATACCTTGAGGAGATTTCACAAGGTGCTCCACTGCAAAATCTCCTCAAGGTACAATACCCTCCATAATGTTTGGGATAAAAACCCATCATTTATTTATTTGCCTCTGTACTCCACAACTTGAGATTTGTAATAGAAAAACTCACACGTGGTTAAAGTGCACATTGTCAGATTTTATTAAAGGGTATTTTTATACATTTTGGTTTCACCATGTACAAATTACAGCTGTGTCTATACATAGTCCCTCCATTTCAGGGCACCATAATGTTTGGGACACATGCGTTCACGGGTGTCTGTAATTGCTCAGGTGTGTTTAAATGCCTCCTTAATGCAGGTTAAAGAGAGCTCTCAGCAACTAGTCTTTCCTCCAGTCTTTCCATCACCGTTGGAAACTTTTATCAACATGAGGACCAAAGTTGTGCCAATGAAAGTCAAAGAAGCCATTATGAGACTGAGAAACAAGAATAAAACTGTTAGAGACATCAGCCAAACATTAGACTTACCAAAATCAACTGCTTGGAACATCATTAAGAAGTAAGAGCACTGGTGAGCTTACTAATCGCAAAGGGATTGGTATGCCAAGGAAGACCTCCACAGCTGATGACAGAAGAATTCTCTCTTTAATAAAGAAAAATAAATAAAGAAAACCTGTCCGACAGATCAGATCAGAAACACTCTTCAGGAGCCAGGTGTTGATTTGTCAATGTCCACTGTCTGCAGAAGACTTCATGAACAAAAATACAGAGGCAACACTGCAATATGCAGACCACTGGTTAGCCGCAAAAATATGATGGCCAGGTTACAGTTTGCCAAGAAGTACTTAAAAGCGCATCCACAGTTCTGGAAAAAGGTCTTGTGGACATATGAGACGAAGATTAACTTATATCAGAGTGATGGCAAGAGCAAAGTATGGAGGAGAGAAGGAACTGCCCAAGATCCAAAGCATACCACCTCATCTGTGAAACACGGTGGTGGGGGTGTTATGGCCTGGGCATGTATGGCCGCTGAAGGTACTGGCTCACTTATCTTCATTGATTATACAACTGCTGATGGTAGTAGTATAATGAATTCTGAAGTGTATAGGCACATCCTATTCAAGTTCAAACAAATGCCTGAAAACTCATTGGCCAGCAGTTCATTCTACAGCAAGACAATGATGCCAAACATACTGCTAAAGCAACAAAGGAGTTTTTCCAAAGCTAAAAAATGGACAATTGAGTGGCCAAGTCAATCACCCGATCTGAACCCAATTGAGCAAGCCTTTTACATTCTGAAGAGAAAACTGAAGGGGACTAACCCCCAAAGCAAGCATAAGCTAAAGATGGCTGCAATACAGGCCTGGCAGAGCATCACCAGAGAAGACACCCAGCAACGGGTCATGTCCATGAATCGCAGACATCAAGCAGTCATTGCATGCAAAGGATATGCAACAAAATACTAAACATGACTACTTTCAATTACATGACATTGCTATGTCCCAAACATTATGGTGTCCTGAAATGGGGGTGACTATGTATAAACACTGCTGTAATTTCTACATGGTGAAACCAAAATGTATAAAAATGGCCTTTATTAAAATCTGACAATGTGCACTTTAACCACATGCGATTTTTTCTATTACAAATCTCAAATTGTAGAGTACAGAGGCAAATAAATAAATGATGGGACTTTGTCCCAAATATTATGGGGGGCACTGGATGTCGCTCCACTGCGAAATCTCCTCAAGGTATGCCTACTTTGAAGAATGGGTAGGAAAGAACAGCAGATGCTGGTTTAAATCATAGACACAAAATGCTGGAGTAACCCAGCGGTACAGGCAGCATTCTACTTTGAAGAAGTTCTCCTCCTCTCTCTGACGAGTTCTGCAACTTCCTCTCTCGCTGCTCCCCCTCCATGATTCATTCATTATTCTTAATCTCTCCACATCACCGTCTATATCTCGTTTCCCTCATCCCTGAAGAAGGGTCTCCACCCGAAACATCACCCATTCCTTCTCTCCAGAGATGCTGCCTGCCCCGCTGAGTTGCTCCAGCTTTTTGTGTCTATCTTTGGTTTAAACCGGCATCGGTAGTTCCTTCTTACACAACTCTTCTGAGCAGTCTAGTTTAATTAACACAGTCCAACAATACCCTTCAACCCAGTAAAATTGAAATACAGGGATATAGAGCAACAATTAATGAATGCTCCCATTCAGACAGCACTTGTGCCTTACAAAATCATCACAAATTGAAGCAACCTCTGGTTGATTAAGCATTAAACTCAAAAGGTCAAACAAAGAATTTTACTCAACAAAAGCTCAAGTACAGTTGGCACAGCCAAAGTATAAAAGAGCTTCTTTGCCATACAAATCACATTTAACATTTAGCACTAAAACATATTTCAAAGAAAAAACTGCAATGTTTCAAAACTACAAACATTACTTTATTAATTTGCCTAAAATGTTATTTGTCTATTTAAGATGTGGCAAACAGGAATTGAATTAGATTTGAAAGTTTTCAATTTTCTCCCCTGCTGTAGGCACTTGCTGGGAGCTGGATCCTAGATGATTACACAGCCCACTAATGTTTCAGACATGAACCTGTCTTTCATTTGTATGTCAAGACAGCATGTGACCAACCAGCCATTAAACCACTGGAAGTAGTAATCATGCACCCAAGTCAACTGTAGATGTATTTAAAACAGAACAGAAACAGTCAGCAGGTTAGGCAGCATCTATGAAAAGAGAAACAACATTTTGGATCTGGATCAAATCAAATTTTACCCTGGTCAGCAGTGACATTGTTGGCACTTGCACTTTAATATAATAACACATCCATAAATACATCACACAAACATTACATTTTCACCAAGCTAAATGAGGCTACACCAGAATAGGTAACCAAAAGCTTGCCAATCTTGCCAAAGTGATTTCAAAGGATCAGTCTGAAGAAGGGTCTCGACCCGAAACGTCACACATTCCTTCTTTCCAGAGTTGCTGCCTGTTACCCCAGCATTTTGTGTCTATCGTCAAAGGATAAAAGACAGACATGGCAAGGTAATAAAGAGCAAACTATATTATTTGCCATCTATTAACTCATTTTTATTTCAGTATACTTATGTCACCATGTGCATATCCAATTATCTCACTCTACCCCAAGAACCCCTGTCCCCTTCCACCCATATCCTTTTGGCTTTACATTTCATTCCTTTTCACTTATCTGACACCCTTTTGTCTTTTCAGTTCTCGCTTTTGTCACTTATTCAACCCATCTGCCAATCATTCCCTCCTATCCCACCTATCACTGGCCAGGTTTTGTCTCTCCCCGACCTTCATTCCAGCTTTCTCCCTTCTACTACATTCAATCTGAAGAAGAGTAGGAAAGAACTGCAGATGCTGGTTTAAATCGAAGGTAGACACAAAATGCTGGAGTAACTCCTCGGGACAGGCAGCATCTCTGGAGAGAAGGAATGGGCGACTGAAGTCTGAAGAAGGGTCTCGACCAGAAACGTCACCCATTCCTTCTAGCATTGTGTGTCTACAGTCTGAAGAAGGATCCTGAACCAGAAACATTGCCTATCCATCTCCTCCACTGATGCTGCCTGACCCACTGAGATCCAGCACCTTATATTTGACTCAAGATTCCAGCATCTGCAGTTCCTTGGGTCTCCATAATATTTTTTCTAACACCAAAATCATACATTTCCCACCCTCCTGCTGTAGGTGCCCAGATTCATCAGTGGTGAGGACAGGCAACACCTCATTCAACCACAGCAGTTTCCCAGCCCACCCAACCCAGCCATAACACAAAGATACAGATTAGATAAAATACAGATTAGATAAGATACAGATTAGACTTGTTAGCCTCTCTTTCCTAACCTTTCAAGCAAGGCTGTTCACCTCGGAGACCTGCTGCAAATGCGGCTATGAACCCAATATAACACTTGTACTAACAGATCTTTGAGAGACAGTAATAATGTTCCAGCACTGAATGTTTTCCACAGCATGGACCCATTCTGAGGCAATGGCAAGTGAAACATCCCCAAGGTATCTACCTACTTGTGTTACTACTGTGGGCACAAGTGTCACCCCAAGTTTAGGGATCTAAATTAGATTTAATTTGAATTGGCTGAGGGCTGCTGTGACCCCACTGCCCACAATTTTCTTTCCTGCACGTTTCAGACCAGTGGCGAGAGTCCTGCAGGTTCCACTTTACCCGTTAATTGAAATGAAACATTTACCAAACAAAAACAATGGAAGCTGAAAATCCGAAGCCAAAACAGAAAATATTGGAAATATTAGCCAGGTCTGGCAGGAGCTGGGAAAGAGAAACATAGCCAAAATTAAGTGAGGGTGAGTCAACATTCTCTACCTTTTAAGTGACATGCTTGTTTATTTACATCACCCGCTCAGTGAACATTACAAATCTAAGGTGCAGAGCATCATGGCCAGGCATGGAAAAGCTGATCCAAATGCTCCCACAAAAATCTTTCACTGTTCTACAGATCTGACGAGGAACTGGAGACAAAGTGAGTGCAAATGCATGGCAAAGATAAAATACTTCAGGAGTCCGATTGACAAACAGCACCAGTGTTATATTTCAGTAATATTAAATCAGTTGCAACGTTTAAATGCTCTCTTCTAGAGCTTGCTAATAGGTTACCTTCATGAAGTTTTCCTCTGGAGTTTCACCAGAGTGTGCATGTTCTACTTGTATTGCGATCACTGTGGCTTTGTGAGCTTTTCAATGTGACGTAAGCATGTGACAGGAAGGCTATGCTTTCTGTGTTATGCTTCCAACCCCAAGGCACTATTTGATCAGCTGATAGAAACCAAGGGCTTTATTGAGCAGTATATAATTTAAATTTCTGTGTAGAAAACACACTAGTTTATAAGTAAAATATTAGACCAGTAAATTTGCACAGGTTCACTGCTCTAATTTTTACACTAACAAATCACTTTCCTGTAATATATAACTAGTTTAGAGAATGCAAATTCTTAATCCCACCACAATTGTTCAAAATTTTGAAGACTGTCTCAAGATTTCAAGACAAATAAAATGCATAAAACACCAGTAATTTTGTGTCTTTTTATATTGTACCAGCACTTTGTGTCTACTTTTTATTGATCACAATATTAGATTTTTATTACAACCAAACAATTACAAGGTGTGTTTTTCTCAGTAAATAGAACACAAAATAGCACAAAGTAAACTTGTTATTTGCAGTAATCATGTTAAAATAAACAAAAGTACTGCATCCAGCTTTGAAAAGTCATGTACAATAGTATACTTCAAAAACTCAATAGCTTTTAAAGTACCACATGGTTTCAATCATGTATTCCATGGAGCTTTGAGATGCTTTCCAGTGTGTTGGTCATTTGTGTTTCTTAAGTGCATGGCATTAACAGCAATCATATATCAGATAGCTGTAAGAATTAATATAATTAATGAAACCAAATACAATTCTCTTCAAATAATCCAAAAATTGTGCCCATGTGCAAAGCTCCAAGAAACAAATGTACCATGTTTCTGAGCAGCAGCAAAAAAAAAATCTGCTGCATGAAGTGAATTTTATGAGACTTCATAAAGGCATCTGGCATCTAGCATCTAGCAGTTTATTATCGTGCATTTTGTTTCAGGGGATGAGGTGCCAGCGTTCATTTTAAGATATCTATGTAGTCTTGCAATTGTATGAAAATAACTTGCATCCACAAGTTGCACAGTAATTATGAAATGCACAAATACAAGATTTAGACAGAAAACCCTGTGGGCACCAAATCCAGGAACAGCAAAATCCATTTTTATTTTATGGCTGGAAAATGAATCGGAGGGACCTCTGTAGAAAAATTATTTTATTTGAACCAAAGCTTCCCAATTTCAATTACTATAGCAGGTACAATAAAATAATTATGTCTGAATAGTATGTGTACTTTATCGTTTGCAGGCATTGAGATTCAAACAAATGTATTATTTTATCTGTTTTCAATCCATTATATGGAACATAATCAGTCTGAAAATGCTGACTACATATCCAAGTTACTAAATTGCAGACTATCTAGAGGTTACTAATTGGCAGACTAATGAAAACATTTCAAAAATTGAAGCTACAACTTTTCATCCAAAGTTGAGCCGGTTCATGTGTATTACTTACAATGAGGAAAACCATAACAGAATATTTATTCAACAAATGATTTACAGTAATCTCCTTTCCACTCAATATTTAAAAGCAGATGTGTGGTGTATAATCAACACCACATGAGTCTGAAAGCCCTTCTATATTTAAACTTGTGGCATTAAACCCAAACTTGAGGCAGTGGGCAGTGCTGCCTCCAATTAGCCAATTATTTTGCTTCTGTAATGGACATTTGTACCAAACAAATACACAATTTGCTTTTGAATCTGGAATGTAATTTGTTATTTTAATTGTTAAGTTTTGTTGTGCTTTTAACCCAAAGGGAGCTTAATTTCAGCAAATCCTCTCATCGCCCCATAAAAATAAACACAGACTTCAGAATGGAGGGCAGTGTTGTAGTGATTTTCAAAAGCTTACTGCCCACAAATACATTTTAGATTCAGTAATTTACTATGTTCAAAATAATTCCTCTAAAATATGCATTGCAACTCACGACAAACGATAATTTTGGAAACAATATCTGTCCCTAATTCAGGCTGCAACTAACACGGCACAAAAGGAGATTGCTGACAGTTCGCTATTCAAGCTGTGCAAACACATGCAGCAGTTAATGTTACAGGCATTGCACACAATCTCTGCCAAACACATTAAAAAATGACCTTTTAATCATTCAAAATTTTACCCAAAAGGACTCATTAGGATTAAGTGCCTGCAATGCAAAACTGATTTTAATGGAAAACTTTTACCCTCTTGTTCTACAGTCACAGAGCATGCCACAAGCTCAATTAGCTTAAGAACAAAATGCAGAATTTTAAATATTCAAAATAGTCAAACATTGGCTCTGCAGAAATATGCAAATTGCAAATTAAGCCAAGCGATATTATCCATTCAAATGCTGGATTTTTCCAGGATCAGCTTTCCTCTTGGATTTGTGTAAGAATTTACAGAAATAACATCACACGATAAACATTTATGCCCATTTAACTTTGCACCGTAACGCTACTTGGATAAATGATAGCAAAAGTCACAACAGGTATGCGCATTTAATAAATTAAGAATCACCAGTCAGTACACAGTGACATCGTTAAAATTAATACTGGCAATCCATTGGACTCTGGCCAAAATGAATGTAAATCTAATCTGCACAGTCTGGTTGTTGGGCAAAATACATTCTACATGGTGACAAACATGGGTTCTACCACTGATCATTTCAGTCACCTTAGTCCTGAGTTCCTAAGGACTCAGTGACTTGTTATAGAGGGCAGTGCCAGCCGTACTGGATCTGACTAACCAACCTGCTTCCCAGAACAGATGGTCTTTGTTGATAATGGCTCCACTTGCTCACGGAGTCCAAGAAGCAATATTTGCTTTATTTGCTCCTGTTTATTACACTGGAGATTAAGCTGGATAATCAAATGTCAATTCCAGAAACAATCCCAAATAGACCATTTTATTCAGTCACGTACATCTATCCCAGCTCATCCTCCACTGCCTCCCATCTCAATGTTTCAACTCTCCTTCCCAAGGCTAATGCTTCATTACCCACTGTTCTCTTCTGATACAGATAGCACATTTTTTATGAATAAAATTGCAACATGCCATCTGCTACCTATATTTTAACCACTTTAGTCATTCTGGAAAAAAATGTTTTTAAATTGACCAGTGAGAGACCTTCACCACTATAAAATGAATTCCCTGGAGCCCACACAAGCAGGATCTCAAAACAAAAGTCAGCCAGTAATGCATAACTAGTTAGCAAAATTATTTTTTATGATGGTGGATGGATTATCAATTCAAAATAGTTTTGGCTAACTGGTCAGAACAAGACTCAAAGCATCCCATATTCTTCCATCACAAAATAGTAAGGGATTGTATAAAGTGTTTTCAATTATGCTGTGGTCTGAGAATTTAACAGTATGTGAAAATTGGCATTGGCATAAACAACCACCAAATTTAAACTGTTGCCTTTTCATTAATCTGTACTGTAAATGTTATTGAACAGCTTTGAATTGGGTGTTTTGTTTCTTGTTCTTGTATAAACAAAAATGTCAAAATTACATTTAACTACAAAAGAACTGTTGAAAATGTACAACATAGGTGGCCATTTGGCCCAGCATATCTGTTCCATTCCAAGTCAAACAGCTACTCAACCTAACGCTACTTTCCAACATTTGGTCCGTAGCCCTGCAGGTAACAGCTCATCAAATGTGATGAGGGTTAAGTCTCTCTTCAACCACTAGAGCTGGGGAACAACCGCAGCCTATCAATTCAATCCTAATTTTCTGGTCCTGGCAACATCCTCATAAATCTTCTCTGCACCCTCTCGCTGCAACCGCAGCTTTTCTGCAATGTAATTACCCGAGATGTACATAATACTCCAGATGCAGCCTGACACACTAACATAACCTCACTGCTCTTATATTCTCTTATATTCTCTGCTTGGAGGAAAGCAACCCTTTAATCACCATACTGCCTTGTCCTTTTCTGCTTCGGATACAAATCTGTAGATAAATATCCAACACAAATTCCATTCAAAGGCAAAGCGTTATTAAATTATTTTCCTAGATTTCTCTGCTCCTCCACAATTTTCTACATCCATCCTTTGAACAAATTATCTATATCCTCCTGAAAAAGGTGCGATTAAGCTGGAGATGATGCAGAAGAGATTCACAAGGATCATGTTGGGACTGGAGGGCTTGAGTTATAAGGACAGATTGGTTCGGCTGGGTAGACACAAGGAACTACAGATGCTGGTTTACAAAAAAAAGTTTCCTTTTCTGAAGAAGGGTCCCGAACCGAAACGTCGCCGATCCATGTTCTCCTGAGATTTTGGCTGAACCGCTGAGTTACTCTATCATTTTGTGTATTTTTCTGGTGAGACTGGGACTGTTTTCCCTGGAGTGGAGGAAGAGGACAATAATAAAACTAAACCTAAATCTTTATTTTCTTACCTTCTAGTTTTAGACTCCCCTACACAGAGTAAAAGACTGTGACCAGTTCGCAGACGTGTTTCATTGAAGTTGTAGTTAGTTAAATATTGGGCTGTGTTTATATAATGTGCTTATTTTGCAATTCAGTTGCACTAAATGTGTGACGAGAAGAAATATAAAATGAAATAATTTGTGTACTTCTTGGCTTTCTACGACAGTCATTTTTGGATCTGATTTGTCACTCCCCCTTGGATCCTAATGCTATCACTTTGCTATTGGGGGGGGGGGGGGGTGGGGGGGATTTGCAAAAGACAAACTGAGATCCATGTAGACTACATCAAATACACTACCCTCATCAATACTCCTTGCAATCTTACAAAATATCATTGGTCAGACAGATAAGCCTTCCTTAACAAATCCAAGCTTACTACTATTGATTAATCTAGTTCCTTCAAAATGAAGGTTCTTAATCTTGCGTGGATGGTCATATTTAGGCAATTCATTTTGTGCATTCATCCAAATTAAGCAGCTAAATAGCTATCTGTTTTAGAAAGCAAATAAATTTGAATTGTTTTCCTTTGCTTAAAACAGGCAAAATTGTCGAGATCAAAATTTAAAATCTGGATTTAGCATCATGGCCTTGTTCATTTTTGCAGAGATGCTAATATCACTGCCCCTAACTGAATTTCAAACAACAACAGCATAACAGTTAAAACAAATTGGAAATATTTTCATGAAAACAAACTCCATTTATTCAGCCGGGGAACCGGGGCTAAGATCCACATACTGTTAAAAAGATATTACTTCTGCAAAAAAAAAGAAAACCAACCCAAATGTAGACTGGCATTTTAAATAATGTGCTGGAAAAAAACTAAAATGTACACAGCGCCTTAAGGTTGCACAATGCTGGCAAATTAATCACAAAGCTAAAAACACACTAAAACATATTAAAGTCAGACTAATGCTTTGATATGAAAATCTTCTAGGATTGTTATGAAAGGTCAGGCCTTTCGATTACTAATGAGAAATGTACATACACTTGCCATCTACAACAGAAATGCATTCTCGAACCTCTGGACCAAGAAGCTGAATACAGTTTCAAGCAATTTATTTCTACTTCAGTTAACCACCACCCTTTGTTCATATTTTCAACAGTCCTGATAATGAGACTTGTTTTGTGCAGGTCTGCAAATGACCCCTTACCTTTGCTACATATCCAGCTGCAAATTTCCCCAAATTAAAAAATAATTTCTCTGCAACAATAACTTTCTTTCCTTTTAGACATGTTGTATTTTGTTACTTAAATATTTAATGCTCAAACATATCCATCAATACTTGTGAACATCTTAAGACATTAAATTCAAATTAGAATTTAGACCACCATTTCCCAGAATAAATCTACATGAGTCAAAATCATTTAAATCAAAACATGTGACTAAATATGCTCTAAATTTAGTTTTGAAAAATAAAACTACACAAAGATTATGTAGGCAGCTTGGGAACGACAAACTTAATGAAAAGAAAAATCCACTAAAAATGCACCCAAAAAAACACAAAAGGGATCAATTTATATGGCAGCTTTTACAACTCAATATCGCAAAGCACTTGACGTGCAATTGAGCAAATTTATTCTCAACAGTAGTTGTCTTACTTTAATCCTTCAAGATGAAAATGGAAGACAATTCATGGCCAGAAGAGAATGGCCAGTGATTCATCCAAATTTTAGCAAAGAGATTATCGAGCAGTTTTTGGAAGATACCACAATTACACCTGATCCGATTCTCATTTGATCTCTATTTAAAACCTCTTTCTAGTAAGGATTACTGCTCGAGGAACAGAGGGGACATTCTAGCTGATCTATCATTGTTCTTGCTCACTGCTCTTATAGCCATGTGTTGACCAAGATAAGTTGTCAAATTACTCCCTCCGATGCTGAATTTTCAAAGTTGAACATCATTTTTGACATTTAATGTGGCAAATTATAAAATGGGACAATGTGTTAACACTTGTGTTACTTTTTGTGTAAAATGGGACAATTTGTGGTGTACATCCTGTGTACAACACACATTAATTATCTTAAATAATGCAGGATAAAAATCCAATACAGTGGCCTGTGCTTTTCCTTTATTCAGATGTAACTGATCATTTAAACATATGCCAGAACCAGATTTGGAAGATTTAAAATAACATATTATAAGATTTACATTTCTATGATGCATTATTATGTTCAGACAACTCATACCACTTCATACTGCACTGGCTGCAACAAAGCAAACACGAAAGCTATTCTGCACCAGCCAAATTCCAGAAAATAACAACTAACTGATCTAATTTTTGTGCATGGGATCAGTCAAATGAAGAATATTAGTCATATTAGTCAAGGCAACACCATCCCAGGCAAACCAGCAACTTAATTGGTCCTTATTGCAGCACCTTAAACCTTAGATAGACACAAAGTGCTGGAGTGACAGTGGGTCAGCCAGCATCTCTGGAGAAAAAGGTTGGGTGACGTTTCGGTTCAGGACCCATCTTCAGCCTGAAAGTAAGGGGGTGGGGGGGGGATAGGTGAAGGGCTGGAGGCGAGAAAAGACCTTTACTCTGTTCATCATTGGCACTGCAGTTACTTGCCTAGATTGCTGACGAATTCCCACTCTACAGCATCCATCATGCAGGAAAGGGGCAGAAGAACAACACCACTTCCAAATCATACGCCATACTGACGACAAATATAAAATATATTTCCCATTCCTTCTTTTCCAAGGTACTTGGGGATAAAAAGTAAATGCTGATCTTGCCAGCATTATCTACTACCCATAAATAGATTTTTAACAAGAACTTGGATAGATGGATGAGAGTATGGATTCATATTTCATCTCAAGAAACCTTCAACATTTGGACTCAAAGTTATACATTCTACGACTGAGGAGGAAAATAACTCTCAACCTAGCCATGACATTTTTACAAAGGATGCCGGCAATCTGAAATTTTAAAAAACAGAAATGCTTATTATGCTCACAAACCTAAATTACTGGAATAAAATTCTGTAAGTCTTTGAAACTACTCATGAACCTATTACATTAGCCAGCATGGGGTGTCCATCTTTTCACACTTACTGGTATGATTTGCATTAATGTGATAGTTAAACATGAGAACTGCTCATTGAGACAGTAATTGAGACCATAAGAATTTTCAGGCACAGTAATTTGGGTAACATTTACATTCCAGTTAGATGAGACCAGCATTGTTGCTAACTGAATACCTTAAGATATCACGTAATTCCTTGGTTGCATGTCTGAATCTAATCAGAAAAGGATATTTATGCACATTTTGGCCTGGTGCACTTATGATGAGCCCTTTACATGATGTTATATTTTTAATATAGCCATCGTGGAAGACGTAAACGCACCAAGAAATGCACAGATGATTTCATTTTACATTCCTTCCCATCGCACATTTAGTGCAACTGAATTACAAAATTAACGCATTGTATAAACACATCCCAATATTTAACTAACTCCAACTTCAATTAAACATGTCTGCGAATTAAGAAGCATCTCTAGTAAGCTAGTGTTCATTGTTTAAAAGACCAAAATAAGACTAATTTGGTACCCCACGCATTTAAATTACAAATAAATACAGTATTCTGGTTTTGCATATTCAGTACTTTCTAAAACATACCAGATTAAAAAGATAACCTCACTCAGAAATTACCCTTTAATTCACTTCAGACAAACATCATCTTACTACTTTCCATTGTTGGCGCATATTACTTAATATAAATCATGCAATCTTGTTTGCACATACAAGATAGAGACTGGTCCTGATAATTCTTACTACATGCCCAAATGGCCTGGGCCTAAGCCAATCTGTTACAAACGAGGATAGCTACTGGATATAAGAAAATAATGAGGTCCACTGGAATGCTAATGAGTATCAACACAATCACTACTGACAAGATAAATCATGCAGAAAATGCACATATTTCTCAAAAATAATAAACCCGATTTGAAGCATGATCGACCATAAACTGCCAGTCAACCAGGATATCCTGTTAGGACCATATATCCACAACAAATTATATACTTCCAGCATGAAAATTAAAGAATAAGTTTAACTCCTTTGTAGATTCATACAGCTTGCCTTTAGTTAAATGTCATATTTAACAGGCTTATGACAGGCTTCCAACTCTTCCACCATTTCCAAAAGACTCCTACCAATGCCATTTCCCTAACATCATTATTTTCAATCAATGTTTCAAAAAACAAAAATCTCTCACCATTGCTTGAAACAATATCTTAATCTTACAATTTTGGGATGAAATATTGTTATTAAAATGCAAATCATCTGAAATAAGAGACGAGTTAAGAATCGCTGGCTAGATATTTAAACCCTTTCAGGGCTCTTTTTTCCCCCTGTTGCCAGCCGGGCAACCTAGGCAGCTTTTTAGGTTGCCAAATGACAGTTCAGGTGGTCATTTAAGACGGCTTGCATGACGCGTGCAATAATGTGCTCGGACGAAGTGCGCAGTTATCAGTCGGAATTATGCCCAATGAAGCATTCACATATTATTTCTGCTTGAAATAAAGTCACAAACTAAACATATTCACCAATCAAGACATGATATATACCACAATGACATGTAGCAAAATTATAATACAGTATCTCAACTCTTTTTACACATTGCAATGAATACAATTTATATTATTTCTTTCCACTTCCAAACCAAAATGTAGTTGGATTATTCAGCGTATGATCAACCTGTGTCAATAAATCCTGGACCATGGTAACATATATGCTCAACCATGCACACTACAGATTCTTGCAAGCATGCTTTCTGTGAAGGACTGAAAATTATCATGACATGGCCATAGCATGGGTCGTTATTGCTATTGGTACAGAAACACTCTCGCTTCCCACATAATTTATCCACAACAAAATATACAGGTTGCAAGGAAATTTCTAAAGGCATAAAGCTGTTAAAACCGACTATACCCATCTGACAGGTTAAACATTACACTAACTGACAAGAGATGACCAAAGGACATAACTGCAGCAAATGTTCTTTTGGTAATATGTTTAAAGGTGTCAAAACGCCACATTACCGGACATTCGGATTAGATGTATGTGCTGTGAACAGCAATGAAGATACCCAGTTTGTACGCACCAGATTTAAAAAAAATTATTGATAAATGCTGTTTCCATCATTCCCACTTCAGAATTAACGTTAAAATTTCAACTGAAATATCTCCTGACCAAATTTGTGATGTATATGAACGACTGTAGAAATAAAACCTGGATAAATCCAACGTATAGTTGTGAATGTTGCTCATTAAAGAACTATACTGATACACCATATTAAGAGCATTGATTTGCCGTTAAAATGAATTCTGTAATAACGTGTCAACAGTAGCAGTGACAATCGAACACTGCGGTTTTAATGTTTCACGTGTTCACAATTTAATTAATCCAACTTTATGGATAAAAACAAATAATAACATTGGGAATTAAAACACATTTAATTGCATTCCGTTATCAAACATAGTCAATGTTCCCTCTGAAGACATTTCTAGCGGAGTAGGGTCGGGGGGGGGGGGGGGGGGGGGTTGAGAAGGCAATCGGTGCAGAATGGATGGATTGCGGCTGGGGAATTAGTTCATGTTGGAGTAGGTAAAATTGTGAGGGGAGAGCGCGGGGATGTCAGAGGGGTTGAATGGGGGGGGGGGGGATCAGTACGGGATGGAGGGGGGGGGGGTCCGTGCAGGATGGATGGGGGGGATCAGTACAGGATGGATGGGGGGGGGGGGATCAGTACAGAATGAATTGGAGGGGGTAGGCAAAAATGCTGGAGAAACTCAGCGGGTGAGGCAGCATCTATGGAGCGAAGGAAATAGGCAATGTTTCGGGTCGAGACCTTTCTTCAGATTGATTCCCCCCCCCCCCCCATTATTCATGGAGTAGGGTCGGGGAGGGGGGGGGGAATCGCTATAGGATGGATGGGGATCGCTACAGGATGAATGGGGTGATCGCTACAGGATGAATGGGGATTAGTGCAGGATGAATGGGGATCAGTGCAGGATGAATGGTAATCAGTACAGGAGGAATGGGAATCAGTGCAGGATGAATGGGGATCAGTGCGGGATGAATGGGAATCAGTACAGGAGGAATGGGAATCAGTGCAGGATGAATGGGGATCAGTACAGGATGAATGGGGATCAGTACAGGATGTGCAGGATGGATGGGGATCAGTGCAGGATGGATAGGGATCAGAGAGAGGAAGGTCAGCGCTCTTCGGACAACAACGGTATCATCGCCCCGCTGCCTTGGCCGTCCCTGTCCACCACCAAGTGCCGCCACCAAAGGGGAAGGCAGTTGGGATCTCCTCGCCTCTGCCTCTCCTCTCCTCCGCCAGCCAACAGGAAGGTGCGGGGCTGAGCGGTGCAGATGCCTCAGACGACGAAAGGAGGCCTCCCCCTCCCTCCCTCCTCCTGGCCTCGGAGTGCGTGAAGGTTTGTTTTGAAAACGGATAAGGCGGAGTGGCAAGCAGCGACCGCTATCAGGGCCAGCGGGGTGTGGGAGGAGAAGGAGATGCTGCCGCTGTGCAGGGCATGTCCTACCGTCCATCACGCTGCACCCAGTATCTTTGCCCCGCACTACAGCTTGTTACCAAAGATACTAGTGGAGCTCCTCTAGTATCACGTTCCTTCTCTCCAGAGATGCTGCCTGACCCGCTGAGTTACTCCAGTTTTTTGTGTCTATCTTCGGTATAAACCAATATCTGCAGTGCCAAGCCGGGCAAAATGACTAGACGTTTAGGTTGCCCAGCGGCACTTTGGGTGGTCATTGGCACGCGGGCAATTCCTAATTTCGAGCCCTGCTTTTCTATTCATTCTTGCCAATGTTCTCCACCCCTTTTCAGCAATGACATTGATCTAAAATTTCACAGCAGTGAATTACTTTTGGTACCCCATCCCACTGTCTGTTATTCACAAGAGCCTTGCAATGTAACCTTATTTAAACAGGATATTTGAATTCAAGGGAGAACAAAGCAAACAAAAAACATCCAATTCCATCTTCACATCCAACAACCATGTTGGAGGTTAACTGCCAATATCATTGAGTCTCCCTGCCTGAAACAAGCAACCCTTAAACAAACTGCAAGCATATTATTGATAACCCAGCTAAGATCATCAAACACAGCAAGGACTGGGATTTAACCCTGGACGTGACATACAAGGTGGCTGAGTATTTGTGATGAATAATAAATAATCTACCAATCTCTGCTGGGTATATTTAAAACAGAGATTGGAAGATTCTTGATTAGTTAGGGTGTCAAAGGTTACGGGAGAAGGCAGGAGTATGGGGTTGAGTAATTGAATGGTGGAGTAGATTCAATGGGCTGAATGGCCTCATTCATTAAAATTTCAAGATCTGACTGATTATAAAACTATCCAAATTATGTTCAAAGCAGCTAATCAGCAGTTGCCTTGTAATATCCAGGGGTTGTTCCAATGGAGAGAAAGCAAACACAACCTGAGAGGAACCTATATATTTGAAAAACCGGCAATAAGAACTAATGCAAAACTCCATTGTGTTACAGCAAAGGGTGTTAGTCTCTGGAATAACTGCCATGATGAGCTGAAAAAATGTAAGACTCTATTCAAACTAAAAACACTCTTCAGAAACAAAAGATTGAATGGTTATGAGCTGGACCAGTGATTTTCTTTTCTGTTTGGTTATTTCTTGTTTGTGGACTGTTCAACGGATTTTGGGTCCATTTGTTCCCATTATTTTGTTTTTCCATGAAAATGTATAGAAAATAAGAGGGGGTAGGACCAGCAAAGTTTTCGAACTTCTTCTTACCCCTTTTGAACATGAACGATATTATTTGTATTATTATTTGTATTCTACTGCTATGTCTTATGGGGAGGAAACATTATTTTGTATACTTATAGAGTATCATGTGCGGTTCTGATCGGCTTGCTACAGGAAGGATATGACTAAGTTATAGAGTGTGTAGAAAAGATTCATTAAGAAAGAACTGCAGATGCTGGTAAAATCGAAGGTAGACACAAAATGCTGGAGAAACTCAGCGGGTGAGGCAGCATGTATGGAGAGAAGGAATTGGTAATGTTTCGGGTCAATTCTCCAGCATTTTGTGTCTACCTTCACAAGGATGTTGCCAGGACTAAAGAGCTTGAGGTAAAAGGAGAGACGGCTTAGGCTAAGACTGTTTTCTCAAGAGTGAAGGTAGCTGATGGAACCTTGGGAGAGGTTTATAAAATCATACGGTAAAATCATGGGTAGCGAGTCACAGTATTTTTTCCCAGGAGAGTCTAAAAATAAAGGAAGTGGGTTTAAGGTAAGAGGGGAAAGATATGAACCAAGCACACACTCGATAGACACTCTGATTGGCATGGACGAGTTGGGCCAAAAGGCCTTTTGTGCTGTTCACCATCCATCAATTGACAACAGGTAAACAATTAGGTGATGAACTGTAACACCAACTTCCAACAGGTCATAAGTACTGCTCACCGCAATGCTGAAGAACACTTCATGTGCCAAAGAGCAGAACATTTAAAATCAGTTTAAAAAACTAATCGGAGGAGCTGAAATTCAAACTGGCAATTTAGCTTTCCCAACAGAAAAGGAAGAGTAATTCAGAGTATTGAGTTCAAACTGATCATATCACGCTGTGTATAAATGAAATCCACCCAGTGATCCAATAATGGAGACAGTCAATACTCACTTTGTGCCTTCAAAACTTAAACTCTAATGAGCATCAAACATGCATGAATAGTTTTCTTGGTAAACAGATGATTAGGGCAGTAAATCAGTAAGCCATGCAGATCACAAGCAGAGCTGGTACGGGTGTGAGAAACAGCCATGAAAACATTTAATTGAACATTTAAAACAGCAGAAAGAAAAATCATTGCACAGAACAGAAAGCAGGACAGACCCATCCATCCTTCCACCGCTTTTACATTGCATATTAAATAAAATCACCACTCTAATAACTTAATTAGACAGTAAGGGAGGACATTAGTTATTATCACTTTTAGGAAGACAAAATAAAAATGAAAACCCTAACTTCAGGCTGACTGCAAAGCAGAACACCTAATGAGAATAAATATGATCCAAATCTGAAGATTTGTATTTCAACAGTTGAATGCAAAGAAAATGCCATAATTCAGAGACTATCAGCTTCAGAACTAATAATATCAGCTTGAGACTGCAAATACACCATAAAAGACTACTATTGAAAAATCAAATCAAGCAAAGATATAAACTAATGCAAATAAAAGGGTGAGTCTGGAGGTCAAATCTGCAAGTGAAATGGTTAAGTATCTTTCATACAATTCTCTCAACTTCGAAATGAGAAAATCACCCCATCAAAATTCCTTTTCAAAATATACGGTGCAGGTATAAGGGAATAAAAGGAATTAATTTTAAGTTTGACGTCTTGGAGTGCATCAGAAATATGTAAATAGCTTGGAGTGCATCAGAAATATGTAAATTATTTAGCCAATATCTATCTTCCATAATTTTACATTTGATTTGCATTTCCCTCTAATACTGCATTTTTGATACACCCCTGAACAATATTTCTGTAGTGAACAGGTATGGGCTTCTGCTGCTTACTAGCACCCCTAAACAGAAGTTTCCAAAGTCATTTCAGTAGTTTGCAGTTCTCCATATTTCCTACATAATCGATGCCACATCCAAAAAAATAGTTCTACCCTTCTACCCTCATTCTGCTACTTTTCCAGATCTTAGTTTAGCCATACAGCGTGGAAAAAAGGCCCTTCGGCCCACCCCAACCATTGATCACTCACACATCCATGTCATCCCACTTTCACATCCAATGCACTTGGGGCAATTTACAGAAACCAATTAACCTACAAACTAGGATGTGGGAGGAAACCGGGACACCCTGAGAAAACATGCAAATTCTGCACGGTCAGTGTCCGTAGTCAGGATCAGACCCAGGTCTCTGGCGCTGTTACGCAGCAGCTCTACCGTTGTGCCACTGTGAATATTTAAGTCATAAAGATGATGCCCTCTTCTCCGAAGAACCTCCACCTTGAATACCTTACCTCTATAAAGTTCGCTAAAGTCCGTTTCAACGTTTAGGGAGGTTTAGTCTAATGCTCTCCAGAGAGCAATGCTAAACCAGAGAATGTTTAGTCTAATGCACTCTCTTTGTTCCCCTCTCCCTACCCCATATGCAGGGGCGGAAAACCCGGGGGGCCAGAGGGGACACGTCCCCCCCCATGTTTTGAGAGGGGGGCGACATCCCCGCCAGGTTAACCTGCCTGGACTTGCGGGAAATATGGCCAGCGCGGAGAAGCAGTGCTGGTAGCCCGTCAGTCCAGACAGGGCTGTTAGTTAACCCGGTGAGACAGGCAGTTGAGCTGCATTTAGCGCTGGATTGAGCCTCCGAAGCCTCGCGTGCGTGTGTGAGAGTGTGCGCATGCGCTCGCGGCCGCCAAAAAATTGTGTCCCCCGTCCCCTCCATGTTTTGATAGTGAGTTCCGTTCTTGCCCATATGGGCTTTTCCCATATTCCTATTTAACTGGTATTTTATGTCAATATCCTGGAATTTCACAGGCAAATGTAAATATCTAATAGAGTAATGAACTATTTTGATAATTTTGAAAAGGCTAAGTAAGGGTCCTTCACCAAATATCTCAAAGTCTTCTAAAATAGGTACAAGATGATTACTAAATTCAGGAAAATAAGCTATTTCTAAAAATCTAATAAATCAGTAAATTTTGACAAACATTGGTAGGCTGTCAACATCTAATGCGCAAAATACAAACAAGTCATCAAAATGGCTTCTTCTTTGCAGGAAGAGTCACAGGCACGAACGGTCAGAATTGTATTTGCAATATTTTCTGCTCTTAGCTCAGGAGAACAGTGTGCTTTTATGTCGTATAAATGAGCTACTAAAAAACAAATGCTTCTCTTAGATTCATTTTCAGTGCAACTTTGATGGCAATATAATGTAGCCTCAAATCCACTAAACAAGTTGAATCTTAAGCATCCAGTTTATAAAGCTTTTCTAGTGGAAAACACACTTTATAGATATCAAACCAGTAGCATACGTTTACTCTTAAGATCACTAATGTAGTTACGATAACAGTTCATTTTTACCTTCTTACAAATAGAAGAATGTCCAAGAATTCTCTGGAGACCACAATTAAATTTCTACTTTTTCCTTCATATTTTCCAAATGAAATGTCTTGCAGCAGAGGAATAAAACAAAACATGCCATTTGATCAAATTATTGCTACTGGGCAGTATTTTCCAAACGTAGATGGACATTTCTCAGTCAAATCAATTATATTGGCTTAAATCATTGAGAAATGTAACTTTAAAGTAAACCATTGAATGCTAAGCTGTATCAAATACCATTGGGAAAACTCATCTTAAAGTAAGTAGACAGTTTCATCGTAATAGCCACGATCCATAACAGAGATATAACAGGTGGGAAAAAATAGCCATGCACAAAACAAAATAATAAACCAAATGATATCTCGTGGAGTTAGAATGCTGAAGTTTGAATTTGATTGCGAAATAAGGTCATAAGGAATAGGAGTAGAATTAGGTCATTCGGCCCATCAAGTCTATTGTGCCATTCAATCATGGCTGATCTATCTCTCCCTCCTAACCCCATTCTCTTGCCTTCTCCCCATAATCTCTGACACACATACTAATCAAGAATCTATCTATCTCGGCCTTAAAAATATCCACTGACTTGCCCTCCATAGCCATCTGTGGCAAATAATTCCACAGATTCATCACCCCCTGACTAAAGACATTTCTCCTCGTCTCTTTCCTAAAAGAACATCCTTTAATTCTGAGGCTATGACCTCTAGTCTTAGAGTCTTCCACTAATGGAAACATCCTCTACACATCCACTCTATCTAAGCCTTTCACTATTTTCAATGAGGTCCCCCTCCTCATTCTTCTAACTCCAGTGTAAACCTCCTCTGGACCCTCTCCAGAGTCAGCACATCCTTCCTCAGATATGGTGCCCAAAATTACTCACAATATTCCAAATGCGGCCTTACCAGTGCCTTATAGAGCCTCAATATTACATGCCAAAATAGACACAGTAATGTCTCCACGAACAAGTACTAATTTTGAGAATCTTGAAATCAGACCCAGTAAAAAGCGGTTAAGAAGGAACTGCAGATGCTGGAAAATCGAAGATAGACAAAAGTGCTGGAGAAACTCAGCGGGTGCAGCAGCATCTATGGAGCGAAGGAAATAGGCAACGTTTTGTGCCAAAACCCTTGTTCAGGCTGATGTTGGGTGGGGGGGGCGGGGAGAAGAAAGGAAAAAGGAAGAGGAGGAGCCCAAGGGCTGAGGGAGAGCTGAGAAGGGAGACAGCAAGGGCTACCGGAAATTGGGGAATTCAATGTTTATGCCGCTAGGGTACCAGTAAAAAGCGGGATTTTTTCCCAATTTTTAAATCGCAGAAACAAGTTGGTTATCTGACTCAATGTAAAATAATTGCTCAATCAATATGTGTATAATTCTTTATAATAAGTGTAACTTATTGACAAAATTAACCACTTAATTTAAAATATTCTCAACTAGAAGGCTTAAACTGCAAAATCTACAACTTGCCTATATATCCGAAAAACAATAACAAAGCAGAACAAACCTGAATGATGGAAGCTGGACTGTTCCAGCAGAAAAAGACAGAACTTCAACAGTAAACATAGACTGTGTACGTTACACAGAGTAGCTGACCTGATAGCATGCCGCAAGGGCAATACACAATCAAGAGTATCAAATGACTTTGAACTGTTGGCGCCCGAACACACTGTGGGACAACCTCAAGGTGAAAAAAGAAATCATAATTGGACTTGCGAATTTGTGAAATAAACTACAAGCAAACACAATTAATATTTAATCATTTTATAAATCATTCAATCTCAACTCGGATTGGATGGAAGATGATAACACACACCAAACTGTATGAAGAGCTTCCAGATTAGAAGTATAATTTACTGACAGAAAATAAATTGGTTCCACCCTAGGGGTTGTCGCAGCAAAAATGCGTCTTCCCATTCCTTTTGTAAGGATAACTGAGAGAAATGCTGAGTGTGTCTTGGAACTGGAAAACGTTTTATAATTAGAGGACACACTATGAGGAACTTTTAGATACACTCACTATCCATTGAGAGATGCAGAACAAATAATAAATACCCCAAATCAACACAAGTTATGATATTTGGAGTGTCTATTGAATTAATAAGTTATTCACAGAAAGTAACAGACTGAATAGATTTCAGCTCAGAATAGTGAGAAAATTAGAATGAGGGAGACATCAAAGTATTATTGATTTGAGAGACAATTACATAAGCTGTTCTGGTCAAATATGGATGACTCCAACGCTGAGGAAGAAAGAAAGGTGGAAAATCAGGCAGGGAAGTAGAGTGGAAGTCAATAATCAGATCAGAGGAGTAGGCCATTTGGCCCGATCACGTGCGATCTAATGCTCAAGAATAATTTATTATTTTCAACATTAACTGAATTTAATTACTTCTGAAGCATGTAATGGGAAGACAATATTGAGTTGATTCTTGAGCTTCTTGCAACTTACATTAAAACTGTTGCGAGGAGAGGAGGGGCTTTACGTTTTCAAGGAAAACCTGGCAGAAGCTTCTTGGAAGACGATTACTCACTCTGTTCCAGTGTTTAGCAAAATGGTGCTTTCTATCATCAGTTATAGTTCTGTGTGTAAACTTTAAAAATAGCTTTCATTTCTGATATGAAAGCTCATAGCAAATCTGTAAATCCTTGCAGTCACATAACATTTTTATGACTTTATTCAAGGTGATCCTCTTCGGAAAGATACACAGCTATACTAATTGATGTAGCAAAGATGAGAAACCGTAGTTGAAAACATACAAGGAGGCTGTAAGAAGCTGGGAGAGAAGTAGAAATAGCAAGGTTTGAACATTTTGGAGAGAGAACATGAAAATACTCGCCTTAGAAAAAATAATAGTTAATAATTCAGATATTTAAAATTTCATAATAAAATGCAATGTTGCTATACTGGACCCTGTCTCAGTATCTCTCAGATGTGGAAAAATAGACTGCAACAAATCGTTATCATCTCTATTGAATTATGCAATTGTCCTCTTGTGGCTATTTACAACTGTCCTACTTTTTTCATGTTTTTGGTGCCAGCAGTCTTTCCGTAATGGGGAGTTGTGTTGAAGTCCATATGCTCCCAAAACTTGCACAGGACTGTTCATCAGTCATGAGGTTTTGTGAAAGGCGAACAGGCTCAAATGGCTGAAAAGTTACTTGGCAACTTTCACAGCGTTCTCTGTCTTTCCATTACCTTATGGAAAATTAGATGGGTGGCTTTCCAGAGATGACCTGTTAGTTCTTTCAGAACCTCACAGTTCACCCGACTGGGAACTGTTGCACATTATCTGCAATCAGCACATCAGGATGAGATATCCAACAAACTATCTAAGCTTGTGAATGACCACTAATGATAAATACTTTGTAACTATAAGTTTTCCACTAATTTCTGTTTTCACATTTTCTTTCTGCTCTGGTTTACCTTCATAACCAGCTGAATGTACAATGTAAATACTTATTTCATTATTTTTAGATAAATGACATCTCTGGAATTCTAAAGGTACAGGCAACTTTTTTCTTTTCCGCCATTTATGACTTCAATCGAATGCCATAATCAATTGAATGAACTGCTCTTTGAATTGAGAGTTCATCAAGTGAAGCCGAGTTAAGCTGTCATATCGCGTAGAAAAGAATTGCAGATGCTGGTATACTCCGAAGTTTCACACAAAGTGCAGGAGTAACTCAGCGGGTCGGGACCCTTCTTAGACTGGACAACTATTCCGACTATTGTCATGTCCACAAGTAGAATAAAGTTCAGGTACAATGAAAATAATAATTTTTGCCTCGCATTCAGTGTTCCATTCCTGGTATTGGACAAAAATGTCATTATTATATCAAGCAGTAGCATTCATACAATCTTTCAGTATCTCTGAATTACTGAACATTTTCAAAATAGCTAAGGTATTTCATCAAATAAAAACTCACAGCAAGGGGCATCATTTACTTGCCGTGGCTTTCACCCCAGAGGCAGACAAAATCTCCGGTAAATTCAACACGAAACAACAGAGCAGTTTGATACAATTCTTATAGCACCAACACCTATTACACATACCACATACCCTCGTTCCTGCAGTGTTGCAATGAAGAACCACACATGCTCATGGAACAACACTGCATCTTTTGAGAGGGAACTTGAGCCCACCAGACTTAACATCATTTTAACAAATCTACAGATAATGATTCCTTCACTCCTATTTACCTATCTTTTCTTTGTTTTCCAGATGCATTAACCTTCATGTTGTCGTGCATATCATCCCATCTCGCTTGTTTTCCAGTGTTCCAGAGACCTCCGTTTGTTCTTTCTTTCCCTCATGCATCGACCTGTTCCCATAATTTATATGAAAACAGTTCAGATGAAAATTATGAACTGCGAATATTAACAATGTTTTCTCCAAAGATGCTACCTGACCGACTGAGTACATTCCAGTTTATTCTGTGCAGGAAGGAACTGCAGATGCTGGTTTATACTGAAGTTTATACAAAGTGCTGGAGCAACTCAGGAGGGTAGGCAGCATCTCTGGAAAAAAATAACTTGTTCTGGCCTTTCCTTCCCCAGTCACTAGGAATCAGGAATGTGGAGATACAAGAGGCTGCAGATGTTTGAATCCTGAGCAAAAAAACATACTATTAGAGAATTTTGGCGAGATAAGCAGCATTTGCGGAGTGAAGTAGACAGACGACATTTCAGGTTGAAATGTCGTCTATCCAGTTCCCACCACAGATGTTGCATGACCCACCGAATTCCATCTGGAACATGGGTTGGTTTAAGTCCAACCAGGGTCTAGTTGGCCTGTGTATTTATCATACTGTTTAAGTGCAGCAGAAAATATATTAAGTTACAGTCATAACATGTAGAAAGGTATTTGGGTACAAATAAGAGTAACATCCAATCTTCCAGAAAATCTGTCAGACCACTATCGCAGAAGTCCCAAGGGGGGCAATTTATCAGAAGGTTTTACTGCATTTTGCTTTTTCCTCTACTGTGCATCCCGCACCACTGGCTACCCCTTGCCCCACCCCCACTATGCACTATGTTGGTTCATCTCGAAAGTAAAAGAATACACACTGGAGGCAACTTTAGAATATGTACAGGGATGCAGATGCAACTAGCGTCAAGGCTGTGAAAGCGTTTAAATGATGAGCTTGGGGATTTTGAATTCTCTGTGCTTGAGGCAGGGAAAAGAGATTAGGGAAGACAAGAATGATAGGCAAGTAGGAACTGGTGTTGGACAAGAAGAACACAGGATGCATTTAAAGCATGTCATAAAGTAACAGAGCATGGATAACAAGCAATGTTGTGGATGTGAAGTGAACTGAGATGGAGTTGAAAGCTTACTCCCTCACCATACAGAGTACAAAAACTATACAACATGCTTCTACAAGAAGCAGGGATGCGAAGGAACCTAAAAGGCAGCAAATTGAGACAATTATCTCAAACAAATCATTTGCAATGATATCAAATGGGCAACCCAGCTAAATGGAGCCACGTGCAGAATTAAATGATTTGGTGGGAAATTAAAGTATGTGGCACAATTCGGAATTACCAAGATAACTGCAAGTAGGATGATAATGGAAATATATTCAAATCAGTCCACAGCTTTATACTTTCCTTAAACACAGTGATCACTGATAATGACATATTTTAAAAATCCTTCTCACTGCTTTGTAATGTATTGTACTTGTCAGAACTACTTAATGCAATTAAATTTTCTTTGTTTTCCCGTTATCAATTTCTATTATCCTAACCTTTATAGCTTTAATGTGAGAGGGTCAGTTTAAAAGGAGTGTTTGGCACGGATCACAGAGGGTGATCAGTGCCTGGAACCCATTGCCTGGGGCGGTGGTGGAGGCAGATACGATTGTGGTGTTCAAGTGATTTATAGACATGCACATTGTTATGCATCAAATGGAGGAATACGGATCAGGTGCAGGCAGATGAGATAGGTTTGTCTTTACATCATGTTTGACCTGGACATTGTGGGATAAGAGGCTTGTTAGTGTGCTGTAATTTTTATGGGGGAAGGAATTGCAGATGCTGGTTTATACCTAAGATAGACACAAATTGCTGGAGTAAGGTAGACACAAAATTCTGGAGTAACTCAGCGGGTCAGGCAGCATCTCTGGAGAGAAGGAATGGGTTACGTTTCGGGTCGAGACCCTTCTTCAGAGAATGCTGGAGTAACTCAGGTCAGGTACAAAATGTTGGAGAAACAGTCTGAAGAAAGGTTTCGGCCTGAAACATTCCCCTATTCCCTTTCTCCAGAGATGCTGCCTGACCCGCTGAGTTACTCCAGCACTTTGTGTCTGTACTTTTTTTATGTTCTATTTTCTCCCATTGAGAAAGTAACCTAACACTGACAGAGATCAATGGTATTCTTTAATTGTCAAGACACATAAGCTATCCAGAAATAAAGCTTTATTCAAATTGCTGCCCTTTTCTTGATGCAGCAGTTAATAGATCCGATAGGTTATGGAAACTAACCCCTTGAGGGGCTGTCCCACTGCGGCGACCTAATCTGCGAGTTTAGACGAGTTTGCCCTAGACTCAAACACGTAGCATGGTCGACACGTGGTCCCAGGAGGTCCTATGAGGTCACTGGAATCTCCTTCATGCTCGAGGGAAGTTCCAGCAGAAAATCTTTCAGCATGTTGAAAAATTTTCCACGAGTAAAAATTGGTCGGCATGGTTCTTTTGAACTCGTAGTGCAGTGGAGTGGGGTCGCTATGTAGTTATAGGCAGTCGAGGGCAGCCATAGGCAATCTCCCTCGCTGACCGGGCATTTTAATTGGCTCATTGGAGTATTCAGGAACAAGAAAGCCGACCGGTAATGTAAATTGCCCACTAAACTTTATTAAACGTTGTCTGGCTTCTTAAAAGTGTCTCCACTCCTTCTCCGCCCCCCCCCCGCCCCACCCCCCTCCTCCTTCTCTCACCTTCTCTACCCCCACCCCCTCTCTAAAGGACTTACCGTACACCGTCAGAATGTTAAATCATGCAAACTTGTATCCATTTTGAAGTTGTCCCAAATTCCCAAAATTGAGGATTCCCCCCCCCCCCGTTGTATTTTGTACGCAAAATAAGATAAATTTAAACTTGAGATTTTTCTGTTATTGTATGACTGATACGTTTAGAATATTGCACACATGACTGAATATGATAATATCTAGACAAGGATATATATAATATTATATCTTCCTGTTCATCGTGAGTGTGAATTCCAGACAGCGCTCCCATCCCAAATGCTGAGTTACTCCAACAAAGTGCTGGAGTAAAGGGCCTGTCCCACCAGCATGCGATTGCATGCGTCTAGCGCGACCATACGTGGTCGCTGGAGGCGCACGGCCGCGCGGGGCCGGTCCCACTTCAAACCGCAGAGGCGTATGGAGTTGTGCAGGGCTGGTCCCGACATCATACTCACCAATCAGCTGCGCAGGAGGCGGGCCGACTGAATTTGGACGTCGCACGGCGTTGGGCGGTGACGTCATCGCGCAACGCCACGCGCTAGGCGTACGCCATCAAGACGCTGCGTACGACGTCAAGACGCTGCGTACGCCCTCAATGCGCCTGCGGGCCGAAAGGCTGTTGGCGCGTGGAATTTTCCTGCCCCGCACAACTCAAAACGCCTCCGCGGTTCGAAGTGGGACCGGCCCCGTGTGGCCGTACGCCTCAAGCGACCACGTTTGGTCGCGCTGGACGCATGCAATCGCATGCTGGTGGGACAGGCCCTTAACTCAGCAGTTCAGGCAGTATCACTGGAGAACATGGATAGGGGAGGTTTCGGGTCGGGTCCCTTCTTCAGACCGAAGAAGGGTCTCGGCCAGAAACATCACCTATCCATGTTCTCCAGAAAAGCTGCCTGACTTGCTGAGTTACTCCTGCAGTTTGTGTCCTTTTGTATATTAACCAGCGTCTGCAGCTCTTTGTTTCTACAAAACATCTCACATCAGTGTCCTTTCATCCAGCAAAATGCTTATAACCAGAAAAATCTGTTTTAGTGATGCTGGATGAAAGATAAATATTGGCCAGACAAGATGGAAGAATTACCCTAAATTTTGCGTCACACAAGAGTACACATAGCTACTTGACTTAGTGTCTCACACAAAAACCAGTGCAACAATATCAGCAGAACAATGAAGTGAAAGCAAGACAGGAAGGGCTACCATGTATTCATGCAACAACTATGCAAATTCCTGGGAAGGACAAAATAAAAGGATAAAGGTTGACTTGTTATTTTGCAAGAGGTTTACTTTCACATACCTCACGGCACACTACTTTGATCATTTATTGCTTGGAACAAACGTGGGCCAATTCTTATCAGCTGGACATCACCGCACACTGGGTTAAATATAGTTGTGGCAACAATTTTATAAACAAGACTGCAACATTACAGTCGACAGGCAGGCTTGTCAGTCCATTAAAACACTGGAAAAGATCACAAATTTCTCTAATGGGAAAATCTGCTTTTTTAATCTTAATGGAGTAAAGGACACTTCATGAGCAAGAGCACCAGACTACGCACATTTCAAAGAGGTCTATAATCTAGTTATAAATTATGCAGCTATATTACTGTATGTAAAGTACAGAAACGGCAGAGTAGCTTTTCATCTCATTTTTAATGAATTCCATTAAAAAGTTCAATAAAGCTTGAAATTTCAGGATTTCTATTCATTCAATTACTAATCCCATCAAAAGAACATGTTTCAGATGCAACTTGTTCACTAATTAGCAACAATGAACTAATCGAAACATCTATAATGGAAATTATCCTGACTATTCAACATTAACTGTTGGTATCATCGCGGAAATTATTATTACTTAAAACATCCCCACTAACCATCTCTTCTTCTCTTCCCAAATATAAAGCATTTCATAAACCATGGCCGATCAGAAAAGAGCATACCAAAATGTCAGCTCATTGAAAATTCATTGACCCAAAACCACAAATCTCATTTAATAGATCCCATTAAGAACCAAAACTGCAATTTAAAATTCAGACATACACTCTTTTATTGAAGTGACTTGAAAGAAAATACAAAATGCATTCTACAGTAAACAGATTCTGAATTGCCAATCACTACCCATGGGGGAAGCCTTTGATTTAAGAAACATAAAGCACCTTTCCAAGGTAACAAAAAGATGTAATCCAGGACGAACAACGTGACCACAAAAACAAATTGCCTGTATTCCTCAAAATATTCACCTGAAAACAGTCCAAAGCAAAATTTCCATCAAATATGTTGCCATTTCTTAAAAACACAATTCACACAATAAATTAAAGCGAATATAAACCAAGCAAATGAAAACAAGCTTACAAAGACAAAAGGATGGTGTTACAAATTTAAGTTATGCTACATGTCTTTTTGTTGAAATATGATGACACATCATATTTTGAAAATAAGATAGCTGATGCTACCATCAGCTAATTAAAAGAAAATTAACCTAGTTAAAAATGTTAGCCAAATAATATTGTCAATCAGAACGTACGACTAAATTTAGGGCAATCTCTCCGATGGGCGATCAAATATATCCATTGAATAGCGGCCATGCAAACCCAAACATTATTGGGGTGAGGGAGGTGAAGGGGAGGAATGTTAGGAAGGAAGAATAAGCCAAGAAGATCACACTGCTGAGCATGATCTACCAACTCTTTCATCTGATTAGAAAAGGTTTAACTATATTGGCCACTATTAATATCTTAAATAATAGCTACTGTGAATTGCTAAAAGTTACCCAATCCATCTTGAGCAGTATCAGTAAGGAATTGAGGTGAAAAGCTAGTAGATTAAATTAGGTTTTTGCAAACCTGAGTTTTCCCCCATGTAAAAGGTTGAGGTGTTAAAACAGGAATATCTGGGGAGGGACATACAGTGCCAAGATAGAAACGGCCTCATTAGTGACTGCACGTAAATACAAAATAAAATATATTTAAGAAATGACAGTTTGACACATTAAAATGTATCATCAGAGCTCTAATACATAATTACATGGGACAAGACCGAACAACTGTGATGTAGCCACACCAGCTTATGTATTTTGATCACTAAACAACAGAATAATAGCTCTGAAACAAAAATGATTCACCATTTGGACCAGATGATGTGCCAAATTCTACTCCAGTCAAGGTAAACCCCCTAATACCCAGAGGTAAGATTCCTGAAATATCTTACACCTCTACAAACACCACAAGAAAGAGTTCCTGCAGTTAAAAAGAGGAAATGAAACATGATTCATGAAGCAATCCTTATAATTACTAACCAGTCCAATTTTACCCCTTTGTTTTATAATATTATATATATCCTTGTCTAGATATTATCATATTCAGTCATATGTGCGATATTCTAAACATATCAGTCATACAATAACAGAAAAATCTCAAGTTTAAAGTTAGCTTATTTTGCGTACAAAATACAGGGGGGGGCGGGGGGGGGGGGAATTTCAATTTTGGGAATTTGGGACAACTTCAAAATGGACACAAGTGTGCATGATTTAACATTCTGACAATTTACAGTAAGATTATCACTGAGCATTATCTTGTAGCAAAAGTCACTTTGACCATTGAACGTAAATGCACCTGCTACCCTCGCTGGTGCCAACCCCAACATAATCAACAGCCACACAACCATTCATTACATAATACGCAGTTGCATTTACCAACGGTGATCACCAATGAATTGAAGAAAACAGTAATAACTTGAAAGTGAGTGCATCTACATGTAAATAGCTTCATTTTTTTTAAATTATTTCCATGACTAATTACATTTTTATAGTATTAGATCCTTTTTTCCACTTTCTGAAATCATTTCCTCAGTGCCTATTTAAAATAATTGCAAAGCAAAAAAAAATATTAGATACGTCCGAATAGATACCTTTCCCAGAGTACCCAAGCTAGAATTTACTTCTAAATTAATTTAATAAGAGCCATATATTTATTAAACTATTCTATCAATCTTTACATGATGCCAGTCTATTACTAATTTAGATCTTAGACTATATTGTGATGGTAACGACTGACAGCTGCTGCAAGGTAAAGCCGTACCAATTGCCAGTGTAACAAAGATATTATGGCGAGCATTTATGTACTAGAACTCAAAAGCAGACATCCTACAAAAACCTCTGCCAGTTTAATCTTTAAATATTTAAGTAACAGTTAGCTAACATGAATAAAAGAACATATGGCTGTAATTACAAAACTGTCAATAAAGAAAATATAAAGTTTGAAAATCCTGCATTGTTCCAAGCATACAAAGTGAACCTTTTATTAATCACTGCTGCTAAAAAGAACAGATTAAAAACTTGGTTATCGGTTGCTTTGTTAATTTAGAATTATATCTGGTCGGTATCTCATACTGATAAGAAAGGACCCAGGCTGAAAACCAAATTTTTGCCAAGTTTGTGTATTTTAGCTGGGTATTTCAACCAGGCCTTTGTTACTCTCCAGCCTCACTTGCTGAAAATGCACATTTCTGGACAAGGATTAAGGATGAATCATCATCAGTTCTGATTATCCTCTGATAGTCACTATAAAGGCTCATTTGTGGATGATACTTGGGCGAAATGGTTACAGAAGTGTTCACAGAAGCATAGCCATGCAAAGCCTACTTTGGCATCAGTAGGGAAACCTGGTCAAACCTTTCCTTCGATTTTTGGACCACCTTACTCACCATTGTCCTGTGGTGTGTGGTATCAAGTTTCGTTCAAGTTATTCACATTTAAAACTTTACACATTTAACTTTTCACTTAACTTCTCACTGTAAAAAATCTAAATCCAATTGTTGGCCCTGCCCGTTACAATGTTGCAAATCCCAGGACACTGAGTCCGAGCAGCAAGTGCAATTGGATTTTTTTTTAAGTTTAAAAAGAGGGAGGGTGCATAAGGGGAAATGAGCTGCCCCAGCACAGTTGGGGACTATGGATGAGTGGTGGAATATTGTTTTTGGGAATGGACTGCGTTGGGGGACCAGGCCTCCCATGGGGGCCATGGGTGAGTGGTCGAATATTGCGTTGGCGGAACAAGTTGTGTTGGGGGACCAGGCCTCCTGTGTGACAGGACCAAGTTTGGGTCCCATTTGTAAATATACATTAGAGAGGGCCTGTGTGCGTAAGTGAGTGAATGAGTGAGTGTGCGTCCGACCAAAATCCCGCCAAATCCGGTACATGATAGTTCTACAATTTTCGGCCCACCTTACTCACCATTTTCCTGTGATGTAAATGAAACAAATTTTGTTCAGATTGAAGGTATATATTTACATGTTATTCACATTTTAAACTTTACAAAAAGCACTTTTCCACTTGCCCTGACCATCACCGCGTTCTACGTCACAAGAAAGTCACAATGGGGTCCCAACTTTTTTTTTTTTTTTTTTTTTTTTAATTTAATCGGCATGTTTTTTTCCCCCACGTGTACTTGCCTGGCCTCACAACGGGGACCCAGCGGCTCCATGGGTAAGTTCCTTCTACTTTACAAACACCTCCACGGGTCTTCTATTCACTTTATTAACTTTAACTTAATTTCAGCCGTCAACGGCACAACTTTGAATGCGGCAGCCGCGCATGCGCAGTTTGGTGCAATATTGCCCAACGGGTCCACACTTGGTCTAGTGACCTCATAAAATCAAGTGCATTTCCAATTACCCTTTGAAAGAATAAATATGGAATCTGATTCTACAACACTTCGATAGTACATCCAAGTAGCCCTCCGTGAATCATAATCCCATGAAATCTCTCTTCAAACCGTGATACACTGCATACCACTGGCTTTGTGATACGAATACCTATGTGAGCTGTACTTTAAGCACGTTTTCCCTTTTTGGCAATGCAAGTTCCTGTAATGTCCAAAATTATTTTCAAATGAATTACAAAATCCTACTTTAACACAAATGTCCAATTTGCTAAAATCACAGATTGTTAAAACCATTTCAGTCATCAGTAGAAACCATGTACCTCATGAGAAATCAAGAAGCAATCAATGGCCATCAGTAAATTGAAAGCGTATTTCAAAACCATTTTTTTCCATGCGTAGGTGAAATAACCAGTGGCAATAAGGAGCTATTGAAGAAGCATTTTCTATAGAACAGATGTGCTTAGACTTTGGCTAAGTCCCAACGTAGCTATTTAGTTAAAATCTAGAACACAGATTCAATTGAAATGCTGCCGTTACTAACAAAGTCCCAACAGGTGTTCCAGCTTGCACATTAGAGTCAAAATGACAGACCAACATTAAATCAATGGTTGTTTCTCAAAATGTGTTGCAGTTCCAAACTGGGTGCTACCAACAGAAAACATCCATAATTTTGGCCAAATTGGTGAAATTTAGCTGTGCAGAATCAAACCAGACTTACTCTCTGACTACCTTTGTTGATAGTGCACATTTTTGAACAACACTTGCATGGCACAGTGACACAGTGATAAGAGTGCTGCCTTACAGCGCCAGAGACCCGAGTTCAATCCTGACTGCGGGTGCTGTCTGTACGGAATTTGTACGTTCTCCCTGTGATCGCATGGGTTTTCTCCGGGTGCTCTCCCACACTCCAAAGATGTACAAATTTATAGGTTACTTGGCTTCAGTAAAACTGTAAATTGTACCTAGCATGAAGGACTGTGGTAGCGTACAGGGTGGTTGCTGGACGGCACGGACTCAGTGGGCCAAATGACCTGTTTCCGCGCTGTATCTCTAAAGACCATCTTACTTTGAAGTCAGCCATTGAAGTGATCTAGCACAGTTGTTTAAATTATTTCCAAAGAGTTTATCAATTTCATGCTTGTATTCTTTAGACAACCTCAGTATATAACACATAATCGTCATGAAATATTAAACAATTTGAATATAATACATTAATTTGTTATTTATTTTAAACTATGTTTAATATTATCTGCAGCTGATGAAACGCACCTGTGGGCAGTACATGCAAGTCAGAACCGTGTGGGATCAAATCCCAAGCCAAAGACTTGAGACAACCTAGTTTTACTGTCTAGTACAGGCAGATTTAAAGATATATACTGAACCAAAACACCCTGTCTGATTTCTCAATGAATATAATATATTCTGTACAAAGATGTGCAGAGTTGTTAATTCTAGTGTCCTGAATAACACACATATCTCTGAATCAATTGTCGGGATATTATCCGTTTGCTGTTCACTGAATGTTGCTGCACATCCTACGTGAGACAGTGGCTACTTCAAAGACCCTCCACCAGCAGTGTTTCAAAGCTTCAAATTATCAGAAACACTTGTCATATTCCATGATGAGATCATAGCAATCAAGACTGTTGTTCGAATCAGTAGCATTCACAAAATGCATTTAAATATGATAATGTTCACAATATGTGACTACCTTAAAGTATGTGAATTTAGTCAAAATTATGGCATCGCATACAAAGAAAAGTAATGCAGCTATATTTTACAAAAGTCATTCTTTGTTTGAAATTTGCCGTTGAATAGCTTCAATTCTCAAAATAGATGGCAACTCAACGCCTGATCTCCCGGTTGCTCAGCATTTTAACTCCCCCTCCGACTCCCAATCTGACCTTTCTGTCCTGGGCCTCCTCCATTGTCAGAGTGAGGCCCAGTGCAAATTGGAGGAACAGCACCTCATATTTCACTTGGGTAGCTTACACCCCAGCAGTATGAACATTGACATCTTTACCCTCCATCTTCCCAGTTCTCCCACCAGTCTTACTGTGTCCAACTACATTCTATCTCTGTCCCGCCCATTCCCCTGACATGTCACCCATTACCTCTCTCCAGAGATGCTGCCTGTCCCGCTGAGTTACTCCAGCATTTTGTCTACCTTAAAAATATAGTTTAATCCTTCAACAACCATGTGTCCAAATGTCACTACTGCACTTGGTTAATTTTATCTTACTACAGCTTAAATGTCATAATTGAAGTCACAACAAGAATTCATTTTTTCAGTGTCACAAAGTACAATCTAAACCAAATGGAAAAATAAACTTTAAAATAAAATAACATTTTATCCAAGGTTCCAAATACTTTTTCTAATGTGTATTTAAATCTGTATATATTTTAAAATAATTCAGTTGCAGGTGTTGAATATTAAAACACTGCACAATTCCTATGGTCTGAGTATTCCTTGTTTATAATGATTTAATGCTTTTTCATAATTACATAGAGAAAAGTATTTTAAAAAAACACTAAACGTGTACTTTCAAAGCAGATTTCTTTGGGTTCAAAGGCTTAGAGATACGATTTGAAGGAGAATGTTTGAAGTGTTGAAATTCACATTAAAGGCTTTAACAGAACTACAAGGAGAAGTGTGCATATTGACACTAGTGACACCATGAATTAATGCTACCCTGGGCTCATTCAGCACCACAAATCAGGAAATTAACTTTAATAAAAATTATGCCAAATATCAGTGCACATTACTCACAGCTTAGTTCAGTGGAAAACATGGTAAAAGGTTCAATGGAATAGATTTAAGTGAAGCTTCAGGAATTTAAGATAAAAAACTATTGATCCGAAATAAAAACAGAAAAAGCTGAAAACACGCAGTGTGTCTTTTCATCAGAACTGGAAGAGTTTCATCAGAAAATTTTCAATTCTGATAAACCCAAAAACATTAACGGCATTTCTAACTCCACTGTTGAATTGCTGAGTGTCCCCAACATTTTCTACTTTATTTCCAAAATTTAGGTTGCTTTGAAATCAACTGAAAATACAACACACTTGACCTGTAGCTCAAATTCACAGTTCTGTTTTACATTACTTGAAACCTGGATTAATTTCAGTGTTATGCAAAATCATCAGCACTTCGATGCATTTTCTGCCAATTCAACCTAATGGGCTTAATTTACTTCAGGCCTGATGCCTCATGAATATGATCCAGGACAGGTGGCATTTTGGGCAACTGTGCTGGAAGAAAGTTGTGGACATTAGAAGACAAATCATTTCTATTTGGCTCAGTTTAATGGAAAGCAAAAACAGAAAATGCTGGAGATATCAACAGGTCAGGCTGCATGCGTGGAAAGAGAAACAGAGTTAATGTCTCAGGTCGAAAACCCAACTAAATTTAAAATTGGAGGTACACAAAAATGCTGGAGAAACTCAGCGGGTGCAGCAGCATCTATGGAGCGAAGGAAATAGGCAACGTTTCGGGCCAAAACCCTTCTTCAGACCCGAACGTTGCCCATTTCCTTCGCTCCATAGATGCTGCTGCACCCGCTGAGTTTCTCCAGCATTTCTGTGTACCTTCGATTTTCCAGCATCTGCAGTTCCTTCTTAAATAAATGTAAAATTGGTATGGGCCATAGAAATTAACACATTAAAATGGTGCACATAAGTTAGACTAAGTTCTTTGAATTAACTTATAAACTTGCAATAACATAAGTTTAACGTTTGAGAAACCAAAAATGAAATGGCTTATGAACGCCATCACAAAAATCAATTTTTTTGTATTAACCAACATCATTACGTGACCCCAATTCAGAAAGTGAATGCATAGACGGAACTGTCCACAAATTACTTTATTTAAAACTTAATCGGAAAAAGAATTGCTTGCCATTTGTCCAGGGTATTCCTTCTGTGAACGTCTTATTCGTGGAGCCTTAGCTGCTTTTAAGGTCTCACATTTTAAAGCTGTTGCGTTGTGGTATCAATCACACCTCCTCGATGGAATTCTGATACAAATTAAGATTAACATTGAACAGTGTTGAAGAAGGGTCCTGACCTAAAACATCATCATCTATTTCCCTCCACAGATGCTGCCTGACCTGCTAAATTGCTCCAGCAGTTTATTTTTCACTTAACATTGAATAACTTCCTTAGATAAACTTGCAACATGTGGTCGAAACCCAAGTTACTGCATGGTTTTTCCTCAGCTTTTTAAAAAAAAATATGCCAAAAACTACGTATAGTGTGGATACTTTAATTTTGAAAAAATACACTGGCACAGGCAATTTTAAATTTTGCTTGATGACCGAGTGCTCTTTTTCCAAAAAGTATAGAACAAATTGGTGTACTGAATTCAGAATTCACAATTTGTTTGCACACAAATATCGGTAGTACAATGAATTAAAAAGTTAAAACCAACGTTGAAGGTAAGAATAGGTCCAAGTAATATGTCGTTTTTAGGCATCGGCCTTATAAATCAGTTTGAGTCACATTTACACAATCTTTCTGATACTTGCATCCTGTGCATTACAGCAAATCTGGTGTAAACATCACATAATCTAACACATCAAAACCGAGCTGGGGAAAAAACATAAACAATGCAGGATGTTTTACAGTAAGTTCAGGCAACACAAGACAAAAAGTCATTTTGCATCTGTAATTAAGAACTTGATATTGTTTTCTTGTGATATTTTATTCTCGTCAATTACACAAAAATAAGAGGAAACTGTGAGCTGTATGTTAACATCCTGCTTGCTTTAATCTCAGAAGCACTCGGAGACAAAACCCAAAAATACTACAAACTCAAGCAAACACCCTAATGCATAAAGCGACTAAAACAAACAGACCAAATAGTTAAAATGTGTTACTGAAGACCACTCGCTGATGCATCACTTTCAACAGCCATAGAAAACACTAATGTAATCCTAGCCAATTCTATCATGCAGTCAGATCGAATGACATTCCTGGAGCTGTCTGCCAAGCGCCGATTGCCAAAGTATAACAATCACTCAAGGACTCTATGTTTCGGAAGCTTTTCTATCAACAGTTCCCGAGAAGTGTTTTTTTTTGTGTGTACACAAAACAGTCTCCTATTTTCTTAATAATTTTCTCTTTGTGTATAATTAATACTGCTGGGGTGGCTGACGAGGCACGCTGTACTCCACAGTGATCGGAGACACATGTGCACACAGTAGCATGGAGATGGCAATGAGACAAAGGCAATAAAGCTTTTTGATTTCCCCCACAAAACAAACCTTATGCGTAAACAGGTCAAGCAGGTCCTATTTTCACGACCTGTGCTTGCTGGCTTTACGGTATTGTGTAAATACATGATAAAAAACTAATCACATACTTTGTACAGTTACCAGACAAAAACATAAAAGACATTCCACTTCCAGACACTCCCACACAAGTTCAGCAACATGAGAAAAATAGTGATAAAAGAGATAACCGAGAGGAAATGGTTTTTGTTTCAGCTTTCATTTTTTTCCCATGCCAGCTCTTCCCCTCAACCTAGTCAGTACAATCTGTTAATCTTCAAAATTCCTTGAGGTGACAGCAACAACTTTACCGCAATTCTAGCAGCTGTTCAGCTGACCCCAGCGGACCTTCTTCGTGGCCTGGGCCTAATCCAACAACCAGGCTAAACAATGTCAGCGCTGCTGTATCCGTTAACAGCCACAGCCCATGGAGAGAAGGCACTTGATAACAAAGAGGCCTGCTGCTTTGCTTCTCAATCAAGCTTGGCCAGGACAGAGCTGGCAAGTTAAAAAGAGCACACCGTTGTACATATACAGCGAAGGAAATCAGAGCTGAATGGTTACCGGAGTCAGTGCAGATTGTGGTTTCTTTCACACTCCATGCTCAGCTGTGCTGCAGACACTCCACATGCCTGACGTAGTCTTCTTTATCCAGACACCAGTGAAGGAGAACAAACCTCCAACAACAAGTACCAGGAAAAACCAGGACTGGAGTCAAGCACAGAAAGAACTAGATTGTGATTGATGACTGTTCTTAATGGCATGGTCAGCCAGAAATGCATCAGCAAGCAAGATATTAGAGACAATATCCCCGGAGTCATCTGCATCTCAGATCTATAGCTATTGTGTGGAATATTAATGCACTGCTCAGATGAATGTACACAGATCGAGGGGGAGAAAAAATTGTCAAATGTCTCTTGACAATTCAAAGCAGCAGACACAGGCCACGTTTCAGCATATTTAAGGCTGAATAAGGATATAATGTTTAAATACAAGCTGATCAAAATAGTCTCAAAAACACAGGCTTTATGAGCATAATTTAAAACACAAAATAATTTTAATCAAGATGGTTTATCAACAGTTATGACCGTCTCACCCTGAAAGCATGACAGATCAATAAAAATTGAACACCACGTTGCTCTGGCTTGCTGCGAAGACACACTGTACATTAGCTACTCAATAAGAGGCGCCTCATGGGAGAAACACCGCTTGAAAATAAGCTCCATAACCAAGTGGCTTTGTAAGTGCTCCACACCTGTCACAGTTGAAATCAATCCCAAACTCACAAAACCACAGAAGCAGACATGCCATTTTCAACTGCGAATTAATCAAAGACAATTTCTCTAATCAACAATGGAAGTACATGGGGAAAAAAAAAGAAAGATGCAATGAACGCTAGGACTTGTAGTTGTAACAAGAAAGCAGTCATTCATTCTTGAGTACTATGATTGATGCTCACCAGAGAGGTTAAGATGTAATGTTCCAAAATAGTTTGTGTTGGGTTTTTCAAATAACCTTTCACCAGATCAGTAAACAGAACCACTTGACTATATTAGCATTAATTAACTTTCTTTCCCATTGTTTGAACCATTATATTTAAAAAACCTGATTTGAGATTTTCTCAGGTAGCTGGCTGTAAGGAGGGTACCACAACACAACAGCCAAGAAAATTTAAAAAAATTCAAATACACTGTTAACCCTTTCCTTTCAACGTGACAAAGTCGTTTTTTTTAAATGATTCCGCATTCCAAAGTTGAATTCAAATTACTCATTAGTATTCTATAAAACAATGCAACTTATTTAACGGAAGGATTTTAATAACAAAAAAGACAAATTGTCCATTTCAAAATGCTTTCTTGAATGGACAATGTATTTTTATGAGTGGAATGCATAATATTTGAACGATACAAAATGACCACGTATCAACATTACAACAAATAAATGTCCACCATACCTGATCTAACACCTGTATTTAATTATACTCAACTAGTCTCAATCACTACTGGTGTACAACATTTATATTTCAAATGGGACATGTTTTTCCAATTATTTAATGCTCAGCAGACTAAGTATCAACAACACTGCCGTCTTCTGCTTTTCTGAGCAGACTTGAAAGAGGAATAAAAGCTTGCATCATTAAAAAATTGCACATTTGGCTATTTTCACCTGAAGCTTCTAAAATAATGAATCAAGTTAAAACATTCCATTCAAAAATTAGTTAGCATTTGTCTGCTCACCACAATCCAAAATGGCTTAATGCAAGTTTAAAATGTGCCAAAATTCATTCATAAGTATCACGTGTCAGCCTTTGGCCGAAAGGTGGCACTCTTTATCTTAAGACTTTCGGGTCATGAGTTCATTCAAACCTCAGTTGAGACGCATACAAAGTCCAAGCCATCACTACAGTGCAGTACACCGAGGGAGTGTGGCATTCTTAGGATCTTTTTAATAATAATCCACCCTATGACGTGGATGTGAAAGGTCCCATCTGAAAATGCCAAGAGAACAGAATTCTGGTGTCCGATCTCTAGGTGCAAATATCTATCGTCAATGAACATTTGATCCAACACCTCACTGTTGAGACAAGGCTTTGGCTTCTGCATTCTTTACAACACAACAGTGACCACGTTTCAAATTTGTCTGTGAAGGCTGTAGGTCATCCCAAGGTTGTGACAGGAGCTAAATGCAAGTCCCTTCCTTTATTATAGTTTTGCGTCTGTAGGGACCAATAACAGACAGTTTATTAGAAAGTCATTTCAGGCTTTGAAAAAAGCACACTGTAATTTTCTATTAAATAAGCTGCAATGTAATGATTCTGAGCGTATTATTTAAAATGCACTTTGAAGTATATCTTGTTAAAAGTGACTACACGATTCTGTGGCTTGCTCCAGAGCAAGCACAAACACCACTTTCAGACACAAAGAATCCAGCTCCGGGTTTCACTGCAGCTTCCATTTATCACACAGCCCTGTCATGTTGAGCACCATTAACAGATAATGAAAGGAGACAACGGGTGCAGTTACAAGCAAAGCACTCTGCATTCTACAGGCCTAAGCATGTAGCCAGGGGAGCTGACAGCCTCAACTGAATATCCTAGGCACTTAACAGTCTCTGTAACTGAAACAATAAAACTTTACTTTTCTTGAATCAAAACATCTTTTGTTTGAACTGTTTTGGTGTAACAGTGGGCATTGTGCTATGTGGGGTGGCTCCAGAGAATGAAAGATAAGCAAGAATAGTGTAACTAGTTTAGTGACTGTTTAAATCAGACAGTTATGGTCTATTTTAACTCACAGTCTGTAAAACCCGCTGAAGTCTGCTGAAACTGATTTAAAAAAAAGATTCAAGGAAATCAACAAGCTTTGAATGAACACAGGAAGAGTGATGCCTCACTCAGTTGAGCATTGTAAGGATATGAGAAGTGATGATCATATGGATGATTGACCACCACAGCTCGGGATTAGGGTAGACGTCGAAGAGATGGCCGCTGATTTCCAACAAATTCATTTGATAGGAACAGCAAGCTCATATGTCCAAGTTTCAATAAAGCAATAAAGACAAGACAAGCATGGTCCAGATGAACCCAAGCAGCATGAAAGTAGACATACCAAAGGAAAGAAGTTTATAAATTACAGAAAATATTTGTTTCTATGAATGATTTTTTTAATATTCAAATGTCATTTTAAAAAGATCAGTCAAAAGGGAGAGTCCAGTGTTTTTAATTGTCATGTACCAAAACGGAACAATTAAATTCTTAGTTGCAATAATTTCTTATTATCACTTGTAAACCAGTAAATTTTAAATATTCAAAGACAGACACAAAAAGGCTGGAGTAACTCAGTGGGTCAGATGGCATCTCTGGAGAAAAGGAATAGGTGACATTTTGGGTCGAGACCCTCCTCCCTACAGATTTTAAATATTCAATGGATATGTGGAAAGCCTTCCATCAATGGCTTGACGCCTTCCTAAATTTCACAAAACTACATCAAACACTTGAAGAACTCAGCAGAATTCTTCAACGAATTAGGAAACAATTACAATTATTGCTAATGCATTTTTTGATAGTCTTGATGAACAATATACATAACTGCCGAGTCAGTTACAGCATTTCAAATAGTTTCAAGGAAACTCCAGCTGAGACAAAGTGGAGTCTCCCCGTCTCGTAGCTTGACCTCTTTAAAACAAAAGAATCTACCCTAAATTAGGCAATTACTTTTAAAAGGCAAAGAAAACATTCTATAAAAAGTATTCTTTGTGATTTTAGCATCATTAAATTAACTCTTACCAACACAGAAAGCCAAAGGAAATGTGCCTGCCAAATGTTTCCTTTCGACGTATCAATTCAAGCTGATTTTCCCCTTCCCTCCAAAAAAAGCATATATTTCCTGCTGTACAAACTGCTACATTTGATAGACAATAGGCAATTAAACCATCATACAAGTTTGACCTTAAACAAGATTATGAGCAGGGGTTTTTCTGTCTTCAGAACTTCACAAAATCAGCATGTGTTTGCCATTAAAAATCCAAAAGAACAAACATTTGCCAATGGAATGTGTTCAAAAGGGAACTGCAGATGCTGGAATATCGAAGGTACACAAAATTGCTGGGGAAACTCAGCGGGTGCAGCAGCATCTATGGAGCGAAGGAAATAGGCGACGTTTCGGGCCGAAACCCTTCTTCAGACTGATGGGGGGTGGGGGAAAGAAAGAAGGAAAAGGGGAGGAGGAGGAGGAGCCCGAGGGCGGGCGGATGGGAGGGTGGGAGGAGACAGCTAGAGGGTTAAGGAAGGGGAGGAGACAGCAAGGGCTAGCCAAATTGGGAGAATTCTATGTTAATGCCATAAGGACGCAAGGTCCCCAGACGGAATATGAGGTGCTGTTCCTCCAATTTCCGCTGTTGCTCACTCTGGCAATGGAGGAGACCCAGGACAGAGAGGTCGGATTGGGAATAGGAGGGGGAGTTGAAGTGCTGAGCCACCGGGAGGTCAGGTAGGTTATTGCGGACTGAGCGGAGGTGTTCGGCGAAACGATCGCCCAACCTACGCTTGGTCTCACCGATGTAAATCAGCTGACATCTAGAGCAGCGGATGCTGTAGATGAGGTTGGAGGAGATACAGGTGAACCTTTGTCGCACCTGGAACGACTGCTTGGGACCTTGGATGGAGTCGAGGGGGGAGGTGAAGGGACAGGTGTTGCATTTCTTGCGGTTGCAACGGAAAGTGCCCGGGGAGGGGGTGGTGCGGGAGGGAAGGGAAGAATTGACGAGGGAGTTGCGGAGGGAGCGGTCTTTGCGGAAGGCAGACATGGGGGGAGATGGGAAGATGTGGCGAGTGGTGGGGTCACGTTGGAGGTGGCGGAAATGGCGGAGGATTATGTGTTGTAATGGAATGCCAATGGAGTTCAATTGCTGTGCACGTCAATGCACATTTAGATAGAAGTCCAGCCACTAACCAACATTCAGATTTTCCTTTTCTTATATCATACACTCTAATTTACTCAGTGCACTTAAATCAAACTATCACAGATAATTAAAAATGTGTTTACAAGATGACAATAGATATCTTCACATAAACTTATGGACGTGAACCCTCATATTCCCTGACATATCAACTAGATTGTGAAACACTCGCCAATAAGGACAGTTACATTAGGAGGAGCTACTTCAAAAAGTAGAAAATAACAAGCACAATATACATTTACTTCTGCTGGTTATAAATACTTCCACAGTCTACAAATGGAACCAAATTGCAACCATCACAGCTCAAAACGCTGCGTACAAAATACTCTTGAACTAACTTACATATAGAACGCAGTCCCATAATTCGGACCAGATATTTTGTTCTGGTGTTATAATCTGCAGGATAAATGTTGGCCAGAATACTATGCCTCAAACATTACCCTCCAAATTATGTAATTCATTTTAGTTTTTTCTTGGAATGTTATCAAAGCTGGCAAAGCTGCTTTTATTACTCACCTCTAATTTTGCTGAGAAGGCTCTAGTGGGTTACCATAAACGTCTGCAATCCTCGTGGACATCACTCACAAAATTTTGAGAAACCAAGGATTGTGACAGTATCAGTACACACTAACCATGTGCAGCTTAGTGGGGCTTGATGATATTCCTACCATTTATTGTGTTTTGCAGGGAGGCATTGTTCAGTTGTAGCATGCAAGGCAAAGTATCCTACAAACAGCTCACAGTGCAAACAAAATATACTGCTAGTCATCATCATTGGGTTATGCAGCATGGAAACAACTACCAGTCAGGACCCATTCAAATCTTTCCATCTCACTTTAAATCAATGCCTTCTAGTTTCAATCCCCTACCCTGGGGAAAGGGCTGAACCATCCACCTTATCTACTCCCCCTCATAAGGTGGTGGTATGTGTGAACAATGAATCCAGAGCCTAATTCAGCCACCGTGCCAACTATTGCATATGACATAATATTAAGTCTCTGCCATTACAGTCTCACTCGTATCCCGAATATTCCACCACAATCCTGCCTTGTGCAAAATGCTTTAAGAAGAGAAGAGATTACCCTATTGTCACATAGCAACAGTGCTATTGGGTTAAAACCTTTGGTCGCTGATGATCCATCCTAATCAAACACATGAAGTTACAGCCTAATTGTTCTGCCAAAAAAAGTGACCACTTAACAATACAGAAGCATTATACTAACACCCTGAGGTGTTCATTTATAATGTATGTTCATTTATGAAATAGTATTCAGATCCATGAACCTTTCGCATAGAAGCAGGAGAGTTAACTCCAAGTACAGTAATCGCGGAGACATCTGGTACTGCCAGATAAACTAATTTAAATTGTACAATCCAATTGAGTAACCGAATCATACCAGCACCACAGGATCATTGGTAGCCAACAATAATATTGTACTGAAAAAGACAATCAAAAATTCATGGTGTTAACCTAATACCAGTTACTTAAAACATGTACTGCATATAAATATCACAATGCATGCTGATTATTATTCAGACCAACTGTCCATTTTACATCACAATTGTAGCTTTGTACTATTTATATATTTACGTCTATTTTACCAGAACAGAATTGAATGTTTTGTTATAAATCTGGATTAAACTGTGTTGACATGAAACTTGGTTCAAGACAAGAGTTACACTCACTTAGCCTTGGATTTCAACACACCACAAATAAAATATTAAAACAACTTGGCACAAGTGTTCTGCCCTTTAACATTTATGTTCTCTGTGCACTGCTGGGAGCAAGCTCACAGTACGGTAACAGAGATAGAAATTATACTCTGCAGGCAGAATGCAGATTAATATTTTATTATAAAAAATAAAACAATGCTACAACCTTCCGTAAGATAAAACTAAATGAGATGGTAAGTGCCTGTTGGAGGCATAGTAATGCTGCCTCTATTCTTGGGAAAGATCTAAACAGATGTAGATTACATCTATTTAAGTTTTATAATAAAGCAGCAGCAAATTTATTTTATGGACAATATGATTTTTTCTGTAAAAAAATACATGAATATAATCCATGACCATATTTCAATGATTTAAAATAAATCAATCCTGCATGTTTAAAAACAAAATGTGCTGACAAAAATACCTATTTCACTGTCTCATTATCTATCAATTAAACACAGCTAAAATTAAACCTTTGCATACTCCCATCTGAGAACACAATCTAAATTCAAGTCTTCATCTACAAAAACACCGAACAGAAGAATAATGCTAGTGTCAAATAAAAAGGGTAAAATAATTACCATTATCAAAAAACACATTCGTGATTCAATTTACAAGTAGAAAAACAAGCAACACATGATGGATCTTTTAAAAATTGAAAGATAAAATATACATGTCATGAGAAAGCTTACGAGAAAATTATTGATTAAAAATGTTTGTATATCCAAGAAAAATAATGTTGTTCATTTTCTTTAAGACTCTGCCAACAACTTCAAATTAGGTACATTTCATGTAGACAACTATCTTAATCTCAGCACTAAAAAAAAAAAGAGGCATTGGAGGTGCAGATGCACAAGCAAATCACAGAGAGCAATAGTCATTAAGGGTAAATGATACTTGTCTTCATATGCCAAGCCACTGGATAAAGCGGAGAGATAACGACACAACGTTTTTAAAACATTGGTCATTGCATGAGTGGATAGGAGAGGTAATAACTTCCATATGTCTGGAAGAATATAAGCAAGTACATGATTCACCAAGGCATATGCTGGTTAACATGGATGTTGTGGGCCAAAGGAGCAACACCTGTGCTCTAATTTTATCAGTGTAAAAAAAAATGTGTTACTGACACAATGCTAAATCATACAGTTCTGAAAATATGAGGTTTGATTCCCTGACCACAGAATGATAGCTGGTTTTATCCATCACCACAGAAAGTGTGTCTGAAGTAGAGTCCCAACCTGCAACGTCCACTCTGAAGATGGGACCCGACCCAAGACCACAATATTTTATTTGTGGCATGTTGAAATCTAAGGCTGAATGAGTGCAACTTGTGTCGTGAACCAAGTTTCATGACAACACAATTTTGTCAGATTTCTAACAACATTTTCAATTCTGTTCGATCACAGTTCAATCCAGATTTATAACAAAACATTCAATTCAGCCTCCACAAATGCTGCCTAATGTGCTGAGTTCCTCCAGCACTTTGCGTTTTACTCAAGATTCCAGCATCTGCAGTTCCTTGTGCCTCCATAGAATGCCCAGCAGTTCAGATAAAAAATGTGATGGATGTGTTCGGCGATTAACATCAAGGGCTCCTGTGCATGATCCCTATTCACTGACCATAGCTATGATGCCTGCATGTACATCTCAACTGACGGTACCATTGGCTTAGTGATGATGCATTTCATACTTGCTGAAAAAGCCTCTTAGATAGAATAAGTTGCTCGGACAAGATAACACTGTTGCTAGGCCTCAAACTTGTGTCCTTCCATGGAAATAGTCGTCCTCATGAAAGAAAAAGGAAGACAAGGAACAATCAAAATTATATATATTGTTACCTCTCAAGCATGGAATTTCTCTCATTGCTATCACTTCACCGTATAATTTGTTTAAAGTATACTGAAAATACAAACATACAACCTATCTTTAACGATCTCTGAAAGCCATCTTGTTGGTCAATCAAAAACACGTAACCACAGGTGCTGGAACCTTGAGCAAAAAACAAAGCACTGGAGGAACTCAGTGGATCAGGCAGCATCTGTGGAGAAAGAAAACTGCCTGAGCTGCTGGGTTTTGGGTCGGGATCCTTCTTCACAGGTTGGGTGGCTCTCTAGTATTTGTCTGCAAGGGGTATAAACCCCCTGACCACAACCTATCCAAATCTAACTTTATGACATTTCTCAAACGTGACCTACCCATCACTCCAAACAAAATATTCTCAATCCAATTGTTGTTCACATGGGATAATTCAAGGAAAGCAATTTTGGGAAACATTTGCAGAAAAATAGGAAAAATATTTGCTATTGCTGAAATGTACTTATAAGGTATGGTCACTAATGTACAGAATATACATCCAAGCCAAATGCAGAAAATGGGTCCCATCAGACTCAGGTCTCCAGTTAATTCCACACAGCAACCATAGATCTCAGCCAGGATAACAGTAAAAGTTTATCCATAATGCTATTTGACTCAATAGATACTTGCTTCTGATCATAAGCCAGCATTGAAGGCACACATTTGCTTGTAAGGCTGTTTTTTGCTGTGATAGATCAGTGAGTTTTGCTAAAAAATGAACCCCTGGCATTCCTGCACCTTTGTTCAAATAAGGAATTCAGGCAGATTGAAGGGGGAGAAAATTTAAAGCAAATTATTTTTGAATAATTTTATTTTGTGATTTATCACAAGCCCAGGTTAAAACTGTTAGGCAAGAATTTGGAATAAAAATATATTTTTAATTTTGCTCAAGAATTGCTCTGCATTTTTAATTTGCGTTAGATCAAATTGTAAAAACTACACCTCAAATCTGACGTTTAATCAATTCTGCACACAATTTGTTTTGAAAGACTACTGACAAAATATTGATGTATGCAAAACTATTGAAAAAAAGTTAGAAAAATTGTTACATCAGAATGCATAACAGGTTTTACTTCTGGAGTTTAAAATACATTAAAAATTTAAAAAGGCTCTAACAATCAATTTTTTTCAACTAAATAGAATATTGCTCGAGGATTATGAACATTGAATAGTTTTTAAATCTGAAAAGATGGTGGATTCATATGTAATGTGCTGTGATTTTTTGAAAATACGGTCGGTCTCTTTTTCAAACCTAATTACAGACAGATCTTCAGGAGCTTATCGTAAATAACTGTCACAAATAGGTGAAATACAACTAAAACTATAACAATAACGAATAATTTATTGTTTCTTTGAATTAGTCCCTTCACTCATCTCAATTCTAACTGTGAGAACAAATAAATCTTATTAAGGAACAGCAGGGGGTATAAAACCTCAGAGATCATGCTCTCAGAACTATTTATCGTACATATAAAATGATTAGTGTAGAAAGAAAAATAATGAACATTTCAATTGCCTATCAAAATTGCTTTAAGTCGCGACCTGGGTCCAGAAAGTAAGCCTATTTTGCACCCTATCAGTACAGTTTCATTCTCACTTGCTCATTATAGGTAGATTACAGATGTGTGTGTGTTCTGTTATACCTTGGGAGCAAACCACCTGTATACTTATTGTGTCATTCTTGCAAGACTAATCAGCCTGGTATGCTTGTCTAGTATGCAAGTCTGCTATGCTTATTTTCATAGGATGTGCATTGAATATAAGAGTCAGCAACACATGATGCTGCTTTATAGTGTTTGGTCAGGCTGCATTTGGAGTATTGCGTGCAGTTCTGGTCGCCCCATCACAGGGAAGATGTGGAGGCTTTGGAAAAGGTGCAGAGGAGGTTTACCAGAATGATGCCTGGATTAGGGGGCATAGCTACAAGGGGAGGTTGGACAGACTTGAATTGTTTTCTTTGGAATGCCGGAGGTTGCGGGGAGACCTGATAGAAATATATAAAATTATGAGAGGCATAGAACTCAGGCCCTTTTTCCACGGATGGATGAATAAATAAAACACGAGAAGGCATTCTTCAGGATGAGAGGGACAAAGTTTAAGGGAGATTTGCAGGGCAACCTCTTTATACGGAGAGGGTGGTGAGTGCCTTGCATGAGAGAGACCTTTGATAGGCATTTGGAAACAGAGGGATATGGATTATGTACAGGTAGATGGAGATGGTCTTGGTCTCATGTTCAGCAGACATTGTGGGCTGAAGGGCTTGTTCCTGTGCTGGACTGTTCTATGTTTCACTCTTACTGTGCTATTTCAGCATGTCCCAAAACACTTTACAACCAATAAAGTGCTGCTACTATGGCAATGTAAGAAATTATCGCAACCAAAATTGCACACTGGTATGCTGCCACTAATTGCAACAGGATATTGTCCAGAAAATCTGTTTTAGTGCTATTGATTGAGGATATAGGTATCAGCCAGAACACCATGACTTATTCCTCCGTTCTTCAAAATAATGCCAAGAGATATTTTACATACATCTCAGAGAGCAGACAGCTACTCATCTCAAAACTGACACCTCTGACAATGCAGGACCGGAGAAGTACATTAGAATGTCAGTGTACATTTTGATACACAAGTCCATGTTGTATACCTGACGCCAGACTTCCGATACAGGTACACTACTTCAAGCTCTGTCACACAGAAGGAGGGTTTGAAGGATTCTCTTGAATGACAAGAGTACAGGAAGGAGATACAGAGCTTGGTAGCATAGTGTCCAAGACAACAACCTCTCCTTCAATGTCAGCAAAATGAAGAAGCTGGTCATCAACTTCAGGAAGAGGGTGGTGTTGAAGTGGAGATGGTGGAGATCTTCAAGTTCCCAGGTCTATCATCAACAATTTATCCTGTTCTAACCACATTGATGTTATAGCCAAGAAAGCACACAAACACTTCTACTTCCTCAGAAGGCTATTCGGCAATGACCCATACCAATTTTTACACATCAACCACAAAAAGCATTCTATCCGGATGTCTACAGTTTGGATTAGCAATTGCTCTGCCCAAGATCGCGAACAATTTCTGCGAGTTGTGAATGCATCATAGTCCATCAAATGAACCAGGCTTCCCTCGCCTTCACCAATTACTTCATCTATACTTCACATTGCCTTGAGAAAGCAGTCAGCATATTCACGAATCACTCATACCCCGGTCATTCTTTCTTCTCGCCTTTACTGTTGGGCACGCTTTTGAAGCACAAATCACTAATTCAAGAACAGATTCTTCCCCACTATCATCAGACTCTTGAACGGACTTCTCATATGCTAGGGATGAATTCCTCAACTTCCAATCTACCTCATTACAGCCATTGCATTCTTTTCCTGCACTTTCTCCGTAGTTGGAAAAAAAATATTCTACACTGTTATTAAAGGGAGAAAATTAGCACAAGCAAGTTAATAAATGAGAATTATTAGGAAAAGTTGTTGACTGACAGGTATGTTTGCTCAATGCACAAAATAAAATTAGGTCGCCAAAATTAAGGGCGGCACACAATGGAGCAGTGGTGGAGCTGCTACGTCACAGGACCAGGGACTCAGGTTCGATCCTGACCTCAGGTGCTGTCTGTGTGGAGTTTGCACGTTCTCCCTGCAACTGCGTGGGTTTCCTCTGAGTGCTCTGCTTTCCTCCCACAACCCAAAGACATGCGGGTTTGTTGGTTAATTGGCCTCTGTAAATTGCCCCTAGTGGGTAGGGAGTGGATGAGAAAGTGGGATAACATGGAACTAATGTGAATGGGTGATCAATGGTTGGCGTGGGCTTGGTGGGCCAAATGGCTTGTTTCCATGTTATATCGTTAGACTTAACTATTGAAAAATTTATTATTTTTATTTCACAATACTATTAAATTGATGTGAAGAAGCTCACAGTAGAATCTCTTCCCATTTGCCTTCAGGCCTCTACTTCAGTGAAGTATAAAACAATATTTTGTAATTGAATTGTGTTGCAGTTCAATTTGTGGGCTTTTTGGTCTTTTCATAATGCTTTTAACATAATCTACAATGCATGCACCATCACTGATCAGGTATGTGGCTAGTTTGTACTTTGGAATTTTTCAACCGTCCTATTTTCAACAATGAGGTACTTTTTCACTTTTCCTCCGGGCATGATGGAAATATCTAACCATTCATGTCCGGCTATTGATACCGAAGTATCAAACGTTGAGAAACAATTTCCTGTTTACAATGTTAACCTTATCAGAATTTATTATATCTGTCCTGAATGCTTTCAATTTTGTTATTTCATGTCTTTAATGGGAATGTATTCAAAGAGGATATTTCCAAAGATAGACACAAAATGCTGGAGTAACTCAGCAGGACAGGCAGAAAAGGGATGGGTGATGTTTCGGGTCGAGACCAGTCTTTAGACTCTGAGATTCTTCAGAGCGTGAAGAAGAGTCACGACCTGAAACGTCCCCATTCCTTCTCTCTAGAGATGCTGCCTGTCCCGCTGAGTTACTCCAGCATTTTGTGTCTATCTTCGGTTTAAACCAGCATCTGCAGTTCCTTCTTACACAAGGATATTTCCAAAATGGTTTCCAAGCTCTCAGCTGGAATTTACACCCCTCTTCAATTTCCAGACACTTCTCCCACAGCTTACAGTAGCGGACTTATTAGAAAGAGAAAAAATATTCTAAACAACCAGCCATCTAAACAACCAGTTAATATATGATCGAGAATTTTATTTACTGATTTATTATAGGACCAATATTTACAAACTAACATTATATAATTCTGTAGGAAGGTACCGCAGATGCTGGTTTAAACCGAAGATAGACACAAAAAGCTGGAGTAACTCAGCGGGACAGGCAGCATCTCTGGAGAGAAGGAATGGGTGACGTTTCGGGTCGAGACCCTTCTTCTGACCCTATCATTGTGATTTCTTTCAAGGTTTAAATCGTAGTTCAGATTAATTATGTATTAATTATGCATGTTCTCCATGGCAGCACAAATTTCCTTCAAGATGTGCATGTTAATTGCCGGCTGTAAATTACCCTTGGTGGGTGGGGAGTGGATGCAAAAGTGGGATAACAGAGAAATAGTGAGAACGGGTCATCAATGGTCAGTATGAATTCGGTGGGCCAAAGGGCCTGCTTCCATGCTGTAGCTATCAATCAATCAATCCAAAAAACTGAAAAGGTTAGATGCTCTCTGAAGTATTAAACAGACATTTATTAGCAGTTTCTCAGCATTCTTTTACATCATCATTTTATGCAAGCGACCAAAATGATCCATGTTTTTTTTTTTGATCGGTATATTTAAATATGTTTCATGAGATAACAGGAGATATGCAAAGATTGGAAATCAAAATTATTTAGAAAATAAGTGAACATTAATTAAATCAAGCATAAATAGCAAGGGGAACACATGAACATTTGTCAAACATCTTATTACGTTTAACTTGTAGAACAGAACAATACTTATTGAATACAACGTGGCACAAACAGATTCAACTCATTCTACTATCTCCTAAAGTACTTTTTGCCACTGTTGTCTTTCAAATGTTGGCTACATTTTATGCTGGGAAGAATCAAAGAAATTGTATGGGTTCAGCTGTCCCACATTGCCTGCCATAGTGGAGTATGAAGGGGGATGGCTGATCTGGCCAGATGGCTGGTTTTATATTGATGCATGCAACTCTGTATTTGATGAAAAACTGGTTATAAAACTGGTCACATGGAATTAATGCTCAAAGATGTGTTAACGGATGATAACTGAGGAATAAAAAGCACACAAGATTGTGCAAATTTTAAATGGAATATAAACATAACATTCAATTTTAAAACTCAGTCATGGAGTTACTGCACATTCCGAATATTTTATCTTTTAAAAATCAATCATTATGGGTTTTGACTCCATATCTTTTTTTTCAGATTCCTCAAACTAATTATGGTATGGGCCTCCTAATTAAAGCTGGATTGGAACATTTCTGATCAAAACTCAGCCTTTTCAGAGGTGCAGATGTCTTAAAGTACTATTAGTGTCACCACACATTTAGTTCTCCAAGATTTCTATTCCCCAGTAATAGTTATGGCTCGCACATGACATGAATTCAAAAGACAAGTTTTCCACTTTTTAAGTCCTCTTTGCTATAAGCCTCTTGTAACTAGGAAGAACATTTCCCACATACAATGCCCTCCCTAATGTTTGGGACAAAGACCCATCATTTATTTATTTGCCTCTGTACTCCACAATTTGAGATTTGTAATAGAAACAAAAAAAAATCACAAATTGCACATTGCCAGATTTTAATACAGGCCATTTTTATACATTTTTGTTTCACTGTGTAGAAATTGCAGCAGTGTTTATACCCCCCATTTCAGGGCACCATAATGTTTGGGACACAGCAATGTCATGTAAATGAAAGTAGTCATGTTTAGTATTTTGTTGCATATCCTTTGCATGCCATGACTGCTTGAAGTCTGCAATTCATGGACATCACCAGTTGCTGGGTGTCTTCTCGGGTGAACCTGCATTGCAGCCATCTTTAGCTTATGCTTGTTTTGTGGGCTAGTCCCCTTCAGTTTTCTCTTCAGCATATAAAAGGCATGCTCAATTAGGTTCAGATCGGGTGATTGACTTGGCCACTCAAGAATTTACCATGTTTTAGCTTTGAAAAACTTATTTGTTGCTTTAGCAACATGTTTGGGGCCATTGTCTTTCTGTAGAATGAACTGATGGCCAATGAGTTTTGAGGCATTTGTTTGAACTTGAGCAGATAGGATGTGTCTATACACTTCAGAATTCATTATGCTACTACCATCAGCAGTTGTATCATCAATGAAGATAAGTAAGCCAGTTACTTCAGCAGCCATGCATGCCCAGGCCATAACACCCCACCACCGTGTTTCACAGATGAGGCGGTATGCTTTGGATCTTGGACAGTTCCTTCTCTTTTCCATACTTTGCTCTTGCCATCACTCTGATATAAGTTAATCTTCATCTGTTCACAAGAACTTTTCCACAACTGTTGTCGCTCTTTTAAGTACTTCTTGGCAAACTGTAACCTGGCCATCCTATTTTTGCGGCTAACCAGTGGTTTGCATCTTGCAGTGTAGCCTCTGTATTTCTGTTCATGAAGTCTTCTGCGGACAGTGGTCATTGACAAATCCACACCTGACTCCTGAAGAATGTTTCTGATCTGTCGGACAGGTGTTTGGGGATTTTTCTTTATTATAGAGAGAATTCTTGTCATCAGCTGTGGAGGTCTTCCTTGGCCTGCCAGTCCCTTTGCTCACCAGTGCTCTCTTTCTTCTTAATGATGTTCCAAACAGTTGATTTTGGTAAGCCTGAGATTTGGCTGATGTCTCTAACAGTTTTATTCTTGTTTCTCGGTCTCATAACGGCTACTTTGACTTTCATTGGCACAACTTTAGTCCTCATTTTGATAGCAATAAAACCTTCCAACGGTGATGAGAAAGACTGGAGGAAGGATTAGGTACTGAGAGTTCTCTTATACCTGCATTAAGGAGGCATTTAAACACACCTGAACAATTATAAACACCTGTGAAGCCATGTGTCCCAAACATTATGGTGCACTGAAATGGGGGGAGACTATGTATAAACACAGCTGTAATTTCTACATGGTGAAACCAAAATGTATAAAAATACCCTTTAATAAAATCTGACAATGTGCACTTTAACCACATGTGATTTTATCTCAAATTGTGGAGTACAGAGGCAAATAAATAAACGATGGGTCTTTGTCCCAAACATTATGGAGGGCACTGTCGGAAGTTTTCACTTCAAAGAATTAGTAGACTGATATTTCCTTAGGCATTGGCAACAGTTTTATGCTAAGTTTTTAGACCTGTAAATGTAAGGAAGGCTATTACTAGTTTTGCTATTTACTACACAAATCTAAAAGGAAGCACTCAATCATTTGTTCAATATACAAAGATGAAAGTTACATTTGTATTGAGATACACTCTACTGAGGTTTACATCTTTTAGTTTCATGTATTTATTGTAGAGCTGACTATTACTGTTTTTAATCGAAGTGAATATTTTAATCATAATTTTCCACTCCTCTCCCCTCCCCACAAAGCTACAATCCATTTCAATTGTAAGTGTAATTAAAAAAAACTGATAGGGACAGTAAGATGCACCGGTAATGTCATTTCAACTCTGTCACTGATAGATTTGAGGTAAATAACTCAGTGGCACTATTGAAAGAACAAGTTGTACAAATACATCGCACAATTCCCTTCTCCCACAGCTTCACATCCAATTCTGGCCCACCTCCTCAACATTGAAGATAAAAGATGCACTCCATGAATTATCAATATATGGAGCCTTTTCTTACTGCAATGCCCTACCCAAGCAGAATACAACACCCATTTGGCGACTTGAGTGAGAACTGATGAAACTCAATCAGCAGTGAGGTAGCCATGGGAATTAAATCTATTGACAACTAGATAGATGGCAGATACAGCGCTCCCTCAGTTACCAGGCAACTCTGAGTGAACATTCATCTTGTAACATAAAATGAAATACAAAAGTCAATATACAGTGATCAATGTAATTTTTACAGCTATTACACTATTCTGGAGCCCTCTTCCTTCCATTTTGCGACCTCTTTTCTTAATTTCAAATGTCTGCTAAACACTTAACTCGTCAATATTGTTCTATCATCTCTCTCTTGCAAATGTTGTCACCTTTTGCTCAGCATTCGTAACTATCTCTGTAGAATATTTTCTTTACTTGAGAACAGTCATACGATTAAGCAAGCTTATACTATATCATCTAAAATCAATTCAAATATATGGCCTTAAAAAAATCAGTATCAAGAATCTGACTTGGGCATCAGCAACTTCAAAGGAGCCAGATAGGTTTTTTCTTGTGAATGAGGGGGCTGTGGACCCCCAGCAGGACCAAAAACAAGACCTGTCAAGGGGCGGATGAACTCCTCGCGAGCCAACGGCCATTAACACTTCAGTAGAAGTTGCAATCACTGTCATACATAGCATTGTAAGGCACCGTGCCCATTGATGTTTTCACCGATGATGATGATTGTGAATGAGATTTTAAAGGATTTCCAACTAAACCCAAATAATTATTAAATGGATTGTGTTTTTAACATGCCTGTGACATTTTTCATAAAAAATGAAAGAAACCTGTTAAATTGAGGGAAAAATCATCGCTATAAACAGACTTTTGAAAACAGCTGACAAATTCAAAGCTGTTTCTCTGCAGGATTACTGTCATATTTAGAACAAACACGGTTCCCTTTAATTCTACAAAGCCTGCAAGTTAGTGGCAAAACTCTATGGTTAAAAACTGTTGTGCTGCCCTCTAGTGTCAACAACTATTTGTTTCAGCATGAAGTTAAAGCAAAGAGCAAAACCTCTAATTGCGGGCAAAGATACTTCTGAGATAATAGCATGAATCCAGTTATATATTTAGTCTAAAAGCCCAGTGCCAAATTCAATAAAAATGCCCTCACAGCACATCATCCAGCAATGATTGGAAACTTCAAAGGATTTCAGTCCTCTCAGCAAGACACAAATGAAGAACTCATCCCCAGGCTGCCGCTGGTAAATCTTAGTCATTTATAATCTTGCTCATCCAGTCACTGTTCATACTTATGTAGTCATTATGCAGTCTAAACAAAATCTTAACAGGCATTTTGCTACTATAAAATAAACCACCATGAAACACAAATCCGCAGTACATCCTCCCGGTGATATGCTGAAGTTTAGGATCTTCTGTAAGAAGTGTTGCTGTGTTGAAACTATAATCACCTTATCACAGAGGCCTCAATTTATGCTGCACTTTGGCTGAGAAAACATTTATTTTGATCACAGGAAATCTCAATATCCCAACATTTTTGTTAATAGTTTCTAAATTAGGCATCTTTCGGGTGTGGGAGTGTAGTACAAAAGAAAGCCATAGATCTTTAAAATACACATTCAAGAATCGGCACAAGTGCATGAAGTGGAAACTTCAATCCTATCTAAAACCTGGTAACGTTAAACCTTCCTCTGTTGAATGACTGCGAGCTGGCAAATTGTAAACACTAGGATTAATGGGATTATGATTTGGATTTCTTTTTTTAAACTCAGCAATCCAAATGGTCTCTCAATATTTGGAAGTGTTCATTACATGCTGAAATGTTTGGTGAGATATAGAGCCTTCACTTTTCTCTAACTGATTTTTTTAATTTATTTTTTATTTTTTTAAATCCTTCAAACTCAGGAGATCAAAGCTATTGTTCGGCGTCAACATTTCATTTTGTTCTATAGACTATATAGCCTCAGGGGGGCTAATCACCCCAAACCAGGCAGGAACATTCTTATTGCTCTTTGGCTGTGGGATATGATGCATTCCTTGTTGCTCCTGCCATGACAATGGGCCATCTTGACCTCTATATTCTCTATGCTAAAGGGCCTGTCCCACTGTACGAGTTTACCCAAGTTTAAAAAAATCAAACTCATGGTAAGCACGTAGAATGTACGTAGTGAGTATGTCGGAGCGCTGGACGTCTCTTAGCGGCTCGTGAAGATTTTTCAATGTTGAAAAATGTCCACGAGAGCCCCGAGTACCTGCGAGCGGCTATTACCGTAATTCTACGAGTTCGAATCAGGGGAAACTCGGGAGAACTCTTGAATTAGCTGGTACAGTGGGACAGTCCCATTAGGGTGTTCCCACAATACTATTAATTGGAAAAGTATCTAAATTTTTATCTTCATTCACTGGCAAGGTTTGCAATTATTATTTATCTCCATTTGCCTCAGAACTGAGGCAAATGCAAGTCTAGTTCTCGTGGCTCCTATCGGTAAAAGGTACAGAGCTTGAAAATGTGCACCACCAGACTCAGGAACGGTTTCTTCCCCTCTTTCATCAGGCTTCCATAAGTTAGAGTAATGTTTGATTCATCTCTATGCCAATGAGGACATTGGACTTTGTCTAAGGAACTGATGCTCTGCAATGCTGAGAACTGTATTCTGCACTCAGTATCTTCCCCTTTGCTCCATCTATTGTACTTGAGTTTGAACTGATTATCTGATCTGTGTGGATAGCATGCAAAACAAAGCTTTTCAAAGTCAAAGTCAAAGTAGCCTTTATTGTCATTCAGACCTTGTGGTCTGAACGAAATTGTGTTGCCTTACAGTCCTACATATAGTACAAAATGACACAAACACACAATAAACACAAATTAACATCCACCACATCCACCACATTAACGTTCACCAGGCACCTCCTCACTGTAATGGAAGACAAAAGTCTTAAGTCTTTGTCTCATCCCTTCTTATTCTCCCTCTGCGCCGAGGCGATCCAGGCTTCAGATGCTGTGACCCCGCCGGGCGATGGTAAGTAATGTCAGTCCCGCGGCTGAATCCGAGCTCCGCGAACAGGCCTGTTCAACTCCGCGGCCCGGGGTGGTCGAAGCTGCCGAAGCTGCGGCCCTCCAGTCCAGCGGACGCAGCTGTTGTTGGGGGAGCTCCGGAGAACAGGTCCGCAACCTGTGACCTGCGAGCTCCCGACACTGGGCCTGCGGTCGGGTCGCCGCTGCCGCCGGAACACTGCCCCAGCTCCGAGGCCGGGTGGCCGCTGACGCTGCCCCAGCTCCGAGGCCGGGTGGCCGCTGCCGCTGCCCCAGCTCCGAGGCCGGGTGGCCGCTGCTGCTGCCCCAGCTCCGAGGCCGGGTGGCCGCTGACACTGCCCCAGCTCCGAGGCCGGGTGGCTGCTGCCGCTGCCCCAGCTCCGAGGCCGGGTGGCCGCTGCCGCTGCCCCGGCTCCGAGGCCGGGTCGCCGCTGCCGCTGCCCCGGCTCCGAGGCCGGGTCGCCGCTGCCCCAGCTCCGAGGCTGGGTGGCCGCTGCCGCTGCCCCAGCTCCGAGGCCGGATCTCCGCTGCTGTTGGAACACCGCAGCTCCGGAGTCGGACCGCTGCCGCTGGAACGCTGCCCCAGCTCCGCGGCCGCCAGCTCCGCTATTGGGCCTCGGCGGAGACGGGGGATACGACAAGAAAAGTCGCATCCCCCCCCCGAAGGAAGAGACCAAAAACATGTTTCTCCCCCCCACCCACACACAACCTAATAAACCAAAGATTAACTAAAACAGGACAAAAACAAAACAAAAAAACAGACGGATTGCAGGCGAGCCGCAGCTGCTAAGGCAGCGCCGCCATCTTTTTCACTGTATCTTGGTACCAGTGATAAAAAAAATAAACCTAAACTCAAGCATGAGTTTCTGGCTCATAGAAAGATAAATAGGGGCAAGGATGACAGATTTCATTAACTAGAGAAAACCAGTGAAACAGGTGGTTTACCTGACAATTTGTACATACCTCAATGAGCACATGTTGTTTAAAATGTAATGTGCTGGAGGCTCGTTAACTTGATTTAATAATATATTTATTTGGAGATCATAACCTGAATGCTAACTCAATTTCTAGTTTAATCCAATCTACCATGTTTGCATTGAACAACAAGTCTCAAACTATTTGATGCCAAATCATTCCTAACATGGTCCAAGTAATATAAATTAAGAGGTTATTTAACTGTGGTTATGGTTCGGCCTTAATACCTAACAAGATTGTACCTTGTTCTTCAGGACTCAGCACTTTTGTGTCCTCTACTGTAGACTTTGACAAGAACAAAAGCAAGCCTCAGTAAAGATCAACCGCATGCTGTGCTGTAAATTAAACTTCAGAGAATAGCAATCATAAAATGAAATTATTTAATGTAAAAACTGAAAGCGATTTGCCTTGATCTGAAATCTAAGTCTTAAATTGGAGCAAAGGTAACGTGATGCATGTGTTGGCTTGAGTAGACAGGCTAACTAATTTAAAAAGGATGACAGCAACCATGCAATAGCTAACATTTATAAAGTTAATACATAGTTTACATGATTACTTTAATGTAAAATGCAGGAAAAATAGCTATCAAGAGAAATTAGAGGTTGCATTAGATCAAAGAGAAAGGGTTACAATACTGCCAAGAAAAGGCAATGAACCTCGAAGACCTGGAGGAACTCTGAGGGCCAGGCAGCATCTCTGGATGGAAATGGACAGTTGACGGTTCAGGTTGGGACCTTTCTTGACTAGGGTCTTTCAGGACCCAACCTGAAGCATCATCTGTCCATTACCTTCCACATATGCTGCTTGATTTGCCGAGTTCCTCCAGCATTTTGTTTTTTGCATCTGCAGTCTCATGTCTCCAAGTAAATGCAACATTAGAACGGTGGCACTTAATTCTACAATCTGGTATTTTTCTCTACTCATTGTACTTGTGCATGACTTAGCTGTACCCATGCATGGTATGATTTGACTGGATACCACACAAACACAGATTTTCATTCTTTCTTGGTATATGTAACAATAATAAACCAATACCAAATGCCAAATTTTCACTATACCTTCTGCAAGATATTGTGATCCTGAGGAAAAAGATCATCGCTAATATCCTGGAAATAAGTAAATATTCTTTACAACAATTAATTAATTTAGTTATTTATAATATTGCTATGGTTTGACATCACTCCGCTTAGTTAAGTATTGTTCTCTGGTTCTAACCTAACAAAATGAATCTAGCAAAGTCAAGTTAAAGGGTTCAAACATTACTGCAAAGCCATGAATGGAATGATGGCATATTACTGTTATTTCAAGGAACCTGGAAAAATAGGAATGTGCTTCAAACAACTTGGAAAACTTGAGGGTTTTTTTGCCCCCAAGCATACTGCATTGATAACCCCATGGTCAATTTACAATTTGTGAAGAAAACAAGCATTTCTCCACTGGGTCAGAAAAGCATCATCTTTGGCTGTATATTCGTTCAACTGCAACAGCAAAAAAAAAGTCTATAAATATAAATAATAGATGGCAATAGAGTTGTGGTGTGGCAGAGGATGGGAATCGGGATGGGTTATAATAATAACAATTGCTAGGCTGTAATCTAAACAGTGGTCTATATAACATCATCAAACAGAAGAGCAAAGCTCAAGAACTTTACAGCCCCTCCCATAAATAGAGGTTAGATTCTAGTTTAGTATCTTCAGTTATATACCATTTCAGTGTTAATGGAGACTGGTCTATTTCTTTGGCGTTTTTGATGATGACTGCTGATGACGGTCTGGACATTGATGGTCAGTATACTCCGATATAATTTCAAAATGACCTGTGAATTCATGTTGGCAAGTCACATTCTAATTAGATCCATTCAGCACTTCTGCAGCTGCAGAAGAAATAGTACTGGTCTGCGAGGTCTAAAAAGACAATACAGACAAAAAGACAATCATATCAAATCTAAAACACTAACTCTTATACCTGTTATTTAAAACTAATTGTCCTCCTTGCTTAAAAAAGAATCTTGTGTATTACACAACTTACCTAATTAAATTCCAAGTCCTCTCAAAAATGAGCCAGGTTTAACCTGAAAAGTAAACTTCAAAGAGACCTAATTCTGGGAAGAGGCAGTCTGGTGTTTTTCAAGTATCATTGAATGCAAGATTAAATTTGGAACAAAACAAAAGGATAGCTTTAAGCAGGCATCAATCATTCTCCAGGGCATATATAAAGCAAGTAATTTTATATTGTTTAAATTGGGCATTAAATTTAAGTAAGCAATGTGGACTTTTCAGATACTCACTTTGAAAAAGCATTTTCAACAGAAACAGAAAAGGATGTCAAACACATAGGAAGTTCTCAAAGTAACCATTTATATTGTTGTCAACCATGCTAATCGTTATTTTAACAAGAAATGAAACCCAGTGGAGTGCATGCCAGGAAGATCACAAAAATCTCTCAACAATTTAAGATATTTATTCTGTTGCTTCCAGCCCTGATCGCTTGCCTTTTATTAAAGATCAGCAACTTCCCAGAAACAGCACATTGTCATTATACAACTGCACAGTGTGTCAGGTATCCGCAAATAAATAGAAATCGTCCGTGGATACTGTGCACACTCAGGGCCAGTTTACTCAGACTCCAAATGTTTACAAAAATAAAAGTGAACCATTTCCTCTTCCACTGAATTTTTCTTGATCGCTGCAGGTTTTGGAACCTGGGCTGCTTTGAATTTTTCACAAAATACATGTGCGTGGATACTGGCAGTTCCACGATTAAAGTAAGGATGTAGTCCCGATCCTAATTATCCCATTGTGACCCTTGCACTTACTTTCATCTGCACTTTTTCTGTAGTTGTAATGCTATAATATAGCAACACTATATTCTGCATTCTGCCATTTTTCCATTTTCACTGCATCTAGAAACATGTAATAATAATAAACCAATACTGATACTGATTATATGGGGATAATAAACTACCTGGATTTTAGCATGCCTATTGACAAGGTGTTAAATGGCACGTGGTGAGGATGCAGAGGATCGAAAGCGGTGGCAAAATAGATTCAAAACTGGCTCAGTTAGAGGAAACAGAAAGCAATGACTGGAAAGCTATTGCCATTAAAGTTTTACAAAGTGCAGTATTGGTTCTTTGCTTTTTGTGGTTTACATTACTGACTTAGCCTTAGGTATAGGGGACTTGGTAAAGGAGTCTGCAAAGTTGCATATATTGGTTCTGTGGTTGACAGTGAGGAAGTAAGCCTTATATTTTAGGGAGACACAGACAATGAGATTGGGTAGGCAGAAAAATTGCAAGTGGGATTTCATCCAGAGAAGTGGGAGGTTGTGCATAGACAGTGGGGGGGAAAACAATAAGCAGGAAGACGTTGAATGGCACAGAGTAACCTTGGAGTGTATGCTCACAGATCCTTAAATTATAACAATAGATCAGTAAGGTAGTTTAAATAAAACATTCATGATGCTTTTCTTTAGTAGCTGTGATATTAGATCTGGGAGCTCATGCAATATTACACTTGTTAAATCGTGGTATACGAGTCCAGTCACCACATTCGTAGATATATAACTTCAGTTGAAACAGCATTGAGGGCATTTATAAAAATGCTGCCAGGAAAGGAAGATTGCAGCAATAAAGAAAGATTGGGTAAATTAGGATTGGTTTCTTTGGAATAGGGGAGGCTGAAGGGAGACTTAAATGGAGCATATAAAATTATGATAAATACGATCTATTTCCCTGAGCACATGTCAAAAACCAGGGGGCACAGTTCTAAAGTAATTGGTAGAAGGATTATAGAGGAGATGAAGAAATATATTTTCACCTAGAGGTGGTCAGGGTCTGAATGAATGGTAAAGGCAGATCATCATATTTAAAGAAAAACAGATTGAATGTGCACTCAACAGCCGTTACTTAAAGGGCTACGGATTTTATGCTGGAGGGAATTAGGTTGGGTAACTCATTTTTGACTGGTTCAGACATGGGCTGAATGCTTCCTTCTGCATTATTCCTTATTTTACAATTCGATGAATTACAGATGTCATTTTTATATTGTTTTCAAAGGTCTGTTCAAGTGAGTCCCACTTTTTTTTGAAGCGTAATAAATTCAAAACTAATGCTAACAAAACTATTTTCCACGACCTTAGAAAGTGACACAAAGATACTAAAGGAAATGTGCTCTGACAATTGTGCTGCAATTTTGTCTGCCAAAATAAATTTACTCCAATTATACCCTCATATCTCACAAAAATGTGATTGTTGCTTTGCAACCTAGATAAGAAAAAAATCATAATCTTTGAATTATTAACTTGATGTGATGATTGAATTCTAGATTGCACTGATTCCTCTGCATGTGATCTTGTTCTTAGTTGCTGCTCTAGATATAACTGCCAAATAATGTTCAAACGAGTAATTTATTTATAAAGGGCTGTTGAATAAACTGAGAAAAAGAACACAGTAAATCACACCAAATACGTAGGTTAATCATAACAGTGTAGAATATAGTGGTTTACAGCCCATGGCTAGACCACTGAAATGAACAGATAAAATATTTTATGCAACTAAGACGAAGCATCTTTGGTTTTCACCAAATACCCTATGAACTGCACATTCAAAAATGAAAAGAAAAACTATTTGTTTCGAAATAGATTTTGCTCTATAATCCAATGGCAATTAACAGCACTTTTACATATTTTTAAAAAATGTTTCTAACACGGACCAAGTCAAATAGCAGTAATTGGGGAAAAGTTGCACACATGAAAATATACATTAATTTTTTTTAAACATTTCCACAACATATTCAAATTTGCTTCTGCAGTTTTACTTTCACCTCTCAACATGTGATGCCGGACATATGAGAAACACAAAGTATACAAGCAAGTGGTGCAAATAATTAGGAAGGCAAATGGGATGTCAGACTTTATTGCAAGGTAGACAGTTCCTAGCAGGGAAGCCTTCCTACAACTGTGCAAGGTTTTAATAAAAACACAGCTGAAGTAGTTAGTGCACTTTTAATCTCCTTATTTAACAATAAACTTGCCTTCAAGGTGGTACAGAAAAAGTTCAAAAGGTATATTCTTGGGATGAAAGAATTCTCTTACATGTAAAGATTGAGCAGACTGGAACTATACTCTCTGGAGTTTAGAATATAAGGCAATCTTCTTTATGCTTATTTAATTGTGATGGTTGATGTGTGAACATAATTTCCCTGAGTGGGGAAGTGTGGAGCCAGGGGCAGAGCATAAAAAAAAGTTCACCCATTTAAGACAAAGAAAGATCTATTGTCCAATTTTGAAATTCTCTGCATCAAGATCCAGTGGACGTTGAATCATTGAAATTACATATATTTTTATATACTATGGGATATGTGGATTATGAGATCACACAGGAACACAGTTGGGCCAAACCTTCAATTCAACCATGATCTTAGTGAATCGTAGAGTAGGCTTTGGTGGACAACATAAAATGCATGTGGCCTCCAAGATTCATGGAGTCATATGGCTTGGAAACAGGATTTCCGTCCCACCAAGTCACCATAGACCAGGGGTCAGCAACCTTGTTCTGCATAGGGGCCGGGTCGCATGTCTGTGAGCGGATGGCAGGCCACATCCATCGCGTGTACACATGGATCCCGCCTCCATCCTGCCCCGGATGGCAGGCATCAAATCACGTGTTCACAGAAGGTAGACAAAAATGCTGGAGAAACTCAGCGGGTGAGGCAGCCTCAAGCAATCCTTGCATGTCACACACGCTGAGTTTCTCCAGCATTTTGCCTACCTTCAATTTTTCAGCATCTGCATTTCTTTCTTAAACATGTTCACAGAAGGTGCGCGGCCGTGCCGGCGGCTTTGCGCAGGATGCGGCACAGTCAGAGCTTGGCCGCTGCTTGGGGCGCACGGCGGGCCGGATGATTACGGGGGAAAAAATCCACCTGCGGGTTGGGTGATTTCGGGTTATGGGCTGCATTCAGCCTGGGGGCCGTAGGTTGCCAACCCCTGCCATAGACCATCAAGCATGCATTTACACCAATTCAATTTTTATTCTCCCTCATTCCATCAACAACCAACAAATTTTTTCCACTCACCTACACAATAGGTGCTATTTGCAGTGGCCAATTAACCTACCAACCGGCACGTCCGTGACACTTGGAAGGAGTCCAGAAGAAACTCGTGGTTACGAGAAGAACATGCAAACTCCAAACAAAGCTTGCAAAGATTGAACCCAGGTCACCAGAGTTGTGAGGCAGCAGCTCTACTACTGTGCTAACGCATTCGAATTATATCATTGAGCTGCCTATTTCTTGTGTTCTTAAGACATGTTTCAGTCAAATCTGGAAACTAGCCACAGAAGCCAAACACAGCAAGCTTTGCAAAGTGAGATAAACAGCCTTAGTAGGGATCTTTGCCAGCTGGCCTATCATCTGATCCAGGCTTTGGTTTAGGATTGAGCTATTCTCACTCCAGGTCATTTTCTATGGTAGAATGTACTGTGACAATGGTTGAGTTAAAGTTCACATATGAAAACATTCTTTCCATTTTAGCCAAAAATGTGGACAACTAATTCAAACTGAGCTGCCACACTTTCACTGACTATCTATCCACAGGTGACGCTGACCTTAGTTAAAAACTGTTTGGCACAGATCATAAAGATTATTTCATTTTACATGCTTCTTTGACGATAGAAAGATATGTAGGAGAGCACAATGCATTGGCTTCCAATCTGGACTGATTTACAATTTTGTAACATTGTACAGGATCTCAAGTTTACAAAACCTGATACGCGTGAAGTTCATTGAACTACTTGCACCTATGGTCAGGGATGCTTCAGTTCAAGTTTGAAGCCTGCTTTTACATCCAACAAATGTTTTTTCAGTATATAAATTGTTGCCATTATGTATTTGCAAGACACCACCCATCAGGCGAATAAGTATCAGTGAAAAACTGCACAACATCTTGAATTTTCAATCTCCTGGAGCTGAACAACTCAGTACTTGTAGGTCATGATTAATTAGATCATCAATTATTCAAAGATGGTAATAATGTTCATCAACTTTTACATTATTATAAAAGCATTGAGTACCATCAAGGCAAATGTTCCTGCTTTTCTTTGGTCATTATATCCAGGAGTTTGAGCAGATTTTAATATATTTAACTATTAGCATTACAAACCGTGACTTATGGGGGCTACCAGTGTGGCAGTTATAACATGATCACACATCAGTTTAATTCAACCATGAGAGTTATGCAAGTCCCAACAAATCTCCACAAAAAAAGACTAACTGGCTCATGTTAGAAACGAAAAGCTTCCTTGAACAAGATTTTAATTTCAAGCCAAAAACTTAGAGGAGAATGAACGCTATAAAACACACCATAACTTCTTTTTAGTGTCACACATGGTAAACTGATTAAGATGAGATAGATTCCAGATTCAAATCGCGGTCTGTCTTGCATTAACAATAGGGCAAATAAAATAGCTTAGCACATCAAACCAAGGACGCCAAATTTATGTGGACTTTTACATCTTTTTATGTATTGGTGCAAATGTAAACTGCTGCAAGATAAACACACACGGCCCAAATCAAGAATTTGGGTTATATTGTTTGAGGTTCAGATATTCCTACCATTACAAGAATCATTTGGTAAATTGCACCCATGGGACCTCTGCCTCAGCTCAGCTGCCAGCTGCTGAAAGCCTCATCCACACCTTTGTTACTCTTGGCAATTTCTACACAACTAAATCCAGATCTAATGAAAGCATGGTTAAGGTCACCCAAATTCTAACTTCCGATAATGAACCCATGTACATAGAAGTTATTGTTCATCCATCACTCACTTGCTCTCTCAGGTCGACTCTCAGAATAACAACTGCTCCAGTTCCCTCAGTTCTAAAACCTCCTCCTGCCCAATCATGATCAAATCTCCAGTGTCTAATTTTGGCCTCTATTTTCATCGCCCTACATTAATGACTTTGTCTTTAGCTGCTACTTGGATCCTAAAATCCGATATTTACTTCTAACTCTTTATCAGTCCGTTTCCCTCTCCTCCCAAGCATTCTTCAACATTTCATTCTTTGACCTAGCTTTTAGCTAACTATCCCATCTTGTGGAGGGCTTTGTGTCAACTTATATTTTATCTTTGATATTTGATTATGCCCTGGTGAAGTGCCTTGCAATGCTTTACTACATTAAAATCTATTAATTCTGTTATAATTGCTGCTGTTCAGATACTTTATCTATAATTGGACTCTAAAATTAGAATCAGGTAATGGCAGTTGAACCAAAATGGATAAAACAAGTTTTGGAGGAAGACTGTTTGGCACACCATGTTAGCGTAACTTTGTTCGTGTGGATACAAAGAACTACAGATGCTAGTTTACAAAAAAGGACACAAAGTGCTGGATTAACTCAGCAGGTCAGGCAGCATCTCTGGAGATGTTTCCGATCCTGATCAGGATTTCAGACTGACTGAAGAAGGGTCCCAACCCAAAACATCGCGTTGTCTGAGAGCAGAGTTACTCCAGCATTGCGTGTTCAATTTTGATTATGACTGTTTCCGTGTTCTGGCTCTAGCCAAAATCCGAATGTGGAAGTACCATGGATTCACAGCCAGGATTTGTGAAGCCTTAATGTCTTGGCAAGAAGGTTAAAGGGGCCAGAAGGTCTACCCCCCACTTCAATTTCTTATGCTCTTAAAGCAGAGGAAGGATGTGAAAGATAACAGACAGATGACAAAATAGTCTGTGATCATCTCCTACTTATCTTTAGGTGAGGAAAGAGGGGTGACTGTTTTGGCAATATAAACTGCGGCCAAAATTTTTGATGCGATCCCACCAAAGTCATAGATGGATAACTAAATTATATATATTCTACAACTGGTTAAAATTTGCACCTGAATAAACAAAGGTGGGGGACATTTGGGGATCATTTTGATGAGAGTTGGACAATACAGGAAGGATAAAAGCAGGATTGGTATCTGGCAGTTGCGGGATACAAGGAAGTAATTAGAGATGGCCTCAAGGAAGTGATCAGGGCTGTCCGAGTAAATAGGCCACACCATATGGCAACGCTCTGGAGCAATATTCGCACAGCAGAGTTTAAGTGGAGGGAGAAGTTTAGAATGAATAAGAAAACAGGGAACTCAATGCAGAAGGCAAGAAAAAGACGCAATAAAACGACTAGGGGTGATGTCCTTAAGTTAAGATGCTCATGAATAAGATTAATAAAATACTGCAGGGAAATCCCACCTTAAAAACATTCCTGGAATGGCTCCACATTACTGAACAATGACAATTTTAAAAGTATATTTGAAACAATTCCAATTGTTAACCAACTTGCTTGCATCACTGTTCTACAGATCATGCAAACTCATGGCTCAATCAGTGCTTGTGTTATTTATTAATGTCAACCTGGTTGGTGATAGGCAACTCAAAATTAGTTTTGCCATTCTTTAGTTAAAATGAGAGAGAAGGTAAAAAGACAAAGAAAGAAAGCAAAAAACTGGAAGAGATGGTGAGAGAAGCAGAAAAAGAGATATTAAAGGGGAAAGAAATCATTCAGGCTTCCCATTCCTGATAGCTATCACATTATTCCTACTGGGACTGTAATTCTGTAGGTATTAGCTGAGGGCAAGGTTATATTTGGGCGTCATGCCTGCTAAAATCCCTTTTTATTCTTCTCAATGTCAAAAACAAGAGGCTTCAATTAATCTAAAATAAAGGCACAGATCTTATTGAGGGAGAGGGGTTAGGGGACAATTGATACATAAAAACAATCTGATGCTAGGCAGAAAAAGGAAATAAACTACTGCAAGCTCTAAATATATTGATAGCTGAAGAATCCTCAAGGCATTAGATGGCATTATTCAGCTCACGCAAGCTCACAGATCTGTATTAATGCAGAAACCAGTATCCATCAAAGCCAATTACCCAAGGGAGTTACTACTGCCAGGACTGTGCTATATGTACACCTTCTGTAACCGTCAAAGACTGCACTCAAGAGAGATCTTTGGGCATCTGTCACAGCCAATTACTCAAATGTTTTCTTAATGCCAGGATCAAGTTGATCAGTGTACAGAAATCTTTTTATAAAGACACAGCAAAATATATTGAGTAAATGTTAGCTCAAGTAATGGTTTATTGCATCTACATTCCTCCCTCCATCCCTGCACAACGCATTATATTTAAGTACATACTTAAAGTAAATGCTTATAATTCAGTGCAATACTTTGGAATATAGTACATTCATTTTCAAGATAACACCCATTCTCAAGTGCGATAAAGGCATCCATGCTCCCCATCTGAAAGAATGAAGTTTCTAAATATCCAAAATGTACAACATAATCTGATAAATATTCAATGTTAAAATATTATTTGAACAGATAATGGATGTATAAAAACAGCCCTTCATAAATCTGAATTGCCTAAAATAACAAGTTTAATCCAAAAATAGTTTATTTCAAAATATAATTACTTGGGGCCTATTGATTCAAAGTTATTTGATTTACACAAGAATCAACTATGTTTATTCAGTGGAAGTTTTTTTATATTACTTGTTTATGTAACTTGCAAACAGCAAAATAGGACAAGCTATACAATAAGTTATTTTAGTGATAAATATATAAACGTTATGCTGAGCAAGAACGGAACAATTGCAAAATGGACATTAGCGCTTTAATTACAAAATTATTTTTTAGCATGTACATGGAATCCTTGTAATTAAAGTCTTTATAGTAAAGAAGTAAAAGTAAATCTGTATAGCTGACCCAAATGCTAAAATCTAGCAAGAAAAAAAAGTTATTGAACGATTTAAATAAACCCCAGATGTGCCAAAGGGGCAACTATTTAATCAGAATAAGAAATAAACTTTTCCTATTGCAATGACTACCTCATTAATTTACTCCAGGCAGTAATACAATTACTAATTTTGCTGCAAATCCTCAATTCCAAAGCCGATCCTCAAGCTTATTACCCAACTCTATCAACTGCCTTAACCAATATCCATTATGACATCAGTATCCACAAACATGAAATAACATGGGATAAGTGTGGCAACAGCATCTGTGTGCTTGTATGACAATTACAAACCATTCCTACGTTAATTCCCCTGTCATGGTATTATCGGAAAATGTTGACAACATCAATGCACTACGACTCCATGCAATTTACTACCAATTATTGATACGTCTTTTAAATATAGTAAGATAAGGTTATTATATCAATGATACATTCATATAGGGAATTTAAAGAAGTAAAAATCAAGTGTGCTTTGCAGCAGCTTTGGTGTAAATTGTGCAAGACATTTTTGATTAAGCTTCAAAAAGCTCAGAAAGATGGATATTCACCAAGAAAAATTCTTCAGAAAATTCCAGATCATTTCTAGAGAAAATATAGGAATATAATTCAATGTATGAACAGAGAAAAACGTTCGATTGTTGAAACTGTTGAAAAATCTTGATGGAGCATAAAGTTAAAGCAACATTATCCTGAAATGGCATTTTACGCTTCATCTAACTGCCATTGTTTACAAGGTCCCACATCATAAATCTGAATATTATTATTTAAATACATTGAAATAGCAAAATAAAACTAAAAACTTATTCCAGCTGCATGAAATAAACAATCTCAATTTAGTTTGAACAAGTGACAGTAAAGGGCTGGAAGAATTTGCACAACATTTTTAATGGTTAGACAAACAAGCAGATACGACTTAAGAGTTATTATATAATATTGTATAATTTTCAGCCATAATGTGCATTCATTTTCAGAGATTATCCTCTTTCTTTATATTCAAATACCATTTGGGCACAGAAGAGTAGAAAATGTGCAACAGCAAATCTTTAATGCAGGCCTTTGATCTGGTCACCTATTCATGATAAATTGCTTTATTTCAGCAAGATGTCTCTTATTTTTAGTTGCAGGAAAAACATTGATATTATTTTACTAATAAACACTCAATATTGACTTAAAAAAAAAAAAAAGTGTTATGAAATGCAATCCCCCTCAACTAAAAATGCAAACATTACTTAAGCTGCAGATCAATATAAATGATTCATGGTTTTGATATCACTCTGATACAATCTTCTCCCTTAGGAATTTCCATGTAATTCTTCATCATGGGACTCAAGCTGTTGTATTATTACAAAAAGAAACTGCTCCTTGAGAACAGAATCAGTCTACTGTAGTTTAATATCAAACTGCATTAGTGATACGATTAAATCACAGAAGTGCCTTTATTTCCATTTTTTATATATCAAATCACATAATATTCTTCAGAGTTGCTCTCAGAATAAACTCCAGTGCAACATCCATTGTTGAACAAGGTTCACCGATTTCATCATTCACCTTACAACCAAGCCAAATTGAGAAACGACATTTATTCATGGGAAACAGGCTTAATAGCTGATTTCTTCACAATACATGCACCATTAGGAACACAGCAAGGCAGCATTGTGACCATAAAGCAACGGGGTGAACAATGCTGTTCGGGTCTATTCAACCAGAAATTTTGAGCATGAACTGCCTGCAGTGGACAAAAGACTTCTGATACGTGTCAACAGAAAGCAAATCATTCAAAAAACAGATGCGGAAGCCTCATGTTTGTAATTTTTTTTAATGCATTTCCTATATGAAAGAATTTCAGTCATGTGAAGGTTTAGAACAAAAACACAATACTATCCATAGTTTGACATACACCTTAGAGAAACCACCAAAATAACCTTATTTTTTATTTTTAATCACCTTCAAGGGATCCGATTCAAGGGAGTTAGTTCTCAGAACAAGCTATACTCTCCACAAAGTAACCCACATTTTAGTAGTGCTCAGTACAGCAACAGTATCTAAATGACTGAAATAAATGCTTTATTATAGACACCAATATCGATTTACAACAATATTCAGAATGTTAGTCAACTTATTGTGTCATTGGCAGGTGTGAACTTCAGGTTGGTTGCAGGCCGAGAAAAATTGACGCAAGAAAGAAAGACAAAAGGTCATTAAGTTGCTATTGTTAAAGAAGTAATCGTCTCATCATGTCTTGAGTAAACATAATCAGCCATGATGACACATGAGTATAAGACTCAACAAAATGGGACGGAAGATCTCTCTCTCTAGACGATGACGTCGACTTAGAGAGATGAAGGAGAGAGAGAAGCGAGACGAGAGAGAGGATCAGATAGAGAGATGAGAGAGAGAGAGCAGAGCGAGAGAGAGAGAAGAGAGAGGAGAGAGAGAGAGAGAGAGAGAGAGAGGGAGGGAGAGAGAGAGAAGAGAGAGAGAGAGAGAGAGAGAGAGAGAGAGAGAGAGAGAGAGAGAGAGAGAGAGAGAGAGAGAGAGAGAGAGAGAGAGAGAGAGAGAGAGAGAGAGAGAGAGAGAGAGAGAGAGAGAGAGAGAGAGAGAGAGAGAGAGAGAGAGAGAGAGAGAGAGAGAGAGAGAGAGAGAGAGAGAGAGAGAGAGAGAGAGAGAGAGAGAGAGAGAGAGAGAGAGAGAGAGAGAGAGAGAGAGAGAGAGAGAGAGAGAGAGAGAGAGAGAGAGAGAGAGAGAGAGAGAGAGAGAGAGAGAGAGAGAGAGAGAGAGAGAGAGAGAGAGAGAGAGAGAGAGAGAGCGAGAGAGAGAGAGAGAGAGAGAGAGAGATAGAGAGAGAGAGAGAGAGAGAGAGAGAGAGAGAGAGAGAGAGAGAGAGAGAGAGAGAGAGAGAGAGAGAGAGAGAGAGAGAGAGAGAGAGAGAGAGAGAGAGAGAGAGAGAGAGAGAGAGAGAGAGAGAGAGAGAGAGAGCGAGAGAGAGAGAGAGAGAGAGAGAGAGAGAGAGAGAGAGAGAGAGAGAGAGAGAGAGAGAGAGAGAGAGAGAGAGAGAGAGAGAGAGAGAGAGAGCGAGAGAGAGAGAGAGAGAGATGAGAGAGAGAGAGAGAGAGAGAGAGAGAGAGAGAGAGAGAGAGAGAGAGAGAGAGAGAGAGAGAGAGAGAGAGAGAGAGAGAGAGAGAGAGAGAGAGAGAGAGAGAGAGAGAGAGAGAGAGAGAGAGAGAGAGAGAGAGAGAGAGAGAGAGAGAGACAGGTAGAGAGAGAGAGACAGACAGAGAGAGAGGTCTATCTCTCTCTCTCTCTCTCTCTCTCTCTCTCTCTCTCTCTCTCTCTCTCTCTCTCTCTCTCTCTCTCTCTCTCTCTCTCTCTCTCTCTCTCTCTCTCGCGTTTTGACACCTTTAAACACATTACCAAACGAACATTTGCTGCAGTTATGTCCTTTGGCCATCTCTTGTCAGTTAGCGTAATGTTTAACCTGTCAGATGGGTATAGTCGGTTTTACCAGGTATTATCATAAAATGCCTTTAGAAATTTCCTTGCAACCTGTATGTTTTGTTGTGGATAAATTATGTGGGAAGTGAGAGTGTTTCTGTACCAATAGCAATAACGACCCATGCTATGGCCATGTCATGATAATTTTCGGTCCTTCACAGAAAACACGCTTGCATCAATCTGTAGTGTGCATGGTTAAGCATATATGTTACCATGGTCCAGGATTTATTTGGACCATGGAAGTTGTTTGGAAGTGAAAAGAAATAATAGAAATTGCATTAATTGCAATGTGTAAAAAGGAGTTGAGATACTGTATTATAATTTTGCTGCATGTCATTGTGGTATATATCATATCTTGATTGGTGAATATGTTTAGTTTGTGACTTTATTTCAAGCAGAAATAATATGTGAATGCTTCATTGAGCATAATTCCGACTGGTAACTACGCACTTTGTCCGAGCACATTATTGCACGCGTCATGCAAGCCGTCTTAAATGACCACCTAAACTGTCATTTGTCAACCTAAAAAGCTGCCTAGGTTGCCCGGCTGGGAACAGGGAAATAAGTGAGAGCCCTGGACAGGCTAACAAATTAGCTTCTAGGAGCAATATAGAACCATAGAGGTTCACATTTGTAGAATACTCAGCCAACTTTTTTGTCCTCCACCCATTACCTTCTCACTAGCAGAGACCCCTCAGTAACAGATATATTAGTTACTTTGCAATTAGTCCCTCTCTCTCACCAATTTTGGTTGCATCCTAGACATCACGTGGACAAACAGATTAACTATGATGCCAGACCTCCTGACTTACAGTATTTTCTACTTTAATTTCAGATTTCCAATTTTATTTTGTATAGCTAATTAATATCCATTACATTTTGCTTTAATGCAATTTATAGATCAAAACATCTTTCATGGGATACAGCATCTTAAACCACTCTGAGGCAGAGAAAATTAAGGATTCATGTGGGTCCAGCACTGACAGCAGATTCACCAAATCATGAGTCGACACACCAAAAGCCAGTGCTGTAAGAAGAATAAGGCATGTTAGGAAAGGAGGAATGGAGGGACAGAGGAACTAAAGGGGATTATAAAATGCAGTTGTACAGGGTATTGGTGAGACCACACCTTGAGTATTGTGTACAGTTTTGGTCTCCAAATCTGAGGAAAGACATTCTTGCCATAGAGGGAGTATAGAGAAGGATCACCAGACTGATTCCTGGGATGACAGGACTTTCATATGAAGAAAGACTGGATAGACTCGGCTTGTACTCGCTAGAATTTAGAAGATTGAGGGGGGGGGGGATCTTATAGAAACTTACAAAATTCTTAAGGGGTTGGACAGGCTAGATGCAGGAAGATTGTTCCCGATGTTGGGGAAGTCCAGGACAAGGGGTCACAGTTTAAGGATAAAGGGGAAATTCTTTAGGACCGAGATGAGAAAAACATTTTTCACACAGAGAGTGGTAAATCTCTGGAACTCTCTGCCACAGAAGGTAGTTGAGGCCAGTTCATTGGCTATATTTAAGAGGGAGTTAGATATGGCCCTTGTGGCTAAAGGGATCAGGGGGTATGGAGAGAAAGCAGGTACAGGATACTGAGTTGGATGATCAGCCATGATCATATTGAATGGCGGTGCAGGCTCGAAGGGCCGAATGGCCTACTCCTGCACCTATTTTCTATGTTTCTATGTTTCTATGAAAGAGAATGAAGGGATCAAAAACAGCAATGCAAATTTAAAATTGCAAAATTTGGAGGACTTGGATTAGCAACAAAAATGCTGCAATGACGTGGGACATAATTTTGGTGGCTATAGCTTTGGATGAGTTGAGTTCATTGTGTATTTGGAATGGAAAGCAGACTGTAATAATCTAGACTGGATGCGACATGGTTCCAGCCTAGATTATTACAGGGGGGGGGGGGGGGGTGTCACACTACAATTTCTCACTCTAAGTCAACAAAACCAAACAAATAATCATCAACTTCAAAGAGGGGGACAGACTTTCCCTTCAACACCACATGCTAGTTTTATTTAAAGATAGACACAAAATGTTGGAGTAACTAAGCAGGTCACGCAGCATCTCTGGATAACATGGATAGGTAAAGTTTTGCGTCGGGACCCTTCTTCAGACGTTGCTGGGGTGGGGGGAGAGCAGGAAAGTAAGCTGAAGATGGTCTTGATCCGAAACATCACCTTTCCATGTGTTTGTAAATGATCCACTACAACATACAATCTACACCATGATTTCCAGGAATGCTGCCTGACCCACTGAATTACTCCAGTGTTTTCTTTCTTTCTTTGATAGCCAGCATCTACAGTTCCTTGTTGCTAGTTTTCTATGTTGAGTTTGCAGCCCAAAGAGCTACCAGCCACAAATTCCTCGCCATTTATATCTCAGATGACCTGTCCTAGATCCAGCATATAAATGTAATCATGAAGAAGGTGTACCAGTGTCTCTAATTTATTAGAATTTAAAAAGATTCAGAGTATTCTACCCAAGCTCTACAGATGCATTGTAGGAAGTATCCTAATCGGTTTCACCAGGGCACGCAGCATCTCTGGATAACATGGATAGGTAACGTTTTGTTCCTGTGTTCCAATGCACAGGAACACAAGTGGTGGACTCAGCCCAGTCCATCACAAGCACAGTCCTGCCCACCATCAAAAGCATTTTTATAGGGAACTGCCTCATAACAGCAGCATCTCTCATCAACGATCCATGCCCTCTTCTCGTTTCTACCATTGGGCAGGTGGTATAGAAGCCTAATGTCCTGTGCCACCAGATTCAGGAACTGCTACTTTCCTTCACCATCAGGTTCTTGAATCAACCTGCACAATCCTAATCCTACCTTAGCAACAGAATACTACCGACCACCTCTTGCATTAATGGGGTATTTTTTCCAAATCTGTTTTGCAATAATGTCTCTTCCTTCCAGTACTTTTCTTTTCACCAGCTTGTAGAATGTGTGTGATTTATGCATAACTTATGTAATTCATGTTTTTGTGCGTCATCTGAGTCTATGTGCTTGTAATGGTGCTGCAAAATCTTCATTGTATCTGAACCTGACCGTACTTTATGGCAAAAAACTCGATTTAATTTGACTTGAAAAGATAATGGTTTCAGCGCTTGGACAGCATCAGAGATGGAGACAGTTGGCAAATGACGACAGGGGAAAGGTTAGTTGTATTTTGAAGGATGCGACGTTGGAGAAATCAGCAAAAACCCATGGGTATTCAATCCATCCTTCAAGTGTCTGAAAAGGTGCAATCAGGCAAGGGGATAGTGTTAGTAGAAAGCAAATAAGATTTGTGGTAGTCTTAAAGACAATGACTTCTGTTTCCCTATATGAAATAAGGGAGAAGAGGTTGTCCATTTAGGTTCACAGACTGAGATTTACTCACAAGATTGCTATTCGGTTGTCATTTCCCTTTATCCTTCATCGTATCTGAATTATTCATTGTTGCTGACATATTATTTTAAATCAGCGCTTAAACATTGTAGGCTAGAACTTGCTGCCAACAATGAGCCACTAACAAACGCACCAACAAATTTACCTTTCTTCTCTGATCCTCCATTCCAAAACTGTCACAATCCAAAATGACATTATCGCCTGGGAGCACTAGAACAAGCATTACCGTGAAATACCTGAAAATAAGCTTTGAGAGCCACCCGAGCGACAGCCCCAGGCCCAGGCTTTGCTCTCAAAAGTGTCAAGCATTTAAAATGCTTCTGAATGTTCCTGACATTTGAAAACATGCATAGACAATGAAAACAAACAAGTAAACATTCGAAAAATGAAGAATTAAAATACCTAAAACATCAGGCAACCTAAATTAATTACAAAATCTAAACTGCCTTGCATTTACCCTTGAATCTTTCAACCATTTCTCTCTTTTCAAAGAACTGGACTTGCTGCTCCTGTGTTAGACGAGACCTACTGAAAGTTCAGCAGGCAAATGCCCCCGCAACAGTGACCCACGTCAGAGTGAAAAGAGGAAATAACCAAAGAATCCTGAACTTGGTGGCACTCCTGCTGAGAATGGCATTTCCCCGCAAAGGTCTCGTGTATAAAAAAGAGCAATTGTATTTTTCAGACTGGGAGGAAAATAGCCTTTACAGAACTTGAATTCCAAGCACAGTTAATCAAAATTATGGAAAGGTGTCAGCCTTTAGCAAAGTAAGGTGATAAATAAACTTATGGGCCACACACCATTTATTTATAGTTAATAAATACATTTCCTTACACCTCTTGATGGTCTGAGTTTGGGGTGCCTAAAATATATACATTTACGAATATAATGCATAAAAGTATATGCGGGTACACAAGAATTAGATATAGCTTTTATATCTACTCTGATTTTGATTTTTTTTTTTAAATTATAAAATCATAGTCATATAGCACAGAAACATGCTCTTCAGCCCAACTTTCTCATTCCGACCAAGATGCCCCAGCTAAACTAATCCCATCAGCTCGTGTTTGGACCATATCGATTTAAACTTTTTCTATTCATATACCTGTCCAAATGCTCTTTAAATGTTGTAATGGCTGGTTCAAGTACCTCCTCTGGTAGCTCGTTCCATATACCCATAATCTTCTGTGTGAAAAAGTTAATTTCTACTAAATCTTTCTCCTCTCACCTTAAACCTATGACCCCTGGTTCTTGATTTCCCTATTCTGGGATTTTAAAAACTGTTCATTCGCCCTATCTATTCCCCTCATGACCTTATACACTCAGTAAGATCATCCCTCATCCTACTGCACACCAAGGAATAAAGTCCTAGCCTGCCCAACCTCTCCCTATAGCTCAGGCTCTCATGTCCTGGCAACATCCTCGTAAATCTACTCTGCACTCTAACTTCCAAAAAGGAAAAAAAGTGCACTCTACTACATGCCTGTAAATGTTCACTTGAACGAGATACCAATAGCAGCAAGAAAAAAAATCAATAGAGGATAAAAGGTGAAGATAGAGTGAAGACATATTCTATTTCAGAAGAAGGGTATCTACATTAGCTAGTAGACAAGGCTAATGCTTAAATCTTCGTTTGAGCAATCAGATCCAAGACTGAAAAATCATTTTCATATGCTCTCTTTTTTTTCATTAAATCCATAAAATTTATATTCTCATTTAACTATTGGTAATACCAATCAAAACTGAGCATCAAAACAAAGTTCATGTCTGTAAACAGAATTGCCGTGAGGGAGACATTTATAGATAAAGCTCCCGTGAACCTATACAGGTGTACAGAAGAGGGTATATTGACTTGTTGCATCACAGCCTGGTTCAGCAACTCGAACAACCAGGAACAAAGGAGGCTACAAAAAGTGCCGGACACTGCCTGGTCCATCAGGTGCACTGAAGAAGGGTCTCGACCCGAAACGTCACACATTCCTTTTCTCCAGAGATGCTGCCTGCCCTGCTGAGTTACTCCAGCTTTGTGTCTATCTTCAGTTTAAACCAGCATCTGCAGTTCCTTCTTACACGTCCATCAAAGGCACTGGCCTCTCAAAGGGATCTATAGGAGAAACTGCCCCCAAAAAATCAGTCAGTATCATCAAAGACCAACACCACCCTGGCCTTGCTCTCATTTCAATCCTGCCGTCAGGAAGGTGGCATCATAGCCTGAAAACTAATGTAAGAGTTCATGAACAGCTTCTTCCCAACAACCTTCAGAATATTGAACACTATAAACTTCAACTTAACTCCGATCTACAAACAGCCCCTGGGTTGCACTCGAGACTTTGGGCTTTGTCTTTGTTGTTGCATTATATATTTTTTGATTTATTGAACATATTTTTGTTATTTATTATGATATCTATTGAGTAACATATTTACATATCCGTTGTGCTGCTGCAAATAAGAATTTCATCGTTCTGTTTCAGGACAAATGACAACAAAGCACTCTTGACTCTTGAAAGGTAGAATATGGCACTGGGGTGGAGGATCAGTCACCATTCTACAGAATGTCATGGAAGGCTTAGAGGTCCAAAGAGCATATTCCTCCTATGTTTCTACATCAATAAGACATTGAACTTTATAAGACTTAAATCTTTTCACACAATGATGTAGCCAGATTTCAGTAAAAACATTTACTCATTTTATAATGAACAAAGTGAATTTACCTAAAGCTTTGCTTTATGTGTTGAATAGGTCAGGGGGGCACATTATTGGCAACAAACATAATGCAAGAATTAATACATTTTGAAACATTTAGTATTATGACAAATATGCCAGTCGGCACAAAAACAGATTATTGAAAGCAAATGTAATTAATGCATTTTGTTTATTTGTTTTGGTTAAATGTTTGGTGAGGATGCACCATATTAAAACTTAAGATTGTAAAATGAGGAGAGGAGAATGAGGCACGTTTTCCAATGTACAGGATATCAGATTATGACTTTAAAACAATGTTTCATAGTTTCCTTAAACTTACTACAATTTGGTTTCCTTATAAAAGCAAAGATTTTACACATGTGTCATGGAAACTAGATTCAATGAAACTTGAATTATCCATACATTGAATCAATCTTGGCAGTTTAACTCTTATCAGCTAACATCCGAATAAATCTTGCACCACCCGTCTTTAAATTTACCACTATTTATCTAGGTGCCATACAACTAAATGTTTTACATTTCTGAGTTGTGGAATGTAATTTCAGTACAATACTGTTTAATTGATTTGATTATTTATACACAAATTGAATCAATCTAGGTAGTTTAACTACTATCTTATCAACTGCGCATGTCAAACTGACATCTGCAACAATTTCACAAGAGACTATCTTTTGAAAAATGTTTCGAGCTTCATGCTGTAACTAAGTATGCATTCTTGTCCATTGACCTTATTTTCTCTTTGCAGATCCTACCCCTTTTCCTTGAAATATAACCTTCTTTATCTACTTCCAAACAATATTTAAAAATAAATATTCAAATTTATTACAAGTACAAATGAAACAAACACAATACTGAAGGTCAATAAAACAGTGTGTGTGCGCGTACGTGCGCACGGGGGGGGGGGGGGGGGGCTGTTTCACACAGAAATGGCCTTTTGATGTAAAATGCTCCCCCTCAATTAACATTTGGAAAGAATTGAAAGCTCTCAAAAAGAGAAATTATCACATTTTATATAGGGGGTCATTTTATAGAAGTGTGAAGCTTATCTGTAAATGCAAGATCTTCATACTACAACGCAGAACAGTCCTGCACCGGAACAGGCCCTTCGGCCCACAATGTCTGTGCTGAACATGATGCCAAGATAAACTAATCTCATCTACTTGCACATGATCCATGTCCCTCCATTCCCTTCATATCCAGATTACTATCTTAAAGCTCTTAAACACTGTTATCATATCTCAGCAGTAGAAAGCAGCAATATTGGATTTTCAATAAAAAACATATGCAGCTTTGCTGATTAATAATATTTTTAGTTCTACCAGCATCCCACATTTTTTCATTCTATTCATATAGTCGGAAAGGATAGAGCAACAGATAAATCTCTCTGGTTACTGACAAAATTAAAAGACTTCAGGTCCATAGTGACTCAAATATACCTTGAACAAGTACAGAATAAAGCAATTACCCAGGACAATTGTATGTAGGTTTCAATGGATTTTACATAACCTTTTGCAACAGTAGTTTAAGGTTCTGGATTGGAAACAGAGTTGTAGCAAGTATTTATTTGCCAGAGCTCTTGAATTTGAAATTTCTTCTGAAAGTGAACAAGGATCATAGCAGCTGAGTTGACTTTCAACTCCGATCCACACTACTCCAGACAACATAGTCTGCGTTTCCATTGTCAGATACCAGATCCAAATCTTACTGTTTGTTCCACAGCTTAGTTCCAATGGTAATGTTTTTCTCCCCTGACTTAAAAGCATCATTTTTGTGTTGACAATTTACAAACAAAAACTACAAAATGAAAGCAAAAGCCAATTCCACATGGCAGTTTCGACCATTTTAGTTATAATGTTTTCCATTGGTCATTAGTTTTTAATTTCTCATAGTGACATTTGCAATGCGTCCTCAATCGTTCCGTGACCAAACGTACAGTGCAGCACAAATGTGCTCCAAAGCTACACAGCCAAATGGACACTGCAGGTTGAACTTGTGCTTGGAGTGTTCTTGTTACCAAAGGGTGAAGATGGTGTATTTAATACCAAAGCTAAGCAGCAAATAATGATTTCCTACCTCAATTGGTGTTCTTCTGGAAATAGTAAACAGAGTGTTATGCATGGATGCAGCTGCATTAGCTGTCATGCATTGTCGACTAAGTATCAGAGAACCATCAGCTTCAAGGAAACTGTACTCACGATAAAATAAAAAGGAACTGCTGATGTTGGTTTATACCAAAGAAAGTACAAAATGCTGGAATAACTCAGCAGGTCAGGCAGCATCTCAAATGGAAAAAAAAAGGAACCTCTCCCCCCTCAATTAGTCTGAAGGGTCCCAACCTGAGGGAACCTCACCTATCTGTCTTCTGCAAATATATTGCCTGACCCGCTGAGTTACTCCAGTATTTTGTGCCTACGACAAGATAAAAGCTTAAATAACTTCAGAATACAAGAGGGTAAAATAAAAAGGATGAAAATAAAATAAATGAACTCACAAGAATTCTTCCCTCCTGTGCACAACTTTCAACTTTCCGATGGCTCTCATTAAAAGTCATTGACGTCTGTTTCCTCAGATATGGGCACCTCTGGTCAGGCCAGAGTTTACTGCCCATCATTAAGTATCCTTAAGGAGAGGGTGTTGATTCACGTTTGTCAACTATTTCTGTGTCTCATAAATGTTATTGAGTTTTCTGAGGAGGTGAACAAAAAGATTGACGAGGGCCAGGCAATAGACGGACTTTAGTCAGGTTTTGACATTGTCCTGTATTACTTTATTGGGAAGGTAAGGTCACAAGGGATCCAGGATTTTATGGCCAATTGGATACAAAGTTGGCTTGGTGTAAAGAGTCAGAGGAATTGGAAAGTTGTTTGTCAAATTAGCAGCCTGTCAAGAGTATGGTTATGACCTGTCACATTCATACTACCTACATTAAAGTTACTTACAACAGTGCAATTATTAGTGTTAATTTGGCTTCCATGACGCGCATTTCCCAGTCAGTTAGAACACAGAACAATTCAGCACAGGAATAAGCGCCTCAGCCCACAATGACTGTGCCAAATCCAATGCCAAGTTAAACTAATCTCCTCACATGCACATGATCCATACTCCATTCGATACGATAGAACTTTATTTATCCCAGGATGGAAATTGATCTGCCAACAGCCATAAAGCACAAGATACATGCAACATAAAATTAGAGTGTCAAGTGGAAGCGATTGTGCAAAAATTGGGATGGGGAGGTTGAAATCAGTCTACCCCACGACCAGTTGTACAGTTTGATAGCCACAGGGGAAACTGGTCTCCTGTGGCGTTCTGTACTGCATCTCCGTGGAACCAGTCTGTTGCTGAAGGTGTTCAAGAAGGAACTGCAGATGCTGGAAAATCGAAGGTACACAAAAATGCTGGAGAAACTCAGTGGGTGCAGCAGCATCTATGGAGCGAAGGAAATAGGCAACATTTCGGGAGTCTGAAGAAGGGATTCGGCCCGAAACGTCGCCTATTTCCTTCGCTCCATAGATGCTGCTGCACCCGCTGAGTTTCTCCAGCATTTTTGTGTTGCTGAAGGTACTCCTCAGGTTCACCAGTGTGTCATGGAGGGGGTGAGCTGCATGTCCAAGATGCTCCGCAGTTTGAGGAGCATCCTCCCCTCCAAGACCACCTCTCATGAATCCAACTCCGCCCCCATCTCCAGGACGGAGCAAGCCTTACTGAAGCGCTTTTTAATCCTGTTGGCATCTGAGGCCTTCGCCCTGCTGCCCCAGCACATGACAGCGAAGAAGATGGCACTGTCTACCACCGATTGGTCGAACATCTGCAGCGTCTTACTGCAGACATTGAAGGAGCAGAGCTTTCTCAAAAAGTACAGCCGGCTCTGTCCCTTCTTGTACAGGGCCCCAGCGTTCCTGGACCAGTCCAGTTTACTGTCCAGGTAAACTCCGAGGTATTTGTACTCCTTTGTAAACTGTACATCCACACTATTGATGTAGACGGGGGACAGGGGTGTTTCTCTCCTCTTAAAGTCCACCATTAATTCCTTAGTCTTGTCAGTGTTGAGCTGCAGGTGATTCAGCCCAAACCACTCAACAAAGTCGTTGACTACACCTCTGTATTCAGCTTTTCTCCCATCACTGATGCAGCCCACAATTGCAGAGTCATCCGAGAACTTCAGCAGGTGGCAGTAGTCCGAATTATATCTGATGTCCGAGGTATAGATGGTGAACCGGAAGGGAGAGAGGACCATCCACTGTGGGGCTCCTGTGTTGCTCACTGACCTTGTGGTCATAGGTAGCCTCTGGACCATTGGCCAAACCTGGGTAGGAGATGAAGGTACACAAAATTGCTGGAGGAACTCAGCGGGTGCAGCAGCATCTATGGAGAATAGGAGATGAACCAGGTTGTGGTCGGATCTTCCTAGCAGAAGGTCGAGGGAGCTGTACGCCTCTTTAACATTGGCATACAGCAGGTTCAATGTTTTCATATCCCTGGTGGGACAGTCAACAAACTGAGTGAAAGTGGGTAGGGTAGCATCCAAAGTCACATGGTTGAAATCCCCCGAGATAGCGATGAAAGCACTCGGGTGCTGAGTCTGGAGTCTCGCGGTGACTGTGTGGATGATGTCACTCGCGAACAGTGGGTTGGCAGATGGAGGAATGTAAACAGCCACCACAATGGAATGTGAGAATTCCCTGGGCATATAGTATGGACGGAGACCCACAGCCATCAGTTCAATGCCAGAGATGTGATATGACCAGGGTTGAACCATTTGTTGTTCACTAGAATAGCAAGTCTTCCACATTTTCATTTGCCACTTTCTGTGCAGTCCCTAACCGCCCGAACAGTCTGAAAGCCGACCCCACTTGGTGCCATGTCTTAGTGAAACACATCACACTGCTCTCACATTACTCCCTCCGATTCCTCACTAGTGCAGCTAGCTTGTCCATCTTGTTAGCCAGCGATCTGACATTCCCCATTGCGATGGAAGGCAAGTATGGCTTGTTCCTCCTTTTCTCTGCAAGTCATTTTACTCCAGACCAGCATCCCCTGTATTTCCTCCTCTGATCCTTGCGTGTGATCCATACTCCATTACCTGCATATCCATGTGTATATCCAGAAACTTCTTAAATACCACTGTCATATCTGCCTCCACCACCACCCCTGGCAGTTTGTTCCAAATGTCTTTTAAATGTTGCTATAGTACCTGCCTCAACTACCTCCTCCGGCAATTTGTACCATATACCCAGCTTGTGTTGTAAAACGCTGTATTTTCGAACCGTGGTTGATCAAAGCATAGAAATCTTGATCATTTAACTGAATTGCACCTTTCATATTTTCAATGCCACAAAATTCTTTACAAGAATTACATTTTCAATTATAATACAGACAAACCTGCAGGAGCCAATTTTTATGAGGCAGTTACTTTATGCATCGAAAAGGCAAACTTTCTCCTGAGTGTATGGCCAAGGGACAATGTTGTCAATGATAACAAGACAGCGTCTTGTAGACAAAAAGGTACCAGTATGCATATACAGTACCCTCCATAATGTTTGGGACAAAGACCCATCATTTATCCATTTGCCTCTGTACTCCACAATTTGAGATTTGCAACAGAAAAAAAATCACATGTGGTTAAGTACACATTGTCAGATTATATTTAAAAGTTTTTTTTATACATTTTGGTTTCACCATGTAGAAATTACAGCTATGTTTATACATAGTCCCCCCATTTCAGGGCACCATAATGATTGGGACACATGGCTTCCTTCACAAGTGTTTGCCAGTGCAGTACATACAATTGCAAAAACACCAATACCGTAGAACATCACAGCTTCACATCTGGTTTACTGCTTCATTTGATAGATGACATTTCCATCAACACTGTGCCCCTTCAGTAGTGTGTTGAAACTTTGTCAGAAAATATCTGGAACTATTTTAACAATAATTGTCCTCATGAACTTCTCCAAGTCCATAGCTTCTTGAAATTGGCATCACGAGTTACTGAACCAGGCCATGATGCAACTAGTCAGTATGTTCTCTACTGTACACCTGTAGATGATCGATAGAGTATTCGGCAACATACCAAACCTCTTCAAACTTCGAAGGAAGTAGAAGCATTGATGAGCTTTCTTTATACATAGATCCATAGACAATAGGTGCAGGAGTAAGCCATTTGGCCCTTCAAGCCTGCACAGCCATTCAATGTGATCATGACTGATCATCCACAATCAGTACCCCGTTCCTGCCTTCTATCCATACCCTTTAATTCCGCTAGCCCTAAGAGCTCTATCTAACTCTCTTGAATGCATCCAGTGAATCGACCTTCACTGCCTTCTGAGGCAGAGAATTCCACAAATTCTCAACTCTGTGTGAAATACTTTTTCCTCATCTCAGGTCTAAATGGCCTACCCCTTATTCTTAAACTGTGGCCCCTGGTTCTGAACTCCCCCTACATCGGGAACATGTGTCCTGCATCTAGCGTGTCTAATCGCTTAATAATTTAATATGTTTCTATAAGATCCCCTCTCATCTTTCTAAATTAAAGTTAATACAAGCTCAGTCGTTCCATTCTTTCAGCATATTACAGTCCCGCCATCCCAGGAATTAACCTCGTGAACCTACGCTGCACTCCCTCAATAGCAAGAATATCCTTCCTCAAATTAGGAGACCAAAACTGCACACAATACTCCAGGTGTGGTCTCACCAGGGCCCTGTACAACTGCAGAAGGACCTCTTTGCTCCTATACTCAACTCCTCTCGTTATGAAGGCCAACATGCCATTAGCTTTCTTCACTGCCTGCTGTACCTGCAAGCTCATAATTGCAATGTGCTGGGCTTAGGACAAATTGTTAGCGATATGAACGGCCAGGAACTTTAAGCCGTTGTCTTTCCAATGCTATCACGTTGAAGAAGACAGGTTCATGGAACCCTCAGCTTTCCCTTCCTGAAGTCAATAATTAGTTCCTTGGTCTTGATAATGTTATGAGCAAATATGTTGTTCTGGCATCGTTCAATCAAACTATCACTCTCCCTCCTGCACCTCCCGCCTGATGTTAGCAGCAAGAAGAGGGCATGTCCCAGTTGGAGAGGATCCTTGATGATAGATGCTGCCTGCTTGATACAGATGCTAGTGATGGGGGGGGGGGGGGGATTTAGTGGTCATACTGGGCACGGATGAGTCCACCATTCTCTGTAGCCTCTTGTGCTCCTGTGTTGTTGGACTTGCCATACCAGACCAAGATGCAACCAGTCAGAATACTTAGCATTCACATTACTTCTACAAATTAATTTTTCATCTAAACATCAACTTTGAGCTTTCCTGCTGGGTGTATTAATATTCAGATATCATTGCCAAATACAATTACACCAGTGGAATTTTGCCACCTCGATTTTCATTTTCTGACAGACTGGTGGATTATAATGTAACAAATGCTCTACCTTTTTAACAGTGGAATACAAAATACTTCTCAGTGCAATAACTGCAAGGAAACCAAGGAAAACAGGTAGAACTCACGCTGCATCCACAGCACTGAACAATATGGAGCCATTGCTCAGCACAGCTGCACTCCTGCCTTTAAAATATCATTATCTTCCTGTGTGACAAACAATTACAAAAGGAAAAGCTAAGTAACTGGTGCAATAATGAACAGTTGCATAAGTCTTTGTAGGCAAGTACTCCTTTTAAGTACGAACAAAAACAGGAATCACAAAAGACTTTTTGAAATTTCAGTAAGTGTTCAAAGTCATACTTCATAACATTCTACAATTGGTTTTACCCACTCATTTGAAGGAAAACTTACAAGTATTTCTATGCACAGTTCCCAAGATATTAAAACACTGTTTCAACTATTCACATTTGATGGCAGCCGTATCAAATTATTTTTCAGAATATTTTAAATTCAGTAATAGTGCCAGTTTCTAATATGCAAGTTCCATAGGGTCCACAAAGAGAAAGGAATAATGATGGTAAATTTGATCACACAAAGATGAGATATTGCTTCTTTTAAAAATAGCTAGGGATTCCTAATGGCCCATGGTCTTCAGCTCTCGTCAAAGAGGTTGAGAGAACGGCAGAGGAAGGCTCAATGAGTGCAGTTTTACTTTCATGTCATAATTTTTTTTAAATTCCTAAACTTTCAAATATCATTCGCTCAGTGATGTTGATGTCATGATGCCACCGCTTTGCGTACGTGCACTGGCAAGGAATCAAACATGCAGATTAACAGGATTAAGACTGCAGAAGGTTAAAGAGAGGCCAACTACCTTTTCCTGCATCAACGTGTACATACAATCAGGATGACAGATCTTGAAAATAAATATTTAGAAATGTCACAAATCATGAAAAACTTAAGAATCTACCATCTTTCATCCCTACTACTGTGAACAAAATAAAACTCTTTAAAAATCAGGCCTTCGGTAAAGTATTTCAATCGTTTACATATTCTGTTGTGCTGCTGCAAGTAAGACTTTAATTGTTCTAACTGGGACATAGGACAATAAAACACTCTTGGCTCTCATTTTCAGTTGAAAGTGGTAAACCTAAAAACTAAGACCTAAGTGGTAAACTTAAAACCGCAAAACTATTTCAACAAGATTATATACAACTGCTTTCATTTGGGCAGGATACTAGAAGATGGCCGACAATTTTGAAGCCATTCTCATGGGCTGGAGTGCTGCTGACTGCCAGTCCTAATCACTGAGGAAGTAACTGTGCTTGCCAATGGACAGATCCAAGACAATGGAGAAGGGCTGACAAGAGAAGCAAATGATGACATAAACCAACATTTAAGTACATTTATCAGTGTGATTATCACATTAAGTGGGTGTAGGTCAGAAATGAATGCCTTAATCAGTGTCACTATATGCAGCACAGAAGCTAAACGAAAAATACAAATTGTAATCATAATTAGTCACTTCATAAAGCTGCAACATTCGTATGTTTTTTAGCATATCCAACGGTAAAACTACACATCAGATAAACACCACCACCTCGATTTTACTGAAACAGTTTCCATACGGTTTCAAATGTATAGGACAAACATAAATCAGGGCTGTCTGGACACTTACATGCTAATTTGCTTTAACATATAATGCAACACAACTTCAGTACAGTTGTAAACCTCAAACCTCTTGTGGTTTAATACCAGTTGAGTTAAGCTGAATGTTTACAACCTGGCAATGACATTGTACATTCCCGAAAAAGTTAAATGTTATCGTCCTTCACCATCCTGTTCTTGCTCCATCATGAAATTTCTCCGAAACGTATCTTAAATCTTGGAAGACTCGTTTTTATTCCTCTTAAAACACACTGGTCTACATACCATCAATGGACTATAATTTAAGATGCCATAATATCATGTATTAACAGATCTTTCAAAGACAAATAAGCCTTGCCTTTACTCCTCCCTACTGCTATTCATTTATTTCACTCAGTCAAACTACTGCATGGAGTATTTGCAGCATGGGATCAGGAAGAAAGCAGGGGAAACAGTGGGCTGGCAGGGGGTGGAGTAGTGAGTGGTAGAAGAGAGCAGGGAGGGAGTGGGCAGCGGGGGAAGGAAAGAGCTCAGTAGACAGCTAAAATTGATTTACTAAACGTGCTACAAACAGCAGAATGGACAGTAGTATCATAAGCATTAGAAAGAGCGCAGCAGATTGGAAATTAATATGAATACTGATATGTAAAGGGTTTTGGTAAAGCAAGACACAGGCAGGGATTATTTTTCTAAAAATTAAACAAAACCATGCGAGTTTCTCTTAATACATTCAGGGTGAATCTTTTGCTTAGAAAAGTTAAAGGGTTGGACTGTTTAGCACAGTGGATTAACATGCTGCCCTTTCATCTGAGACCAGGGTTCAGATACAGGCCAGACTGATGAGATGAAAGACTCCTCTCATTCTGCCAGCTGTATAAGTTCGGGCGCAAAATGAGTTTGAGCATCTTAACCAAATTATCTACATTCCTGTTGGTCACAAATCCTCAGCACTAAACTGCATGCAATTTATCTGTCTCACTCAGGCATGGTGTGAGAATAGCAGGTATAGGAAATGGAAACATTCAGTGACACTGTTTGGAAGTGGAGACGTATAAACGTGGCTGAGAGAGAAAATGTGACGTCATTGACTTTGGTAGGGAGAACAAAAGAATAAAGTATTATTGAAATGGGAAAGAAATGCAGAAAGCTTCTGCACAAAAGAGATGATCCTTGTCCACAAACACAGAAAGATACCATAATATTGCACTGGGTAATAGGAAAGACAAATGGAATACTCAATCTAAATCTAAAACAAATTTGGAATGTAAAAGCTTACTATAACTGCACAAGGTGATAGTGAACTATATCTAGAGGAGTGCAAAAAATGTTGGTTCCCTTATTAATTTCACTGGAGGCATTTCAGAGAAGTTCAATCTGAGGATCCATGGTATGGAGAGATTATGCATCAAGGAAATGTTAAACAAGGGACTCTACTCGCAAGAATTTTGCAGAATGAGGGGCAATCTTATTGAAACCCAAAGAGGAAACAAGATTCTAAGGCGATAATGAGGCGACCGTGGCTGACAATGGAAGTCAAAGACAGCATACAACTAAATGAGAAGGCATATACTATTGCAAAGATTAGTGGGAAGTCCAAGGATTGGGAAGCTTTTAAAAACCAACAGAAGATAACTAAAAAGGAAATATGAGGAGAAAATATGAAAAAAGGTAAGCTAGCCAATAATATAAAAGAGGGTTGCAAAAGTTTCTTCAGATATATAAAGAGTAAGAGAGAGGCAAGAATGGACATTGGACCACTGAAAAATTGCACAGAAGAATGATAATGGGGAATAATGAAATGGCAGATGAAATGAATACGTTTTTTGCGTTAGTCTTCACAGCAGAAGACACCAGCAACATGCCTGAAATGCAAGAGAGCCAGAGAGGAGTTGATATTACTAAGGAGAAGCTTAGCAAAGTGTAGAATCATGCATCTTGGCAGTAGGAATAAAGGCATAGACTATTTTCTAAATGGGGACTGGATTCAGAATTCGAGGTGCAAAGGGACTTGCAAGTGCTGGTGCAGGATTCCCAAAAGGTTAATTTGCAAGTCGAATCAGTTGTAAGGAAGGCAAATGCAATGTTAGCATTTATTACGAAAGGACTAGAATATAAAAACAGGGATATAATGCTGAGTGTGTCGGAAGGAACTGCAAATGCAGGTTTACAACAAAGTTGGGCACAAAATGCTGGAGTAATCAGCGGGTCAGGCAGCATCACTGGGAAAAAAAAGAAAAAAGTGACGTTTAGAGTCAAGACCCTTCTTCAGACTGGAGATCTTTATAAGGCCGAGGCTTTCCAAGGCACTTGTCAGACTGCATTTGGAGTATTGTGAAAATTTGGAATATTGGAGTATTGTGAGCATTTTTTGGACGATATCTGAAGAGAGATAGAAACATAGAAACATAGAAAGTAGGTGCGAGAGTAGACCACCAGGTCCGTCGAGCCCGCACCGCCATTCGCTCATGGCTGAACACTAAACAGACACACTTACCCACAAACAGTAGACACAAGACACAGAACACAAGACACTACCCTCCCCTTTATACCGCTATCACCCCTCTCCACCCCAAAAACCTCGTGATCTCCTGGGGGAGGCAAAAAAACGGATAAAAACCCAGGTCCAATTCGGGAAAGAAATCCGGGAAATTCCTCTCCGACCCCAATCCAGGCGATCGACACTTGTCCAGGAGATCACTCAGGTCTTACTATACTAACCATACCTAGGTCCATATCCCTGCCCTCTCCCCGTAGCCCCTTATCCCCTTGGCAGCTAAAAAAACATCTATTTTAGTCTTAAATATATTTAAAGTTTCTGCTTCCACTGCTCCCTGGGGCAGTGAATTCCATAAATTAACCACCCTCTGGGTGAAGAAGTTCTTCCTCATCTCAGTTTTAAAAGAGCCCCCCCTTATTCTGCAACTATGTCCCCTAGTTCTAGTTTCCCCGATCATTGGGAACATCCTCGGTGCATCCACCCGATCAAGTCCCCTCACGATCTTATATGTTTCAATGAGATCGCCTCTCATTCTTCTAAACTCCAAAGAGTAGAGTTCCAGCCTACTTAACCTTTCCTCATATGTCAATCCCCTCATTGCAGGAATTAATCTTGTAAACCTTCGCTGCACTGCCTCCAGGGCTAGTACATCCTTTCTTAAGTATGGACCCCAGAACTGTACACAGTATTCCAAATGTGGTCTCACTAATACTGTGTACAGCTGCAGCAAGACCTCCGTGTTTTTATACTCAATCCCCCTAGCAATAAAGGCCAAAACTCCATTGGCCTTCCTGATTGCTTGCTGCACCTGCATACTAACTTTTAGTGATTCATGTACTAATACCCCTAGATCCCTTTGCGTTGCATTACAACGCAGCTCCTCCTCATTTAGAAAATAACTTGCCCTATCATTTTTTTTCCCAAAATGAATGACTTCACATTTATTAGTATTAAACTTCATCTGCCAAGTTGTTGCCCACTCACCTAGCTTATCTATATCCTTTTGCAGACTCTTCCTATCCTCCTCATCCCCTACTTTTCCTCCCATTTTTGTATCGTCCGCAAATTTTGATATATTACACTTGGTTCCCTCCTCCAAATCATTTATATAAATTGTGAACAACTGGGGTCCCAGCACCGACCCTTGCGGAACCCCGCTAGTTACCGGTTGCCATCCCGAGTATGAACCATTTATCCCCACTCTCTGCTTCCTATTTGTTAGCCAATCCTCTACCCATGCTAATATATTACACAATAGATGTGCTGGTGTTGGAGAGGGTCCAGAGGGAGTGTACGAGAATGATCCCAGGGGTGAATAGTTAAATACGTCATCTGTCCATTCCCTCCACAGATGCTGCCTGACCTGCTGAGTTCCTTCAGCACGTTGTGTTTTATTTTTAAAGACAAAAGCTAGTTCTGTCATTCAAGAAAAAGGGAATTTTAAATATAAATAAATTACTATAACCAAATTATAACCAATTAATTTGCTCAGACACAGTATTAGCAAGAGGCTCATTCTTATAGATCTGTTTTTAATTGTTGGGAGATTCTTTGAAAACTTTTCCTTTTTCATCCTCACTTTGTTTTCAAATCAGGATTTTACATTCATACATCTTCATTCCGGAAGTGGCGGCGCTGTGATACAGCTGCGGCTCGCCTGCGGTCTGTCTGTTTTTACTTTTTATGTCGTTTTTTTTTGTCTAGTTTAGAATTTTTTTTGGTTATTAGGTGGTGTTATGTGTGTGGGGGGAAGGTGAAACAGAGCTTTCTGTCTCTCCCTTCGGGGGAATGCGACTTTTTGTCGTATCCCCCTTCTCTTCCCCCGTCTGTGCTGAGGCCTAATGGCGGAGCTGGCGGCCTCCAACCTGCGACCGACCTCGAGGGTCCGGAGGTAGAGCCAGCCAGGACTCACCAACGCGAGGCTGGCCGTCTTCGAGCTGTGGCGACGTCCGGGTAGCGGCACGACTCGGCGCTCCGGTGAGGGCGGACGGCGCGGAGCTGAGACACTCCTGTGCGGCCGGCACGGCTACTGGCTGGAAGACGCTCCCGTGTGAGCAGCCCGGTGCGGGGCTGAGACGCTGCCGTGAGGGCGGACCGGCTCCCGGCTGGAAGGTGCTCTCGTGGGGGCAGCCCGGTGCGGGGCTGAGACGCTGCCTTGTGGGCGGCCCGGTGCGGAGCGGAGACGGTGCTACGGCGGCTGAGGCGGCAGCGACCTGGATCCGGGGCTCGGCCGCGGGCCAGTGGAGGACAATGTCGGGAGCTCGCAGGTCACAGGCTGGTGCCTGTTTTCCGGAGCACCCGTTGCAACAGCTGCGGGCAGCTTCGACCACCCCCGGGCCGCCATCGCCCGGTGGGGTAACGCCTCGGCGCAGAGGGAGAAGAGGAGGGAAGAGACAGTAACTCTAAGACTTTTGCCTCCATCACAGTGAGGAGGTGTTTGGTGAACTCACTGTGGTGGATGTTAATTTGTGTTTATTGTGTTTTGTTATTATTACATGTATGGCTGCAGGCAACAGCATTTCGTTCAGACCGAAAGGTCTGAATGACAAATAAAGGATTCAATACCTTCCACCTCCCTTGTGGTGGTCATCACATTGCGTCAGAATCCTGATAACAGCAATTGTTACCTTGAGCTCATTGAAGTCTACAGGAAGCTGTAAGTGGAATTCCAATCAGGTTTCTTGTTTGCTCTTTGTATTTCAGTTAGTCTAGTTAAGTAATTGAGGGTTCATAGAACAGCCCAAACAAGATATACGCCCAATTTCCAATAAACCTCCTTTTGAAAGAATGTTGGTACCTGTATCATCCTAGTGTATGTTTAGGATTTCCCATGCATCAAAACAATCAATTCCAAAGGCATAGTAACAGGCGAGTCAGCACGACCCTCGTTGGGGTGGGAGATTGCAACCTTCACGTGGTCCACCCTGTTTCGACTAATGCAATCAACCCGACATGCACAAACAAAAAGATCAAATAGAACAAGTTGCCCTACAACTTTAGGCTGTGCACGCCATGCGCAAGAAGAAGACAACCCTTGTTCATATTACTCCTACCGAAGCGTCATTCGAACATGTGCTGACGTCGCCTGAAGAATTGATTTTAGTCTCCTTCTGGTCCTACAGGTTTTGAAAGACTTTGGCTTTACTACAATGCTGTAAAGTATTTGGATTAAATGTAAAGTCTAGAATTGCTACGCTTTGATTTTTGCCTCAAACCTTATCTAAATCACAAAATCAAAACGCAAGCATGAAAAGAAAGATGAAGAGCAAAGCTGTCTGAACGAATAAGCAACTGAAAAATATTGAACCAGGAATCGTGCACTATCAGCAAATTGCACGAACCAGGTTACATTTGATTTAAAATAATGCTCAATTTCTTCTAATTATGACAAAGCAACCCCACACTATCTAGTGAAAGATGGTACAGGACTATACAAGTCACTGTAATGAGGCAAACATGGAACTTTCTAAACATTCATCACCTTCTCGCCAAAACCAAGGTCACTCCAACCTCATATCGAGATGCAGTATGCAGATAACGTTTGCATTTATGCACTTTTGGAGGCCAAGTACAAAGTTATCATTGACTCTTTCACTGAAGCATACGAGAGTCTGGGGCTTGTACTAAACATCTGCAAAATAGGGCCCTTGGAAAAAATGCCTCATTTTCCATATCGGGTTTGGCAGCATCTCTGGACAACATGGACTGATTGCAAGGAAGTGGCGATGAAAGCTGGGAAGTGAGAAGAGGCAGGTCAAAGCATGGCAGGTAATAGGTGAACACAGGCGAGGGTTTTTTTGTTATAGGTAGATGGTTGGAACAATGGCCAGGGATTAAAACAGAAACAGTGAGACAAACGGATTGAAGAGTTGCAAATTGTGAAACCAGAGGAAGGAATGTGAGTGGATGGGGAAAGGAGGAAAAGGTGCAAGTCCAGACGGGGCACATGAGAAGGGAAGAGAGTGGAAGGAAAGAAAGGGAGGGATGGGGAGAAAGGGACAAGGGGTTGTTCAAGGTTATTTAAAATTGGATAATTAAATGTTCATATTGTTGGGCGGTAAGCTACCCAAGCGGAATATGAGGTGCTGTTCCTCGTGTGGCCTCACTCTGGCAATGGAAGATGCCCCCTCCACTTTCTCTTCCACTCACCACCTCCCCTGTGCCCCACCTGGACTTGCACCTATTTCCCCCTTTCTCCCTCCACCCACTGCAGTTCCTTCCCACGGATTAATTTGGTCTGCAGCTTGCTACTTTTCATTCACCTCTTTTTTTGAATAGGGGCATTACATCTGCAATTTTTCCAATTGCTAGCACCACTCAAGAAACTAACATTTTAGAAAATCACCATAAATATCATAAACTAGGTAAATATCATAAACTGTGTATTCAAATGACGTCACACACGCCAGACGGCTGTGCGGACGCATGATGACGCACGCGACTGTCGCACGTCAGTCACTACCGGCCTGTCGGCCAAATAACGGCCAAGTGGGACAGGCCCTTGAATCTCTGGTCTTTGTTCCAACCACCTGCTTATCAAAAGAAACCTCACCTGTGTTCACCCATTACCTGCCCTGCTTTGTCCTGCCTCTCATCTCTCCTAGCTTTCTTTTCCAACCCCCTGCATTCAGTCCACGTTCTTCAGAGATGCTACTTAACCTTCTGAGTTACTCCTGCACTCTGTGTCCTTTTTTTGTAAACTAGTATCTACAGTGCCATTAGACTTTACTTTGGAGATACAGCGCAAAAACCCTTCGTCTCGCCGAGACCCTTCGTCTCGCCATACCAACAAGCAATCACCCCGTATACTAACCTACACACACCAAGGACAATTTTTTTTAACAACTTTGCTGAGTGATTAACTGCAAACCTGCACATCAAAAAAATGAGAAAAGGTAGCATATTGATGCCAAGTTTCCGAAAATGGCATCAGAATACACATTTTGTGTAGCGGTTGTCGCATGGTGTCCACCAGTTGGCACAGTAAGTGCACGTATTTCTTAATCCTTTCTATGAATACCACATCTATCACATAACTAAAGCTCTGATCTTGTTATCTTCCTGTTTGCGTGGACGTTCTATTTGCGCAAAAACAGTACGCGATAGCAATACGATTTTTCTCCAGCTTACTCACCATTCTCTTGAGCTGCAATTGCACCAAGTTTTGTTCCGATCGGTGGTCTAGTGTAAAAGTTAGCGAGGTTTAAAAAATCTTAAAAACTGCGCGTGTTCAGATCGATCCCCTTTCCTGGTCGTTCAGCGGCGCGTGGATTGGTCTTTTCTCCTGTCACTCCACGGGATGGTCCACCCCTTCCTGCACCATCGTGT